>NC_091287.1:233664706-233967831 GCF_032444005.1 Ranitomeya imitator | reverse complement strand
CTCCCTTCACATACAATGCCAGTGACTGTCACAATATATATATGTATGCATACTGTATATATACTGCATGTATATTTACATAGAGTATATACATATTTTTTGACATTCAAATTCACCTACTTTAAGAAAAATTTGATTAGCAGATAATCAATTTGCCGCAAACCACAATCCTGTAAAGCCTCTGATTGTCCTAAAAATACATTTTTATTATTATTTATTATCATAGTGCCATTAATTTCATGACACTTTACATGTGAAAAGGGCATACATAACAAGAACAAGTACAATAATCTTGAAAAAATTAGTAACTTACTGGTACTGGAGGAGAGAGGACCCTGCTCGCAAGACCTCACAATCTAGAAGGGATGAGTGAAGATACAGAAGGTGAGGGCAGAGCTGGTTGGCCAGTGGTATGGTGAAATAAGGGTTACTGCTGGTTGCAGGCTTGTTTGGAGAGGCTGGTCTTAAGATTCCTTTTGATGATTTCCAAGGTAGACAAGTGTCTGAAGTGTTGGGGTAGAGAGTTCCAGAGTTGGGAGAATGCACGGTAAAAATCTTGTATGCAATTGTAGAAGATAAGAAAATGGAGTAAAAAATGAGATCTTGTGAGGATCGGAGTTTGCATGCTGGTAGGTACCTGGAGACAAGTATACAGATATATGGAGGAGACAGGTTGTTAATGGTTTTATATGCCAAGGTTAGGGTTCTGAACTGGAGTCTCTGACAATAGGTAAAGTGAGTGACAGAGAGGATAGGCTGAGGAATTGCGGGGGAATAGGTGGATTAGTCAGGTAGTGGAGTTTAGGATAGATTGAAGGGGTGCAAGTGTGTTAGAGGGGAGTTCACAGAGCAATAGTCAAGGTTGGAGATGATGAGGGCATGCAATAGTGCTTTTGCAGATTCTTGGTTCAGGTATGTGCGGATCCGGGAAATATTTTTGAGTTGGAGTCAGCAAGAAGTGGAAAGATCTTGGATGTGAGGCTTGAAGGAGAGATCAGAGTCAAGGGTTACCCCAAGGCAGTGAGCTTGCAGGACTGGGAAGAGTGGGCAGCCATTAACTTTGCTGAGTAGGTCTGTTACACAGGTTGAATGAAATGATGGAAAGATGATGAATTCTGTTTTATCAATGTTTTAAACATCTAGCAGAGAAGAAAGATGAAATAGTGGACAGACACTGGGATTTGATCGGAGGAGATACCGGGTCTAGAGAGGTATATCTGTGTCATCAGCATACAGTATGATAATGAAAGCCATTGGACTCTATGAGTTGTCATAGGCTGACAGTGAATATGGAGAAGAGCAGGGGTCCTAGAACTGAACCTTTGGGGACACCGACAGATAGTGGGCGAGATGAGATGGTGGTATGTGGGTGGGAGAAGCTGAATGTCTCTTCTGTTAGGTATGAAGAGATTCAAAATAGGGCCAAGCCTGTGATGCCAAGAGATAAGAGAATCTGTAGCAGTTGAATGCTATATCTATGGCAGTAATGCAGTTCTAGTTTTCTAGATTTACTAATCTTAACATTCCAGAGTGCAGCTTTGTTTTTTCTTAGAAATGTTGTGTTAGCTAGCACCTGTTCCCACCAGTTTGGCTGTGCTGGTCAGTTTTTTCTGCTTGTAACAAACTCCTATAAGATGTGCGCTCCTACTCCCATCTGCCTCTGGTGGTTTTAATTAGCTGGTTCCTTCCTGACCCACAAATTGCAGGCTTTTGAGCCCAAGAGAAATGTCTTAATAGGACAGGGATCCAATAATAAGGCATGTTTTGACTATGGCTGTTGGGCTATATACTTTTGCCAATTCATGTGCTAAGTACCTTCTTTTTTCTGCAAATTTTCCTATTGCAATATTTCAATTCCAATTTTCTGAAATTCCATATGTACATATGGAAAAAGAAGCACTTACCTATTTTCTTTGGCAGTAATGCACTTACAATCTTCTAGATTTACTATTTTTAACATTCCAGAATGTAGCTTTGTTTTTTCTTAGAAATGTTGTATTAGCTACCACCTGTTCACACCAGTTTCGATGTGCTGGTTAGTTTTTCTGTTTGTCCTAATAGGTGGAGGCACCTTGATTACCAAGTGCCTCTCAGTCTCTTTAAGAATCAAGAAGTTGTCGCGCCTGTGCCTTAAGCATGCAGCAAGCAGAGGACCATGACCTCACCACACACAGCAAGCAGAGGACAAGGAGCTCACTGCACAGCTTGGGGTGGTGAGTACATTAGTGTCCCTTCATGGTGGGGGAATGTGAAGCCATGCAGTGACCCAGGTAGTGGTGTTACAGCGATGTTTGTGAGTTGCTGCGGAAGGCCATTGAGCAAAGCCGAAGGAAGAAGGTAGAGAGAGAAGCTTAGAGACAGCTGTGTGGGAAGTCTCAATGGGGATGTTGAAGTCACCCTTAACAATAGTGGGGATGTCAGAGGAAAGGAAATGATTTAGTGTTCTTGCTGTGATTTAGATTAGTGATACCATGTGTTCCATAATACCGTCCCCATTATTACTCTTGCTGGTCGCAAAGGAGGCTAATTGTGGCCTGGGTTTGGTAGTAATACTGCCTGGACCACTGGGGTGGTTGTGCTTCTGCTGGTAGTTCCTTCATTCTTAGTTGTTGTATGTTTTTTTTTTCTTTTACACTACTTGGTTCATTGCCATTTTCAATTTTTATTTTACCATATATTCTCTACAAGACCTCATACAAGACCTACAATACTTCATGAGAGCTTCCTCTACCTTCAAAAGAGCATCAAAACAATAGCTCATCTAGGTTCATCTGCACATAGTTTTTGATAAAAAAAACAAAACTTGGCAAAGAGGTTGTGCCAATCATCTTAGAGAATTAATCACAGATCTACTTTAGATGAAGGCTTGTGCAAATACATCTTTCTCTGCATGTGATCTTGGACAGACTCAATGATGTTGAAGTCAGGAATGCTCCATGTCAACACTTCCACAACTCCTTTTTCTTCTTTACACTGCAGAAAGTTCTTAATGTCATTTGGTGTTTTTTCGGGGTCGTTTTCCTGCTGAAAAATAAATTTGAAGCCAAACAGAACATGGTATTGCATAAGAAATAGGTATCGGTTTTCATTTCTCAGCATTGAGTATATCATTGACCCTCACCAAATCCCCAAACTTTATTTGTTGAAAGAAACTCCACTTGCAAAGAATCTCTACTATGCTTTACTGTTTCCTGCAGAAACTCATAATTGTACCACTATGCCTCCTATTACAGCCAAATTAGTAACATTTTGACTAATCAGTCTGCAATTTTTCTGCAATCCAGTTCCTATGTTATCATACAGTATATAGTTGGGTCAGTTTCCATGTGGAACGCATGGTCATTGGCTCTACTTTTCCATTGTGACCTCTGTTGGACAGACTTTTCAAAACAGTTTGTGGCTGGGTTCTATTGGTTCCTGCTATACATGTACCAATTTCAAATGCAAGAAAGCAGTGTCTTTTAGCTGTTGCAGAATGTTTCTTTAACTGACCATTGCATTGTAAAGTCTGTCTGAGGCCACAGGCTCAAAAGGCTGCCTCGGACAGACTGGCCATCTGACAGACACCAGAGGAATCCTAATACCCTTAAACCCCTGTACAGGAATCTGGTTTTACAATAGGACCCCGTGGAATGCTACCATGGAAGGGCTGCCATCCAGAGTTAGGAATGTTAACCAAGCAGAATCAAAGCCGAGAGGTCACATCAAAGACAAAACCAGAATCAGTGAGAATAGTCAAACACAAGCTGTGGTAAACACAAGAATACACTAAACGAACCAGGAGTAGACAAAAACCTAGCCAGGAAACACTAAAGGTACCATCACATTTAGCGTGTGTGGTCGCTGGAGAGCTGTCACACAGACAGCTCTCCAGTGACCAACTATGCAAAGTTCCCTGGTAACCAGGGTAAACATCGGGTTACTAAGCGCAGGGCCACGCTTAGTAACCTGATGTTTACCCTGGTTACCAGTGCTAATGTAAAAAAACAAACACTACATACTTACATTCCGGTGTCTGTCCCCCGTCGCTGTGCTTTCCTGCACTGACTGTGAGCGCCGGCTGTAATCTGCTTTACGGCTGGCCGGCGCCGACAGTGCAGGGAAGCAGAACGCCGAGGGACACGACAGACACCGGAATGGAAGTATGAAGTGTTTTTTTTTTTACATTTACACTGGTAACCAGGGTAAACATCGGGTTACTAAGCCTGGCCCTGCGCTCAGTAACCCGATGTTTACCCTGGTTACCAGTGAAGACATCGCTGAATCGGCATCACACACGCCGATTCAGCGATGTCTGCGGGAGATCCAGCGACGAAATAAAGTTCTGGACTTTCTGCTCCAACCAACGATGTCACAGCAGGATCCAGATTGCTGTTGCGTGTCAAACACAACGATATCGCTATCCAGGACGCTGCAACGTCACGGATCGCTATCGTTGTCGTTGTAAAGTTGGTCAGTGTGAAGGTACCTTAAGCTATATCTGGCAGCTCCCAGCAGCAAGCTGGAAGCTTTAGTAGGGTGTGGCACTCACCAATTGGCTGGAGAAGTGGTTGACAACTTCAGCTCGAACACACACACAAATACTGCCAGACTGGATGGAACTACAGGTCTCAGCCAGTCTAACCTTAGTGGCTGGAGGGAACCTGCTATTCAAAGCTTCTGGTTATGACATTTCACCTGTGCCACCCACAGAGTGAACATGTCAGCGCCTGGCGACAGAACCAGAAGCCGTAGGTGCAGGCTCTAGTGGAGATGTGACATGTAATGTGTCCACAATGCTGAGAAAATACAGGCAGATACTTATCCATCATGCAATACCATAAGGGTATGTGCACACATTCAGGTTTTTTTGTGTTTTTTTCATGTTTTTTCACGATAAAAACGCGATAAAACTGCATTAGAAACTGCAGACATATGCATCCTGTCATTTAGAATGCATTCTGCAATTTTTGTGCACATCATGCGATTTTTTTCCGCCATTAAAAATGCATTGCGGTAAAAAAAAGCAGCATGTTCATTAATTTTGCGTTTTTTTCGTGTTTTTCCTGCTATACTATGCATTTGGAAAAAATGCAAGAAAAAACGCATCAAAAACGCGCAAAAAACGCATCAAAAACGCTCAAAAAACACATGCAGATTTCTGGCAGAAATGTCAGGTTTTCGTCAGGAAAATTTCTGCCAGAAATCCTGATGTGTGCACAAGGGAGGCATCTGATTTGCTTAAAATGTATTGTATACCAGGAGAACAGCCCCATACATTCAGTAAATGTCATTAAAACTAGGAGTCCTGAAAGCGTTACATGGCCCCCACAGAGCTCTGATCTCAACATCAAGTCTGTCTAAAATTACATGAAGAGACAGAAAGATTTGTGCAAGTTTACATCCACAGAAGATCTGTGATTCGTTCTCCAAAATATTTTGAACAACCTCCCTGCTAAGTTCCTTCAAAAACTGTGCACAAATGAAACTTTTTAGAATTAATGCATTGATATTAATTTTCAGGCAAAGGGTGGTTACATATAACATTGATTTCATTTTTCTTTCTCTTCTGTTCATTTCCATTTTGGTAATTGGATAAAAAAAAAGTATTAACAGTTCTATTTTTTTAAATAATTTTTACATATAATTTTTCATAACTGTCAAGATAAAATCTTCATTTTTAATCTTCAAATTAGTCAATGCAAAAATGAATACACCTCACATTAAAAACTATTTCTATACAGGAAAGAAATATATCTTGGTACCGCGTTAGCCAGTAAACTATTTCTAGTATTTTGTATGATCTCTATGATTTTAAGGACAGCACTTAGTATTTTAGGCATGGAAATAACAAGTTGAAGTTAACAACTTGTTAAACAACTTGTTGACTTAACTTGTTGAACAAGTTAACATATTGAAAAATTAATCTTTTAGCATTTTTCAAGAAAGATATCACTTAGAACCTGGATGCTGGACTGAGAGTGAGGCTTTTCAAGTGTTTATTTCTATTAATGTTGATGATTATGGCTTACAGCCAATGAAACCCAAAAGTCATTATCTCAGTAAATTAGAATAATTAACAAAAAACACTTGCAAAGGCTTCCTAAGCATTTAAAAAGGTCTCTTATTCGGTTTTAGTAGGCTCCACAATGATGGGGAAGACTGCTGATTTGACAGATGTCCAGAAGGCAATCATTGACACACTCCACAAAGAGGGTAAGCCACAGAAGGTCATTGCTAAAGAAGCTGGCTGTTCACAGAGTTCTGTATCCAAGCTTATTTATGGAAAGTTGAGTGGAAGGAAAAAGAGTGATAGAAAAAGGTGCACAAGCAACCAGGATAACCACAGCCTTGAAAGGATTGTTAAGAAAAGGTCATTCAAAAATTGGGTGGAGATTCACAAGAAGCGAACTGCTATTGGACTTATTGCTTCAAGAGCCGCCACACACAGACATATCCAGGACATGGGCTGGATTCCTTGTGTAAAGCCACTCATGACCAATAGACAATGCCAGAAGCGTCTTACCTGGGCCAAGGAGAAAAAGAACTGGACTGTTGCTCAGTGGTCCAAGGTGTTGTTTTTTTTAGATGATAGTAAATTGTTTCATTTCATTTGGAAATCAAGGTCCCAAAGTCTAGAGGAAGAGTGAAGAGGCACACAATCCAAACTGCTTGAGGACTAGTGTGCAGTTTCTACAATAAGTGACGGTTTGGGGAGTTATGTCATCTGCTGGTGTAGGTCCACTGTGTTTTATCAAGACCAAATTGAGCGCAGCCATCTACCAGGAAATTTTTGAGCACTTCATGCTTCCCTCTGCCTACAAACTGTTTGGAGATGGAACTTTAATTCTCCACCAGGACTTGGCACCTGTCCACACTGCTAAAAGTACCCATACCTGGTTTAAAAACAACAGTATCACTGAGCTTGATTGGCCATCAAACTTGCCTGACCTTAATCCTATAGAGGAAGATGAGAGACACCAGACCCAACAATGCAGACGAGCTGATGGCTGCTATCAAAGCAACCAGAGCTTACATAAAATCTCAGCAGTGCCACAGGCTGATCGCCTCCATGCCACGCTGCATTGATGCAGTAATTGAAGCAAAAGGAGACCTTATCAAGTATTCAGTGCATTTACTGAACATAATTTTCAGTAGTTGCAAAAATGGTTGCACTCAATTGCGTTAAAGCATGTCAATATGAAATTTATGAAATGTGAATAGTGTAATAGCTTTTGAATATTAGGAAAATTCAAAAGAGATGCTTAGCACAAAATTTGACAAAATAATGTGAGCCCATAAATCATCGGCAAGGTGGCCTTGTGAATCTGATGGGTCCCTGACCTCCCTGCCCAGTGTGAACACTTACCTAAAGCTGATATTAGAATGCATGGATGAATGTGAACATCTCTCTTGGTAGAAACTACATTTATGGGTTGGCCAGAACCTGATGTCATTAGATGTAATTAAAATCACCACCTGGTGGAGGACAAAGTGCTCAGTCAGAACCATTTTCACAATTTTTGATATTTAGTAGTTTTTTGTTATGCACCTGTTCAGACTAGTTCTTGCGGCTTCAGTCAGTTTTTCTGTCATTTATATGCTACATATTCTAACTGAGCACTTCAACAGGTGGTGATTTTAATTACATCTAATGACATCAGGTTCCGGCCAACCCATAAATGTAGTTTCTATCAAGAAAGATGTTTACACACATTCACCCATGCATTGTGATATCAGCTTTAGGTAAGTGTTCACACTGGGCAGGGAGGTCAAGGACACATCAGATTCACAAGGCCACCTTGACGATGATTGATGGGCTCACATTATTTGGCCAAATTTTGTGTTAAATGACTCTTATGAATTTTCCTAACATTCAAAAGCCATTACGCTATTCACATTTCAGATATTTCATATTGACATGCTTTAACGCAATTGAGTTGTTAGGACTGGCGGAACGCACCAAGAAAGATGTAATAGATGCGTTCGCAGTCCGGGGTCCACCGTGCAGGTGAAAACCTGCTGCTAGTAAATGGCAGCATAATATGGCGGTGGAAGCGAACCCGGTAAAGCCACCGGTCCGCAATACCGCACTAAAGAGTGCAAGCAAGGAGTCAGCGGACACAACGCCAAGACTCAGGATTGAAGTCCGATTAGACCACTTGCTGACACAACACCGCAACTGGGTGTGTTAGGTAACTATTATTATTAGAGCACCGAAGTGCGAACTGTGCCGTGCTGGCAAACACCACTAAGCACCCAGATGTGGGTCAGGAAGCGCACTACTGGCGCGTGGCGCCGCACTGGCGGACACAGCAATAGACGCTGATACGTGTGTGACACGTTGAGTGGTTAGTCGGGCGCTAGATAGCAGCCATACTCCATACGCGAACAGTCATACAATAGGGTAGGGGTATTTAATGAACGACTTGCACTCACAACAAACACACGTATACAATTGTACACTAGCGCATGGCCGTGCGGTCATGCGCAGTTTATATAGTTGCAGCACAGGAAGTAGCTACAGAAGTTTTGCCCTTTCAGGACCTGCCAAGAGGACCAATGGGATGTGCTGCAGTGCCTGAGCATGTGACCCTCGATCTCCAACGGGAGATCTTGCCCTGGGCATGCTCAGTGTGTGCAAATAAGGACATAGTCCCAGAGAAGCCCGCTCGCTGCTGCTCAGCACTGGCTTTAATGGTAAAAGCTGGAGAAGCAACAGCAAGCCGAAGCACCGAGTGAGACTGAGCCAGACGCAAGGACCGTCGTCTCTGCTGAGCAGGTTTATCTGCGGCAGGAGAGGAATGGGAGACCGCAGCAGAAGCGGCCCGAGATTCCCCTTGTGCAGAAGCGGGAACTCGACCCCTAACATTACCCCCCCTCCTAGGGCCCCCCCTTGGGCCTCGCTACGTTCGAAGGCAGCAATGAGCTGCGGAGCCTGAATGTGCTCAGCAGGCTCCCAGGATCTATCCTCAGGACCGTAACCCCTCCAGTCCACCAAATAAAATTTTTTGCCACGAACCACCTTGTACTCCAAGATAGTGTTCACCTCATAATCGTCCATAGACGAACCCGACGTCCCAGTAGATGACTCAGAAAACCGGGACATGTACACGGGCTTAAGGAGGGACACATGAAAGGTGTCGGTGATACTTAGGCATGGAGGAAGGGCCAGATGGTAAACCACAGGATTATCCTGTTCGAGGACCTTAAAAGGACCTAAGTAGCAAGGTGCAAACTTGGTAGACTCAACTCGCAGCCTGATGTTACGGGCGGAGAGCCACACTAAGTCGCCAGGAGCAAAGTTTGGAGCGGGGCGCCGATGTGCGTTGGCGGAGGACCTCATTCTCTCCTTGGAAGCCCGAATGGCATCCTGAGTGCGATCCCAAATGTCCCGTGCCTCCACAGCCCAGTCTGCCACCCTGGAATCGGCGGAAGACACGGGCATGGGCACAGGTACCCGTGGATGCTGACCATAGTTAAGGAGGAATGGGGTCTGTCCAGTGGAGTCAGCTACAGCATTGTTAAGAGCAAACTCCGCCCACGGTAGCAAAGATGCCCAGTCATCTTGCCTAGCAGAGACAAAATGTCGCAGATATGTGACCAAGGTCTGGTTGGCTCTCTCCACCAACCCATTCGTCTCGGGATGATATGCTGAAGAGAGATTTAACTCGATACTGAGAAGATGACAAAGCTCTCTCCAGAACCGAGACGCAAACTGGGGACCCCGGTCACTGACAATTTTGTCTGGCATACCGTGAAGGCGGAAGATGTGTTTAATAAACAACGCTGCCAAGGCCCGTGCAGAAGGTAGCCGAGGAAGCGGCACCAAATGCACCATTTTAGAAAAATGGCCGGTGATTACCCAAATGATGGTACAGCCACGAGACTTGGGCAAACCCACCACAAAGTCCATCCCGACCATCTCCCAGGGCCTGTCTGCCACCGGCAGAGGGTATAACAAATCAGCTGGCCGTTGACGGAGAGACTTATTTTTGGCACAAGAGACACATGCCTGAACGTAGTCTCCGACGTCACGAACCATATGTGGCCACCAGTACATTCTCGCCAGCAACTCAGATGTCCTCTTTGCCCCAAAGTGTCCACCCACTCTGGACGAATGAGCCCAAGAGAGAACCTCCGGTCACAAATTGATGGGAACAAAAATCTTGCCCGGAGGCACAGACTCAAGCGAAACCGGAGCTACGGTTCTCAGACTCTCCGAAGGGAAAATAAGCCGAGGCTCCTCCTCCTCCTCCTCAGTTGACACAAGGGAGCGATAGAGAGCATCAGCACGAATGTTCTTCTCCCCGGCGAGATAATGTAGAGTGAAGTGGAACCGGGAGAAAAACAAGGACCATCTGGCCTGACGAGAATTCAGCCGCTGGGCTGTACGCAAATAGACCAAATTTTTGTGGTCCGTGAAGACTTGGAATGGAAACCGAGCACCCTCCAAAAGATGTCTCCACTCCGAAAAGGCCAACTTCATTGCTAGCAACTCCCTATCCCCGATGGAGTAATTTCTCTCTGCTGGTGTGAAGGTCTTTGAGAAGAAGAAGCATGGATGCGTCCGACCTTGAGCATCCTTTTGATAGAGAACTGCTCCAGCACCAACGGATGAGGCATCCACCTCCATAAGGAATGGCTTATCCACAACGGGACGATGTAAGATGGGAGCGCTAGCAAAATGGGACTTTATAGAAGTGAAGGCCTTGGAGACTTCTTCCGACCACAATTTGGGATTCGCTCCCTTCTTGGTGAGGGATACCAAGGGAGCTACCAAAGTGGAGAAGTGGGGGATGAACTGGCGATAGTAATTTATGAACCCCATATAGCGCTGCACCGCTTTAAGAGAATGGGGTTCTTGCCAGTCCATCACAGCCTGTAGTTTGGCAGGATCCATAGCCAATCCCTGGGCCGAGATGATATAGCCGAGGAAAGGTAAAGACTCCTGCTCAAACACACACTTCTCCAACTTTGCATAAAGAGAATTCGCCCGTAAGAGTTCGAAGACTCTGCCAACATCTCTCCGGTGGGAGTCAATATCTGGAGAGAAGATGAGAATATCATCCAGATAGACTACAACCGAGGTGGAAAGCATATCCCGGAAGATATCGTTGACAAAGTCCTGAAAAACGGCTGGGGCATTACAGAGCCCGAAGGGCATCACCAGGTACTCATAGTGCCCATCCCTGGTATTGAAAGCCGTTTTCCATTCGTCCCCCTCACGGATGCGAATCAGGTTGTAGGCACCCCGCAGATCTAGTTTGGTGAATATCTTAGCTCCCCTTAGCCTGTCAAAGAGCTCCGATATCAGGGGCAACGGGTACTTATTTTTAATGGTGATAGCATTGAGACCCCTGTAATCGATGCAAGGACTTAATTCCCCGTTCTTCTTCTGTACGAAGAAGAATCCCGCCCCTGCAGGAGACACTGACTTCCTAATGAATCCTCTTGCCAAATTCTCTTGAATGTATTGAGACATAGCCTCCGTCCCTGGGAGAGAGAGGGGATATACCCTTCCCCGAGGAGGTTCAGCTCCAGGCAAGAGGTCAATAGGACAGTCGTAGGGGCGATGAGGCAGTAGAGTCTCAGCAGCCTTTTTAGAGAATACGTCAGCATAGCACCAATAGCACTTGGGAAGAGAAGAAAGGTCTGCGGGTACCTCGGTAGTAGAAACCTGTACACACTCACTCACACACCTGCCCATACAAGACTTACTCCAACCCAATATTCTCCCTGAGGACCACTCAATATGTGGGGAGTGGAAACGGAGCCAGGGTATTCCCAGCAAAATCTCATCCATTCCCTCGGGAAGAACAAGAAGGGAAATAATCTCCTGGTGGGAAGGGGACATGGACAGCGAGAATGGAACTGTCTGGTGTGTGATTTGCAGTGGAAGTGTCGCCTCATTCACAACTCTAACTGTTACAGGTTTGGCGAGCATGACTAGTGGTATAGCATGGCGCAGAGCAAAAGCAGAGGACATAAAGTTTCCCTCTGCTCCTGAATCCACACAAAGCTCGACTGTTAGAGTGGAGGAGCCTAACAGGATTGTCCCTTTAAAGGACAGTTTGGAGGAAAATGCAGCTGTGTCTAGTGAACCTCCCCCAATGGTTGCTAGACGCGATCGTTTCCCGACCGCCGCGGACATTTATTGGCGTAATGTCCTAGTTGATGATAGTTTTTACAAACCACGGGTACTCGAGCGGCCTGAGACTTAGGTCCCGCTCGAGAAACCTCCATGGCCTCATGGGAGTCAGACGCCAAGACAGGAGATTCAAGAGGTCTGGCAAAGGTGGGAGCCAGCCGAAACCTCTGCCTACATGGGTCCGCTCCAACCTCCGCTCGTGAAAATGGAGGTCGATGCGGATAGATACAGAAATAAGTTCCTCCAGTGTGGCGGGTATCTCCCTGGTGGCCAAGGCGTCCTTCACATGGTCTGCCAATCCCCTCCAGAACACCGGAATAAGAACTTTGTCTGGCCACTCTAACTCTGAAGCTAGAGTCCGGAACTGGATGGCAAACTGGCTGACCACGGACGAGCCCTGAGTAATAGACAACAACTGGAGCGCGGTATCGTGGGTAACACGAGGTCCTAAAAAGACCTGCTTCAGAGTGTCCAGGAAGAGAGGAGCACTCTGTACCACACGATCATCTCGCTCCCAAAGTGGCGTTGCCCACTCCAACGCCCTGCCCGACAAGAGAGATAGAATAAATCCCACTCTCGCCCGTTCCATAGGGAAACGTGACGCCAGGAGCTCAAGGTGTATGGAGCACTGGCTCACGAATCCGCGACATTGTTTACTGTCGCCAGCAAACTTGTCAGGAAGCGGGAGACGGGATAAAGTCGGAGCAGGGGTGGCAGCGGACAAACTGGCTGCGGCTACACTTGCAGCCTGAACAGCGACAGCAGTGACATCCACAGCTGAGGTTGAACGCTCTAGAGCCGCCAACCTTCCCTCCAGCTGCTGGATGTACCTCTGTAAACGCTGATCGTCCGCCATTTACTCGCCAGACCCTGGCGCTAGTGTTCTGTTAGGACTGGCGGAACGCACCAAGAAAGATGTAATAGATGCGTTCGCAGTCCGGGGTCCACCGTGCAGGTGAAAACCTGCTGCTAGTAAATGGCAGCGTAATATGGCGGTGGAAGCGAACCCGGTAAAGCCACCGGTCCGCAATACCGCACTAAAGAGTGCAAGCAAGGAGTCAGCGGACACAACCCCAAGACTCAGGATTGAAGTCCGATTAGACCACTTGCTGACACAACACCGCAACTGGGTGTGTTAGGTAACTATTATTATTAGAGCACCGAAGTGCGAACTGTGCCGTGCTGGCAAACACCACTAAGCACCCAGATGTGGGTCAGGAAGCGCACTACTGGCGCGTGGCGCCGCACTGGCGGACACAGCAATAGACGCTGATACGTGTGTGACACGTTGAGTGGTTAGTCGGGTGCTAGATAGCAGCCATGCTCCATACGCGAACAGTCATACAATAGGGTAGGGGTATTTAATGAACGACTTGCACTCACAACAAACACACGTATACAATTGTACACTAGCGCATGGCCGTGCGGTCATGCGCAGTTTATATAGTTGCAGCACAGGAAGTAGCTACAGAAGTTTTGCCCTTTCAGGACCTGCCAAGAGGACCAACGGGATGTGCCTGAGCATGTGACCCTCGATCTCCAACGGGAGATCTTGCCCTGGGCATGCTCAGTGTGTGCAAATAAGGACTTAGTCCCAGAGAAGCCCGCTCACTGCTGCCCAGCACTGGCTTTAATGGCAAAAGCTGGAGAAGCAACAGCAAGCCTAAGCACCGAGTGAGACTGAGCCAGACGCAAGGACCGTCGTCTCTGCTGAGCAGGTTTATCTGCGGCAGGAGAGGAATAAATAAATAAATAAATAAATAATCTTTATTTTTATATAGCGCTAACATATTCCGCAGCGCTTTACAGTTTTTGCACACATTATCATCACTGTCCCTGATGGGGCTCACAATCTAGATTCCCTATCAGTATGTCTTTGGAATGTGGGAGGAAACCGGAGTGCCCGGAGGAAACCCACGCAAACATGGAGAGAACATACAAACTCTTTGCAGATGTTGTCCTGGGTGGGATTCGAACCCAGGACCCCAGCGCTGCAAGGCTGCAGTGCTATCTACTGAGCCACCGTGCTGCCCCAGAAGCGGCCCGAGATTCCCCTTGTGAAGAAGCGGGAACTCGACCCCTAACATGAGTGCAACCATTTTCACAATTTTTGATATTTTGTAGTTTTTTGGTATGCATCTGTTCAGACTAGTTCTTGCAGCTTCAGTCAGTTTTTATTATTATTATTAGACATTTTTATAGCGCCATTTTTTCCATGGCGCTTTACATGTTAAAAGGGGCCAATATAGACAAGTACAATAAACTTGAGCAAAAACAAAGCACACACAAGTACAGAAGGAGAGAGGACCCTGCCCGCGAGGGCTCACAGTCTACACATTTTTCTGTTATTTATACATTTCAGTAGGCCAACATTTCTGATTTTAAAATCATTTTTCAAGCTGGTTTTATAAAGTATTCTAATTTACTGAGATAATGACTTTTTGGCTTTCATTAGCTGTAAGCCATAATCATCAACAATAACAGAAATAAACACTTGAAATAGATCACTCTGTTTGTAATATACAGTTTAAGTTTTACTTTTTTATTGAAGAACTGAAATAAATTAACTTTTTGATGATATTCTAATTTTGTGAGAAGCACCTGTATGTAGTTATTTCATTTACATGAAAACATTTCCGAATATCTCTCTCTTATATACTATATAAACTAATATATACAGTATATTTGTATATACAGTTAGGTCCATATATATTTGGACAGAGACAACATTTTTCTAATTTTGGTTATAGACATTACCACAATGAATTTTAAACAAAACAATTCCAATGCAGTTGAAGTTCAGACTTTCAGCTTTCATTTGAGGGTATCCACAATAAAATTGGATGAAGGGTTTAGGAGTTTCAGCTCCTTAGCATGTGCCACCCTGTTTTTAAAAGGACCAAAAGTAATTGGACAGATTCAATAATTTTTAAATAAAATGTTCATTTTTAGTACTTGGTTGAAAACCCTTTGTTGGCAATGACTGCCTGAAGTCTTGAACTCATGGACATCACCAGACGCTGTGTTTCCTCCTTTTTGATGCTCTGCCAGGCCTATACTACATTGGTTTTCAGCTGCTGTTTGTTTGTGGGCCTTCCTGTCTGAAGTTTAGTCTTTAACAAGTGAAATGCATGCTCAATTGGGTTGAGATCAGGTGACTGATTTGGCCATTCAAGAATATTCCACTTCTTTGCTTTAATACACTCCTGGGTTGCTTTGGCTTTATGTTTTGGGTCATTGTCCATCTGTAGTATGAAACGACGACCAATCAGTTTTGCTGCATTTGGCTGGATCTGAGCACACAGTATGTCTCTGAATACCTCAGAATTATTTTGGCTGCTTGTGTCCTGTGTCACATCATCAATAAACACTAGTGACCCAGTGCCACTGGCAGCCATGCATGCCCAAGCCATCACACTGCCTCCGCCGTGTTTTACAGATGATGTGGTATGCTTTGGATCATGAGCTGTACCACGCCTTCGCCATACTTTTCTCTTTCCATCATTCTGGTAGAAGTTGATCTTGGTTTCATCTGTCCAAAGAATGTTCTTCCAGAACGGTGCTAGCTTTTTTAGATTTTTTTTAGCAGAGTCCAGTCTAGCCTTTTTATTCTTGATGCTTATGAGTGACTTGCACCGTGCAGTGAACCCTCTGTATTTACTTTCATGCAGTCTTCTCTTTATGGTAGATTTGGATATTGAAACGCCTACCTCCTGGAGAGTGTTGTTCACTTGGTTGGCTGTTGTGAAGGGGTTTCTCTTCACCATGGAGATAATTCTGCGATCATCCACCACTGTTGTCTTCCGTGGGCGCCCAGGTCTTTTTGCATTGATGAGTTCACCAGTGCTTTCTTTCTTTCTCAGGATGTACCAAACTGTAGATTTTGCCACTCTTAATATTGTAGCAATTTCTCGGAAGGGTTTTTTCTGTTTTCGCAGCGTAAGGATGGCTTGTTTCACCTGCATGGAGAGCTCCTTTGACCGCATGTTTACTTCACAGCAAAACCTTCCAAATGCAAGCACCACACCTCAAATCAACTCCAGGCCTTTTATCTGCTTAATTGAGAATGACATAGCGAAGGGATTGCCCACACCTGTCATGAAATAGCCTTGGAGTCAATTGTCCAATTACTTTTGGTCCCTTTAAAAACAGGGTGGCACATGTTAAGGTGCTGAAATTCCTAAACCCTTCATCCAATTTTAATGTGGATACCCTCAAATGAAAGCTAAAAGTCTGATCTTCAACTGCATCTGAATTGTTTTGTTTAAAATTCATTGTGGTAATGTCTATAACCAAAATTAGAAAAATGTTGTCTCTGTCCAAATATATATGGACCTAACTGTATATTTAAACACATCATCATACATTATATCCTTCTAAATCTTGTGCATTATAAAACTATATTATAGCGTACAGTGGGGCAAAAAAGCATTTAGTCAGTCAGCAATAGTGCAAGTTCCACCACTTAAAAAGATGAGAGGCGTCTGTAATTTACATCATAGGTAGACCTCAACTATGGGAGACAAACTGAGAAAAAAAAATCCAGAAAATCACATTGTCTGTTTTTTTAACATTTTATTTGCATATTATGGTGGAAAATAAGTATTTGGTCAGAAACAAAATTTCATCTCAATACTTTGTAATATATCTTTTGTTGGCAATGACAGAGGTCAAACGTTTTCTGTAAGTCTTCACAAGGTTGCCACACACTGTTGTTGGTATGTTGGCCCATTCCTCCATGCAGATCTCCTCTAGAGCAGTGATGTTTTTGACTTTTCGCTTGGCAACACGGACTTTCAACTCCCTCCAAAGGTTTTCTATAGGGTTGAGATCTGGAGACTGGCTAGGCCACTCCAGGACCTTGAAATGCTTCTTACGAAGCCACTCCTTCGTTGCCCTGGCGGTGTGCTTTGGATCATTGTCATGTTGAAAGACCCAGCCACGTTTCATCTTCAATGCCCTTGCTGATGGAAGGAGGTTTGCACTCAAAATCTCACGATACATGGCCCCATTCATTCTTTCATGTACCCGGATCAGTCGTCCTGGCCCCTTTGCAGAGAAACAGCCCCAAAGCATGATGTTTCCACCACCATGCTTTACAGTAGGTATGGTGTTGGATGAATGCAACTCAGTATTCTTTTTCCTCCAAACACGACAAGTTGTGTTTCTACCAAACAGTTCCAGTTTGGTTTCATCAGACCATAGGAAATTCTCCCAAAACTCCTCTGGATCATCCAAATGCTCTCTAGCAAACTTCAGACGGGCCCGGACATGTACTGGCTTAAGCAGTGGGACACGTCTGGCACTGCAGGATCTGAGTCCATGGTGGCGTAGTGTGTTACTTATGGTAGGCCTTGTTACATTGGTCCCAGCTCTCTGCAGTTCATTCACTAGGTCCCCCCGCGTGGTTCTGGGATTTTTGCTCACCGTTCTTGTGATCATTCTGACCCCACGGGGTGGGATTTTGCGTGGAGCCCCAGATCGAGGGAGATTATCAGTGGTCTTGTATGTCTTCCATTTTCTAATTATTGCTCCCACTGTTGATTTCTTCACTCCAAGCTGGTTGGCTATTGCAGATTCAGTCTTCCCAGCCTGGTGCAGGGCTACAATTTTGTTTCTGGTGTCGTTTGACAGCTCTTTGGTCTTCACCATAGTGGAGTTTGGAGTCAGACTGTTTGAGGGTGTGCACAGGTGTCTTTTTATACTGATAACAAGTTTAAACAGGTGCCATTACTACAGGTAATGAGTGGAGGAAAGAGGAGACTCTTAAAGAAGAAGTTACAGGTCTGTGAGAGCCAGAAATCTTGATTGTTTGTTTCTGACCAAATACTTATTTTCCACCATAATATGCAAATAAAATGTTAAAAAAACAGACAATGTGATTTTCTGATTTTTTTTTTCTCAGTTTGTCTCCCATAGTTGATGTCTACCTATGATGTAAATTACAGACGCCTCTCATCTTTTTAAGTGGTGGAACTTGCACTATTGCTGACTGACTAAATACTTTTTTGCCCCACTGTATGTGTCCCTGATATGTGTGTGTACATATATATACAGCTCTGGCAAAAAGTAAGAGACCACCACATCAAAACCCTGTCATGGGCAGCCCAATCTCCAGACCTGAACCCCATTGAAAACCTTTGCAATGTAATCAAGAGGATGATGGATAGTCACAAGCCATCAATCAAAGAAGAACTGCTTAAATGTTTGCGCAAGAAGCAGTGTGAAAGACTGGTGGAAAGCATGCCAAGATGCAAGAAAGCTGTGATTAAAAATCATGGTTATTCCACAAAATATTAATTTCTGAACTCTTTCTGAGTTAAAACATTAGTATTGTTGTTTCTAAATGATTATGAACTTGTTTTCTTTGCATTATTTGAGGTCTGCAAGCAATTCATTTTTTTTGTTATTTTGACCATTTCTCATTTTCAGAAAATAAATACAAAATTTATTGCTTGAAACTTCGGAGACATGTTGTCAGAAGTTTATAGAATAAATGACCAATTTACATTTTACTCAAAAATATACCTATAAAGAGAAATATATTACATCATTCAGTGATAAATTCAGTCATGACAAGATTAGTTTCTCACGTGCACGTGTGTAAACAATTGCTATTTTACATTATATTGAGGTGGAATAGGAAACTCCAATCTGTGGTAATATGTGTGTAGCTCGGTGTTCATCCCTTCTGCCCGCGGAACTTCCACATGATGACCGTTCACTCTCTTCACTGATAAGATATTTTGTCACATGTAGTTCTTCTAAATGAGTTCATTTTTACATTCTTATTGCTTTTTTTAGTAAATTGAATTTTTGTGCTATTTTGTTCATTTAGTGAAGTATAGCAGTATAGATTTAAATACAATCCACTGTCTTAATGCAATAAATCTTTCTTTGAGTTATTTGTATGTAAATAATACATACATCACACACCAGCTGTTTTCTTCCTCTGCCGCTTACCTGCCGCTTCCTCTGCCAGTGATATTCTTTCTTGGCAACACTGTGGAATATTATGTTGTTTATATTAATTGATTTCTTTTATCAAAATTGTCTAACCAGAAAAGCTGACCTCTTTATACAAAAACAACCAATTAAAACTTAGATTTCAAGACTGTGATTGGTTGTTATTTCCAAGATCCTCAGTTTTTGTGTTTAACTAATTCACAAACTGTTTATTATAGAGGCAGTAGCATGCCAGTAATGCGCCACATTCCCAAATACTTATATGTGCACCAAGATATGTAAGAAATATATTTTCACTAAAAGCTCTTAAAATATGGAGACACATGGGTTACCAAGTCTAGTTGCCAACACTGTCTGCCTCCTGTGAATGACTACCAGTTTTTACTTAATGTGCAACCGTCATTTTCATTTTTATGTAATAAATCAATATCACACTTGAAAATAAGTAGCTTTGCAATCTTTCTTATCAGAATAAAATCTACTTCTTTCTCTGCAAAAATTGATCAGTCATTATCAAAATTCTCCATTCTAAGGTAAAATCTGTATTTGGTGAAGACAGATTTTCCCATTACTGAGACAGGAGGTGGCAGCTGGTGCTGATGAGATTCTATGTAGACAGGAGAAGGAAGGAGCGCTGTATCTATCTCTTCCCTCCTTGTATGTGCAGCACTTGCTGTCTCCGATAACAGTAATGGGAAAGTCTTTCTTCTCTGAATACGGATTTTACCTCAGAATTAAGAATTTTTTATCATGAATCATTCATTTTGGCAGAGAAATAAGCAGATTTCCCAGATAAAATGTATTACAGAGCTGCATATTTTCATGTGTAGTATTGATTTATGAAATAAAAATTAAAATGATGGTTACGCTTTAACCCCTTTCTGCCATATGATGCAGTATCCCGTCGAGGTGACCTGGGACTTAATTCCCAGGAACGGGATAGTACATCATGGGTGATCAGCGGCGCTCACGAGGGGAGCGCGGCCGATAGCCGCCGGGTATCAGCTGATTATTACAGCTGACATCCAGCACTATGTGCCAGGAGTGGTCACGGACTGCTCCCAACACATCAATCCCCAGAACACTGCGATCACACATGATCGCAGCGTTCCAGTGGCATAGGAAAGCATCACGCAGGGAGAGGGCTTCCTGCGTGCTTTCCTGAGACCCTCAGAACAATGCGATGTCATCGCCTTGTTCCGAGTGTTTCCTCCCTGTAGGCCCCAGATCCATAATGGCCACGGGGCTCCTTCTGGGTCCTGTAGGGAGGTGGCTTGCAAGCGCCTTTTGAGAGCAGGCACCGGCAAGCCTCCTGCACTGCCTGACAGATCGCTGATCTGACACAGTGCTTTGCAAAGTGTCAGATCAGTGATCTGACACTATATAGTTTGTCCCCTAGGACAAAGTTAAAAAGTAAAAAAAAAATCCTAAATAAAGAAAAAAAACATTATTCCAATTAATACGTTCCTTTATCTAAATTATAAAGAAACAATAAAAGTACACATATTTAGTATTGCCGCATCCATAACGACCTGACCTATGAAACTGTCACCCCTTCAGTGAACACCGTAAAAAAAAAAAATAAATAACAAGGCAAAAAACAAGGCTCTATTATCATACCGCAGAACAAAAAGTGGAATAACACGCGATCAAAAAGATGGATATAAATAAACATGGTACCGCTGAAAATGTCATCTTGTCCCACAAAAAAACGAGCCACCATACAGTGTCTTCAGCGAAAAATAAAAAATGGTATATTCCTCAGAATAAAGCGATGCGAAAATAATTATTTTTTATATAAAATAGTTTTTTCTTATAAAAGCGCCAAAACATAAAAAAATTATATAAATGAGGTATCTCTGTAATTGTACTGACCCGAAGAATAAAACTACTTTATTAATTTTACCAAACGCAGAACGGTATAAACGCCTCCCCCAAAAGAAATTCATGAATAGCTGTTTTTTGGTCATTCTGCCTAACAAAAATCGGAATAAAAACCGACCCAAACGTGTCACGTGCCCGAAAATGGTACCAATAAAAACGTCAACTCGTCCCACAAAAAACAAGACCTCACATGACTCTGTGGACCAAAATATAGAAAAATTATAGCTTTCAAAATGTGGAGACTCAAAAACTATTTATTGCAATGAAAAGCGTCTTTTAGTGTGACAGCTGCCAATCATAAAAATCCGCTAAAAAAAGCTATAAAAGTAAATCAAACCCCCTTCATCACCCCCTTAGGTAGGGAAAATAATAAAATAAAAAAATGTATTTATTTATATTTTTCTGTTCGGGTTAGAGTTAGGGTTGGGGCCAATTATGCGTTGAAAAAGTAAAACAGTGCTCCTTCCCTTCTGTGCTTTCCCATGCGCCCAAACTTGGGTTTACCCCAACATATATCGGGTATCACCGTACTCAGGACAAATTGCACAACAACTAAAAACTGGGAAAAGAGCATCATTTTTGTGAAAAAATATGATTTTTTATTTTTTCTGCTCTAGATGATAAAATTCTGTGAAGCGCTTGGTAGGTCAAAGTGCTCACCACACATCTAGATAAGTTCCATATGGGGTCTACTTTCCAAAATGGTGTCACTTGTTTGGGGTTTCAATGTTTAGGCACATCAGGGGCTCTCCAAACATGACATGGTGTCGTATCTCAATTCCAGTCAATTTTGCATTGAAAAGTCAAACGGTGCTCCTTCCCTTCCAATCTCTGCCATCCACCCAAACAGTGGTTTACCCACACATATGGGGTATCAGTATACTCAGGACAAATTGTGAAACAACATTTGTGGTCCATTTTCTCCTGTTACCCTTGGTAAAATAAAACCAATTGGAGCCGAAGTAAATTTTTTGTGAAAAAAAGTTAAATGTTCATTTTTTTTAAACATTCCAAAAATTTCTGTGAAACACCTGAAGGGTTAATAAACTTCTTGAATATGGTTTTGAGCACCTTGAGGGGTGCAGTTTTTATAATGGTGTCACACTTGGGTATTTTCTATCATATAGACCCCTCAAAATGACTTCAAATGTGATGTGGTCTGTAAAAAAAAATGGTGTTGTAAAAATGAGAAATTGCTGGTCAACTTTTAACCCTTATAACTCCCTGACAAAAAAATTTTTTGGTTCCAAAATTGTGCTGATGTAAAGAAGACATATTGGAAGTGTTACTTATAAAGTATTTTCTGTGATATATTTCTGTGATTTAAGGGGATAAAAATTCAAAGTTGCAAAATTGTGAAATTTTCAAAATGTTTCCCGAATTTTCTTTTTCACAAATAAACGCATATAACATCAAATAAATATTGGCACTATCATAAGTACAATGTGTCACAAGAAAACATTGTCAGAATCATCAGGATCCGTTGAAGCGTTCCAGAGTTATAACCTCATAAAGGGACAGTGGTCAGAATTGTAAAAATTGGCCCGGTCATTAACATGCAAACCTCCCTTGGGAGTTAAGGGGTTAAATCATTGGGTATCAAACTGCTTACATACAGGCCATACAGGCTGCATTCAATTTTGGGCAAGCAAGCTTTTGGATAATGTAATGAAAATAGTTTTTACAGCACTCCTGTGGATGGTGCCCAGTAGGATCCTATGCCATGTAAATCTTGTAGAAAACTTGGCACTCAGGTAAATGTTGTAAGAAGTGGCAGTGAGTATGCCACTCACTGCAGCTGCTTATCCTGAGCATTCTTTATTGCCTGTATCTTTGTGCACAATGCAATATGTCTGACTAATGAAGGCCATAATACAACTGAAATGTCTTCTTTATGTTTGGATTGCCTGCACACAATAAAATTATCTTCTTACAACATTTTCTTGAGTTCCAAGTTTTCTACCAGCTCGTGGATAATGGCTGGGGCTGAAAATAGCATTTTATTTCCTATAGTGGCCTAATGCTGATGAAAATTAAGTGTCCATTTGAAAAAGTCAGTTGCTAAATATATTGCATGAGAATCGAGACAGTTTCTCATCATATTACACTATCTGCACCAAACGTTTTAGCTCACTAAGGGTCTGATCACACATTGCATGTTTGTCAAGCTTTTGTTGCACTTTTTGGCTTTCAAAGGTAAAAAAACTTGCTACTCAATGTGTGGCCTAAGGCTAAGTTCCCACAATGAGCTTTGGATGTTGCAGATTTTCTGCACCATTTCTGCACCTATTAAGTTAGTTAGGTTGCTTGAGTTTTTTCATTCCATTTTTGAGTACATTTTTTATAAGCAGTTTTATCGTCTTTTGTTGCTTTCCATTTTGCTTTCTTTTCAATAATTCCTGGTATTTGGCTTTGCTAAAACTTCATTGATGCAGTCAGGTGTGCATTATATGCATTTTTTAAGCATTTCTGATGTAGATAATTGCTAAAATTGCATGTGTATTTTTTATCTGCAGATTTTCCACATCAAATGCAAGTCTGTGGGGTAAATCTGCACAGAAAACTCAAAGCAGACACAAGAGAAACTGAGATGTTTGGGATTTGAAATTCGCTCCACAGGTCAGTTTAGGAGGAGTGAAAAGAATCACAAGGACCATGATATTTCTATAAATCCCATCCACTTTATAGGAACTGTAAAACGCTGTGTTTTGACACAGAAAAAAATATGCAGTGTCCAAAACTCATCATAAACCCATCATGGGCACACAACTAAATTATGCAGAAAGACCTTACTTTTCATCTGCTTTGGTGTAAAAGTACAAAGATGCCATAAAGATAGATTTAAAAAAATTAAAATTGGGCTGGTGCATGACACAGATTCCAAGAGCCGTGAATAGAGAATCTTTTTTGTTATGCAGCACCCCCTCAGACATATTTATTGTATTAATTAAGCCGTTTTGAATGAGTAAAAATTACAACACTTACTGTAAATATCAGAAAAGATGAATAATGCGAATGTAGTACAGTGCAAATAATTAAGGGATTTGGCAAACAAGAAATTTAATTCTCTAGGTAACGATTTACTTTTTTCTTTTCAATTAGATAGCAAGAAATAGTCTTGTGTGCGCTCAAACATCAAATAATATACTCCAGCAGTTGGTCATGCTGTAAGCTACTACAAGAAAGTTAAGCTTCCACGTTGGCTAGCTGAGATATCAGCTATAAGCTGACAAGTAATTAAACCAGCATATCTATAACAACTGTCATCTCTTATTCCTGTGAAACTTGGATGTAAACCAAAGACTCGAAAGCCAAAAAAAAAAAAGAAAAAAAGAGAAGAGCTTCACATTACTGGGCAACTGCTGAGCATCTCCTGCTGAACAGTTTAGCAGACCTGGGCATTTAGAAGATTGTAGCTGAGATCAAATGGGTCAGAGATCTCTTTACCAATTAACAGCAGGCAGAAGAACATCAAATAAGGTGTAAATTTTAGCTCTGCAGTTTGGAGTTAGCCAAGCATGAAATGCATTCTAATACTCTTGAGTAGCTGCAGCTTTGAGCTATCAGTGATGTCACTGCAGCACTAAAGGATCTTATAGAGGAAGTCAAAATCCTCCCCGGCTCGGTGGTAAAGCCTGCCGCTGCTTGTCTCTTCTGATAATACAGACAGACAGGCTTCTTTCATGGATTAGACAAAACATCGAATGCTCAATTCACAGGATTGTTTTCCAGCATGATCGCTTGTTTAATAAACCTCACCAAAATGTACATTGTAAAAGTTCGACAACTTTCTACCTCAAGTGAGTGATAATGTATGAAATATGGATCAGGAAGTGGAACATAAATGTTCCCAGATGCATGATTGATTGTCATGAATGCAGCCACGTTTGACATTACAAACGTCAAAGTCACAGAGAATAATTTCATTTAACACAGAATGGCAATGGAAGTAAATATACCCATTAGAGCATTGTCATGCAAATAGCTTCATAAGCACACTCGTGACTAATGGAAGCATACAAGCTTATAAACAAGTTCTAAGGAAAGATATTGAAAAGCTATAATTATATGGAAATACAGTAAAGATCATGCATAACATTCGGATATTGACTTACTGTGGAAAATTCTATAATTAAGCAAATTCTTATTTGCATCAATTTTCCTCATCTCATGGTTAGTATATTAAAACCTACTAGTCCAGATAAGTTTTATTTATTACTCTCTTCCTTATGCATCTTGTTCAGAGGCACCGATGTGACCTGCATTTCAATGACATTAAAATACACTTGTCTTTCGTGACTGCTTAGTCCAGTGGTCCTCAACTCCAGGCCTCGAGGGCTGCCAACAGTGCAGGTTTTCAGGATTTCCTTAGTATTGCACAGGGGTTGGAATCATCACCTGTGCAGATGATCACATTACCACCGATGCAATACTAAAGAAATCCTGAAAACCTGCACTGTTGGCAGCCCTCGAGGCCTGGAGTTGGGGACCCCTGGCTTAGTCTATCACGCAGCATCATACACATAAAGCTGAGGTAAGTGGCTATTATCATTTTTTAGGAATATTAAACCTTTTTCATTCCAGACATATTTCCAACTGGGTGAAACTGGGAAAGGAGATAAGTTGAACCTTTTGTTAATAGAGTTTTTTTTTTTACTTTGTGCCTTTATTAACCCCTTCACCCAAAAAGCCTGTTTTTACCTTCCTCACCAGGCCAATTTTTTTCATTTCTGACCGCTGTAACTTTATGAGGTAATGACTCTGGAATACTTCAATGGATTCCACTGATTCTGAGATTGCTTTTTCGTGACATATTATACAGTGGGTACGTAAAGTATTCAGACACCTTTAAATTTTTCACTCTTTGTTTCATTGCAGCCATTTGATAAATCCAAAAAAGTTCATTTTTTTCCCATTAATGTACACTCTGCACTCCATCTTGACTGAAAAAAACCCAGAAATATAAAAATGTTTGCAAATGTATAAAAAAGAAATGGCACATGTGGAAATTTAATATATATTACTGTGTTACCTTTGGGTTGGTTTTTAACATCATTTTTATTATTTGTAAAGATATATTATCATTTTTTTATTTGTACGGTGCGAACACCTTTTGTATGCGGTACTATTTCTTACCACTTTGTTAAATATAGTTATTTTATTTATATATATCTTCTCGTCCCATATTATTCTGATCACAGGTTCAGTTCTTTTTCTTTGCTCGGTTTTTACAAGTGTAATGGAGAAAAATAGACAATTAAAATTGCTGCAGAATTTCTGAGTTCACCAATACCACATATGGAATCGAAAACTACTTTAGAGGCACAATACAAATCTCAGAAGGGAAGAAGCACCATATTATTATTATTATTTATTATTATTATAGCGCCATTTATTCCATTGCGCTTTACATGTGAGGAGGGGTATACATAATAAAAACAAGTACAATAATTGTGAACAATACAAGTCACAACTGGTACAGTAGGAGAGAGGACCCTGCCCGCAATGGCTCACAATCTACAAGGGAAGGGTGAGGATACAGTAGGTGAGGGTAGAGCTGGTCGTGCAGCGGTTTGGTCGATCGGTGGTTACTGCAGGTTGTAGGCTTGTCGGAAGAGGTGGATCTTCAGGTTCTTTTTGAAGGTTTCAATGGTAGGTGAGAGTCTGATGTGTTGTGGTAGAGAGTTCCAGAGTAGGGGTGATGTGCGAGAG
Organism: Ranitomeya imitator; assembly: GCF_032444005.1. NCBI lineage: Eukaryota > Metazoa > Chordata > Amphibia > Anura > Dendrobatidae > Ranitomeya > Ranitomeya imitator. The sequence goes on along the minus strand of NC_091287.1, from coordinate 233,941,139 downwards.
AAATCTGGTAATTTTGTATACGATTGTGGGAAGAGGAGATAAGAGGAGAGTAGAGAAGGCAATCTTGTGAGGATCAGAGGTTGCGTGCAGGAAAGTACCGGGAGACAAGGTCACAGATGTATAGAGGAGATGGATGGCTTTGTATGTCATGGTTAGGCTTTTGTACTGGAGTCTCTGGGTAATGGGGAGCCAGTAAAGGGATTGACAGAGGGGAGAGGCCGGGGAATAGCTGGGGACAGGTGGCTTAGTCGGGCAGCAGAGTTTAGAATAGATTGGAGGGGTGCGAGAGTTTTAGAGGGGAGGCCACAGAGCAGGAGGTTACATATTTCAGATTTTCTTTCAATGGATTGAGGGTGCCTTGTCACATTTGTAGAGCCATAATGTGTCAGATTTCACTGCTATGAATGGTAGGTACCAAGACCCACTGATAATATTTTAAAAACCACAACCCTCAAATATTTTAAAACTGTTGTTGGAAAATGTTTTAACCTTCCAGTTGCTATAGAGGAGTTAATGTAAAGTGGAATGATTACAACCTTTCTTTAGCCTCAAATTTCTCACTTTTTCAAGTTATCAACAAAAAAGTGGGCCCACAGTTTGTTACTTACTTTCTTACAAGTGCGGCAATACCTCAAATGTGGTCAAAAAGTTCTGTTTGGACAAACGGCAGAGCTCAGAGCGGAAGAAGAAATTTTTGAATTTTGGAACACAAATTTGGCTGAAATAGATGGTGGGCACCATGTTGCATTCCATGGCCCCTACGGTGCCTAAACAGAAACCACCTACAACTAACCCCATTTTAGAAACTACACCACTCAACAATTTTATCCAGGGGTATAGTGAGCATTTTTGAAACCAAAGGTACAGAATTTGATAACATTAGGTTGTCATATTGAATATGTTGTCATTAGTGTTGAGCGCAAGTGATTGCTACACGAGTTTGCATCGGGTGCTCATGTATACACCGAGTATCACGAGTGCTCAAATTACATGCTTGAGTCACTGCCCCGCATGTTTTGTGCCTGTTAGACACCCAAAATAAATGCGGGGATTGACCGTTTATGGCAGGTAATCCTCCCATGTTGTTTTGGCTGTCTAAAAGCCACAAAACATGTGGGTAGGAAACTTGAGCATGTCGCTCGAGCACCTGTGATACTCAATGCATGCCAGAGCACCCCGAAGCAAACTTAAGAAACAAGCATTTGTGCTCAACACTAGTCATCATATCGTCATCGTTTGCCAATACCTCAGTGGTCTGTAAACATTTTTCCCAAAAACATCAGGGCAATGCTAGTTCCTTAAAAAATTTTGGTATTGAAAAAGTTTTCAAACTTAAAATAGGATGTGATTTCAAATTAAACAGTTAAATCATGAATCTTTTTTGGATTTTTAAGTTACAAACTAGAGTCCTCATCAGTTTGAATTTGAGACAAGACAAGTACTACCTGATACATGGCTGCATAAGAGTAGAAAAATGTTTGTGCACACATGACTCCCATGGACACAGTGGCAGATTAGAAAAACTTTTGTGTAAGCACTGAATTATCACACACCCGGGTACAGAGTACATATATAGAGGGGTTTTTTTGGAAACTGCGCACACAAAATCTAATACTGTCCCTCACCACAGCTGCATCCTGTCCCTACACAAAGCAGAACAGAAACACAAACACAAATTACCCAATTTTGAAAACGAGTCCCCTCAAGGAATGTATCTTGAAGTGTGGTGAGTAGGGTTGAGCGAAACGGGTCGGCCATTTTCAGAAGTCGCCGACTTTTGGCAAAGTCGGGTTTCATGAAACCCGACCCGACCCCTGTGTGGGGTCGGCCATGAGGTCGGCGATCTTCTGAATCTGGTATCGGAATTCCGATACCGAGTTCCGATATGTTTGCAATATCGGAAATCGGTATCGGAATCCATATTTAAGTGTAAAATAAAGAATTAAAATAAAAAATATTGCTATACTCACCCTCTGACGCGCCCTGGTACTAACCGGCAACCTTCCTTCCTTAGAATCAGCGCGTGAAGGGCCTTAGATGACATCGCGGCTTGTGATTGGTCGCGTGAGCGCCCATGTGACCGCTCGCGTGACCAATCACAAGCCGCGACGTCACCGAAGGTCCTTCAAGCGCTGATTCTTAGGAAGGAAGGCTGCCGGAAAGAAGCAGGGTGCGTCCGAGGGTGAGTATATACCTAATAGGAATATACTCACCCTCGGACGCGCCCTGCTTCTTTCCGGCAGCCTTCCTTCCTAAGAATCAGCGCTTGAAGGACCTTCGGTGACGTCGCGGCTTGTGATTGGTCGCGCGAGCGGTCACATGGGCGCGACCAATCACAAGCCATGACGTCATCTAAGGCCCTTCACGCGCTGATTCTAAGGAAGGAAGGCTGCCGGTTAGTACCAGGGCGCGTCAGAGGGTGAGTATAGCAATATTTTTTATTTTAATTCTTTATTTTACACTTAAATATGGATCCCAGGGCCTGAAAGAGAGTTTCCTCTCCTTCAGACCCTGGGAACCATTGGAAACCCAATGCACTGCATTGGGTTTCGTGTTTCGGGCGACCCCGACCCCGACTTTTTTATAGGATCGGCCGATTTCACTCGACCCGACTTTTGAAAAAGTCGGGTTTCGTGAAACCCAACCCGATCCTATAAAAGTAAAAGTCGCTCAACCCTAGTGGTGAGCACTTTGAACCCCCAGATGCTTCACAGAAGTTAATAATGAATAGTTGTGAAAATAAAAGAATACATTTTTCCCACAAAAATGTATTAAAGCTCCAATTTTTTTATTTTCACAAGGGTAACAGGAGAAAATGGACCCCATACTTTGGTCTGCAATTTGTCCTCAGCACGCTGATTCCCAATATTTAGGGAAAAGCTATTGTTTGGCTGCACATCAGGGCTCGGAAAGGAAGAAGTGATGTTTTGTAATGTAGACATTGATGAAATGGTCTACTGGCATCATTTCCCGTTTGAAGACCTCCTGAAGGCCTAAATAGTGGAACAACCCACAAGTTACCCCATTTTGGAAACTACACACCTCTTTATCAAGGGGCATAGTGAGCATTTTGAAACCACAAGTACTACACAGAATTTGGTAAGATTAGGTCTTCATATTGGAAATTTTCATTTTTTTCTCAAAAATGTTGTTTTAGCCCCAAATTTGTACAGTGGGGGTAAAAGTATTTAGTCAGCCACCAATCGTGCAAGTTCTCCCACTTAAAAAGATGAGAGGCTGGAAATTGATATCATAGATAGACCACAACTATGAGAGTCAAAAGGAGAAAACAAATCCAGAAAATCACCTTGTCTGATTTGGTAAGATTTATTTTGCAAAATATGGTGGAAAATAAGTATTTGGTTACCTAAAAACATGCAAGATTTCTGGCTCTCACAGACCTGTATCTTCTTCTTTAACCCCTTCCTGTCTTGTGACACAGCGTATGCATCATGAAAGTCGGTGCCAATCCGACCTGTGACATATGCTGTGTCACAAAATGATCGCGCTCCTGCAGGTCGGGTGAAAGGGTTAACTGAAATTTCACCTGACCTGCAGGAACAGGAGGAGTTGTACTTGAGCCGGGGGAGGGGGGTGGTTTTTCCCCCCGTGGCTACGATCTCTCTGATTGGCTGTTGAAAGTGACTTTTTCACTTTCACTTTCATTCAGAGCAATCGTAACATTTCACCAATGAAACTTGGTGAAATTTTACAATCCAGCCATGGCCGATGCTTCAATATCGTCGGTTATGGCTGGAGACCACGATCTGGCCCCGCCACCGGCTGATGACGGCGATCTGCCGCTGCCAGTCTTCCCTCCCCTCCATCCTGTCCTCCGCTGCCCTCCTCTCCCCTCCGTCCTCCCCTCCGCTCCCCCCGCAGTCTGATCTCACCCCCGTATCTACTGAGTAATGGTGTCCCTCCCGGTGTCGGCCATCTTCTCCATGGGCGCTGCCATCTTCCAAAATGGTGGCGCATGCGCAGTGCGCCCACTGAATCTGCCAGCTTGCAGATTCATTCCAGGTACATTTTGATCACTGTGATAGAACCTATCACAGTGATCAAAAGAAAAAAAATGTAAATAAACCCCCCTTTATCACCCCCATAGGTAGGGAAAATAATGAAATAAGGAAAATATATTTTTAGGGTTAGAATTAGAATTAGGGCTAGGGTTAGGGTTGCAATTAGGGTTAGGGTTACAATTAGGGTTAAGATTAGAATTAGGGTTAGGGTTAGAATTAAGGTTAGGGTTGCAATTAGGGTTAGGGTTAGAATTACGGTTAGGGTTAGAATTAGGGCTGCAATTAGGGTTAGGGTTAGAATTAGGGTTGCAATTAAGGTTAGGTTTAGAATTAGGGTTGCAATAAGGGTTAGGGTTGCAGTTAGGGTTAGAATTAGGATTAGGGTTGCAATTAGGGTTAGGGTTGCAATTAGGGTTAGGGTTAGAATTATTGTTAGGGTTAGAATTAGGCTATGTACATACGGTTCGTATTTGGTTGCGGATTCGTCGCAGTTTTCCATCATGTTTACAGTTCCATGTAAACCTATGGAGAGCCAAATCCGCTGTGCACATGGTGCGGAAAATACTAAGCGGAAACGCTGCAATGTATTTTCTGCAGCATGTGAATTCTTTGTGCGGATTCTGCAGCGTTTTACATCTGTTCCTCAATAGGAATCCGCAGGTAAAATCCGCACAAAAAAACACTGGAAATCCAGGGTAAATCAGCAGGTAAAACACAGTGCATTTTACCTGCAGATTTTTCAAAAACAGTGCGGAAAAATCTGCACAAGAATCCACAACGTGGGAACATAACCTTAGGGTTAGGGTTGGTATTAGAGTTAAGGTTGAAATTAGGCTTAGGGTTGGAATTAGGGTTAAGATCAGGGTTAGGCTTGTGGTTAGGGTTATGGTTAGGGTTGGGATTAGGGTTGTGGTTAGGGTTACGGTTGGGATTAGGGTTAGGGGTGTGTTGGGGTTAGGGTTGTGGTTAGGGGTGTGTTGGAGTAAGGGTTGTGAATAGGGTTATGGTTAGAGTTGGGATTAGGGTTAGGGGTGTGTTGGGTTTAGTGTTGGAGTTAGAATTGAGGGATTTCCACTGTTTAGGCACATCAGGGGGTATCCAAACGCGACATGGCGTGACCATTGATTCCAGCCAATCTTGCGTTCAAAAAGTCAAATGGTGCTCCTTCCCTTCCGAGCCCCGACGTGCGCCCAAACAGTGGTTTACCCAAACATATGGGGCATAAGTGTACTCAGGAAAAATTGCACAACAACTTTGGGGGTCTAATTTCTCCTGTTACCCTTGGGAAAATAAAAAAAATGGGGGCTAAAAAATGATTTTTGTTGGAAAAATGATTTTTTTATTTTTACGGCTCTGCTTTATAAAATTCTGTGAAGCACTTGGAGAATCAAAGTACTCACCACTCATCTAGATAAGTTTCTTGAGGGGTCTAGTTTCCAAAATGGGGTCACTTATGGGGGGTTTGTACTGTTTAGGCACATCAGAGGCTCTGGAAACGCAACGTGACGCACGCAGACAATTCCATCTATGTCTGCATTTCAAAACATCACTACTTCCCTTCCAAGCCCCGACGTGTGCCCAAACAGTGGTTTATCCCCACATATGGGGTATCAGCATACTCAGGACAAACTGGACAACAAGTTTTTGGGGTCCAGTTTCTCCAGTTACCCTTTTGAAAATAAATAAGCCGGATTACTCACCGGTAATACTCTTTTAGTGAGTCCACGACAGCACCCCACTGGAGAGAGGGATCCGCCCCGCAGGAACAGGAAACCTACCGAGAAATAAAAGGGGGCGGTCCGCCTCTCCTCCTCAGTTTTGATTTCAGAGTACCCGGAGGACCGCCAGTATTAGGCAAATATAATTTATTTCATTTTCAAACTTATTTGCTCATGTATGATTAAAATAATTTTGCTCAATAGTAAGTACTATATTAATATAGGGAGGGATGTAAGAGGGTGCTGTCGTGGACTCACTAAAAGAGTATTACCGGTGAGTAATCCGGCTTTTTCCCTTTCGCCACAACAGCACCCCACTGGAGATCTTACAGAGACCATCACCTGGGGGGGGACCACCGTGCTGAGGACAGTCCTGCCAAAGTCTAGATCAGAAGTTGACGATAGGTCAAGCCTATAGTGATTATAGAATGTAGAGGGATTTGACCAAGTTGCCGCCTTACATATAGTCTCAATTGGGACCTCTCCCCTTTCTGCCCAGGAGGATGCCATAGCTCTGGTAGAGTGCGCTGTTATGCCTTCCGGAGGGTTTTCTTTACTCGTGGAATAGGCCAGTCTGATAGACTCTCTGATCCACCGGGATAACGTGCTTTCGTTATTCCATGACCCTTCTTGTGACCCTGGAAGGAAATAAACAGAGCCCTACACTGTCGCCAGCTACAGGTTCTTTCAATGTACTTTAACACTACTCTTTTAACATCTAGACTGTGGTACTTTTGTTCTTCAGGAGTGGAAAGATTACTGAAGAAAGTGGGCAAGATTATTTCCTGAGACCTATGGAATGTCTTAGCTACTTTGAGAAGGTAGGAAGGGTCTGGTTTAAGGACCAACTTATCCTGAAAAGTTAGCAGGAAAGGTGGATCTATAGAGAGTGCTTGGATGTCACTGATTCTCCTGGCTGAAGTCAGTGCTACCAAGAGGGCCGTTTTTAGCGATAGGATCTTGATTGGTATTGAATCTATTGGCTCGAATAGAGAGTCTGTTAGGGCTTGTAAAACTAAGTTTAGATCCCAGGGAGGAACTCTAGGTATATTAACTGGATTTATCCGTTCACAGGCTGTAATAAATCGGGATACCCATCTATTCCCCGCAATGTTATGGCCAGAGAGAGCTCCTAGTGCTGAAACATGAACTTTTAAGGTGTTTGCAGTTAAACCTAGTTCTCTCCCTTTTTGAAGAAATTCCAGGATAGACTGTATCGGAATTTCTGACGTGTTTGAAGATGTATGGAATTGTAGGAATTTCTTCCATATTTTTGTGTAAATTTTTGTAGTGGAAAGTTTTCTACTCTGGAGGAGCGTGTTTATCAATCCCTCCGAGAACCCCCTTGATTTTAGCATCTGCCTCTCAAATTTCAGGCCGTGAGATGTAGACTGTCCACTTTAGGGTGGAAAAACGGACCCTGGAAGAGAAGATTGGGTGTTGAGGGGAGGACCCAAGGATCTGAGACCGACATGGTTTGCAGCCACGAGAACCATGGTCTCTTGGACCAGAATGGAGCTATTAGTATCACCCTCGCTCCTTCGGTTCTGATTTTGCGAATGACTTGGGGTAGTAGTATGATCGGCGGAAAAGCATATGCTAGACTGAACTGCCAAGGGGCTTGGAGAGTGTCCAGAATGTCCGGATGATCCGCTAGAGATAGGGAGGCAAATTTCCGGACTTTTTTGTTTCTCCTTGTGGCGAAGAGATCTACTTGAGGTTGACCCCATAGGGATACTATATCTTGAAAAATCTGCTGGTTTAGGCACCACTCTCCTTGTTTCAAGGTGTGTCGACTTAAGAAGTCTGCCTGCTGGTTGTTTTCCCCTCTTATGTGCAGTGCAGTAAGGGATGTTAGGTGACTTTCTGCTAGATTCAGGATTTCTGTAGCAGAAGACATCAGAGTCTCTGATCGCGTGCCTCCTTGCCTGTTTAGATACGCCACTGAGGTGGTGTTGTCGGAAAGGATTCTGACATCTTTCCCTCGTAGCTGTGGGAGAAAATGGCATAAGGCGTATTTTACTGCATTTAATTCTTTAACATTAGAGGAGTAGCAGCTTTCCTCCATGTTCCATAACCCTTGGCAAAAATCATTCCCCATATGAGCGCCCCATCCATGAGGACTGGCGTCCGTGGTTATGGTATGAGATGGCGTTATTATCCATGGAACACCACTCATTAAATGGTCTGAATTCAGCCACCACGTTAAGGAAGTTAAAACTTCCTGAGATAAGGTTATTTTCACATTTAGGTGACCAGATAACCGTCTATCTTCTTGTAAAATCTGGTGTTGCAGTGTACGGGTATGATGTTGAGCCCATTTTACCGCAGGTATACAAGAGATAAGAGATCCTAGTAAGGACATAGCTTGTCTTAGGGATATACGTGGATTGTTTATCACCGCTAGGACTTTGCGTTTGACCAGTAGTATTTTTACCTGAGGCAGGAGACACTTTTGAGATACGGAGTCTAGATGGAACCCCAAGAACGCCTGACAGGATAACGGAGTGAGTCTGGATTTGTTGGTATTGATTATCCAGCCTAGATCCTGTAGAGAGGAAATTGCATGAGCCAAACGATCAGCACATTGAGTAACTGAATTTCCAATGACCAAAAAGTCATCCAGATAGGGAACAATTAAGGTTTCTTTTTGGCGAAGGTAGGCCATCACCTCTAGCATTATCTTGGTGAAGATCCTCGGTGCTGTTGAAAGGCCGAAGGGCATGGCTGTATATTGGAAATGATGAATCTCGCCGTTGATTGTCACTGCTACTCTGGGGTACTTTTGGTATCTGTCATGGATAGGGAGATGATAATAAGCATCTTTCAAATCAATGCCCCCCATCATACAGTTTGGAAAGAGGAGTTTTATAGTGGATCTAATGGATTCCATCTTAAATGTATGGTTTTTAACAAATGAATTGAGCTTTTTAAGGTTTATGATGGTCCTGAAAGAACCGTCGGGTTTAGAAATCAGGACTAAGGGAGAGTAGAATCCTCTGCCTTCCTGTCCCTCGGGGACTTGGACTAAAACCCGCTTTGATAATAGGGTTTGAATTTCTAGCTCTAGAGCCTGCTGTTGTGCGGGCGAGCTGAGGGATGTTATAATATATGACTCGTGGGGAACACGAGAGAATTGTAGTTTAATTCCATCTCGGATGATGTTTAAAACCCACGAGCTAGATGTTACTTTTTCCCATTGGGTGGCGAAAAATTTCAGTCTGCCCCCTACTGGTATATCCTCAGAATTTATTGTCTTTTGGCGGGTTGGGTCTTCTAAACATGGTACCTCTTTGCCTGTCCTCTTTAGCAGTCCATGTTGTAGACCTATCCGTTTGCCTCCTTTTACCAAACGGTCTCCTCTTAAAGGCTCTCCTGTAAAAGGGAATAGAGGAATCAGGGAAAGCTTTCTTCCTGTCCTTTGCCTTTTTGAGTATCTCATCTAAGGTTTTACCAAAGAGGTACTCACCCTCGCATGGGATTGCGCATATTTTGGATTTAGACTGCGCGTCCCCTTTCCAACTTTTCATCCAAAGTGCGCGTCTTGCATTGTTCACAAGACCTGCGGATCTCGCTGCTAACCGAAGAGAGTCGGCAGATGCGTCCGCCATAAAAGCTGCTGCTCCACGTATTAAGGGGATGGCCGCTCGAAGTTTCTCTCTTGAAACTTTATTTTCGATCTGCTGGTCCAACTGATCAATCCAAATGATCATTGACCGGGCAGCGCAGGTGCTGGCTACTGCAGGTTTAAAAATTCCTGTAGCCGCTTCCCAAGATCGCTTAAGGGATGATTTACTATCTAATGGATCGACCAGAAGTCCCGCATCCTCCACAGGCAGAGTGGATTGCTTGGAGGTAGAAGCTACGGCTGCATCGACCTTAGGAACTTTGGTCCATGTAAGGAGCTCCTCATCACTAAACGGATATTTACGTTTAGACGCGGAGGGCAAAAAGCTTCTTTGATCCTGCTTCTCCCACTCTCTTTTAATTAATGCTTTCACCGCTGGTATAACCGGAAAACATCTCCTCTTTCTCTCTGCCAAACCCGCAAACATAATTTCCTGCGTGGTTTGTGCACCCTTTACCTCCTCACACCCCATGGTATTGCGTATTGACATTACCAAGTTGTCCACACTGTCTAAGGGGAAACATTAACGCCCCTCGATTTCTGATGAGGAAGATGATGATGATGATGATAGGGAGGCTTCTGACAGTACAGTCTGGTCACTTTCGGAGTCTGACATAAGTGTTGGTGTTTTGGACATAGCTTTACGCGGTTTTTCCTGGGTCATATTTTTTATCTCCTCTCTAATAATGGCCCGTAAGTCCGTAACGGACACTGTCGCTCCCTGAGTTGTTTCCTTAAAACAGTCCTTGCACAGTTTTTTGGGGTATGAGTCCGGAAGGGGCTGGCTACACAAGGCACATTCCTTATGTTTGGACTTTTGTTGTTTTTTAGACTGGGCGTAATAAGTAGCGAGAGAGAGAGAAAAGAGAGAGAAATAGGGAGACAACGTCAGCTTAATAGGCAGAGTTTTAACACTCACCCAGTGAAGCGAATAGTACCGGATCAGAAGGCCGAGATCCTGTTCTGGAACCGTCACTCTTACGAGCGGACTCCGAGGATCCTTTGGTGTGATCTTTGGTGGGGGGCACTGGATCTCCAGCTGTGGGGTCCATGGCACCTGGGGATGACATCTCTGCATCGCCGCATTATTGTTTCTGGGCGTTTTTAAATAGTGCGCCCTTTTTTTTTTTTCCCTTTCCCGCTGCGCAATGCGCATGCGCGAGTCGCCGCTGGCTCCCCCGCCCCAGATCCGGCCTAGGCGCCCCGGAAGTGACTCCTTCAGTTCCGGGGTAGCCAGTATTGCGGCGGTCGGCGCATGCGCGGTCCGGGGTTCAGCGCCGGACCGCAATGGAGGTTATCTTACCCGGCTCCTGGCCGCACCGCACGCAGGAGAAGACGCCGGGCGGCCCTCCCCGGACCCGGCCGTCTGCTTGATCCACCAGCCGAGGAGGGAGCCGTCTAACGGAACTCCCCCGACGCTGCTTCTGAGCTGCAGCCCCTGCCATTCTCACGGACACCGCACAGGCGGCATGCTAGCCCAGGTATGTTGTAGTCGTCCTGTCGTTCCTGGATTGTTCCCGCAGGAACAGGAAACCTAAACTGAAGAGGAGAGGCGGACCGCCCCCTTTTATTTCTCGGTAGGTTTCCTGTTCCTGCGGAGCGGATCCCTCTCTCTAGTGGGGTGCTGTAGTGGCGAAAGGGAAAAATTGCAGGCTAAAAAATAATTTTTGAGGAAAGAAAAATGATTTTTTATTTTCACGGCTCTGCATTATAAACTTCTGTGAAGCAAATGGGGGATCAAAGTGCTCACCGCACATCTAGATTAGTTCCTTGGGAGGTCTAGTTTCGAAAATGGGGTCACATGTGGGGGAGCTCTAATGTTTAGGTACACAGGGGCTCTCCAAACGCGATATGGAGTCCGCTAATGATTGGAGCTAATTTTTCATTCAAAAAGTCAAATGGCGCTCCTTCCCTTCCGAGCCTTGCCGTGTGCACAAACAGTGGTTTACTCCCACATATGAGGTATCGGTGTACTTAATAGAGATTGCCCAACAAATTTTAGGATCCATTTTATCTTGTTACCCATGTGAAAATGAAAAAACTGAGGCTAAAAGAATTTTTTGTGAAAAAAAAGTAATTTTTCATTTCACGGATCAAGTTGTGAAGCCCCTGGGGGTTCAAAGTGCTCACTATGCATCTAGATATGTTTCTTGGGGGATCTAGTTTCCAAAATGGGGTCACTTGTGGGGGAGCTCCAATCTTTAGGCACACAGGGGCTCTCCAAATGCAACATTGTGTCCGCTAAAGATTGAGCCAATTTTTCATTCAAAAAGTCAAATGGCGCTCCTTCCATTCCAAGCCCTGTCGTGCGCCCAAACAGTGGTTCCCCCCACATAGGTGGTATTGGCATACTCAGGACAAATTGTACAACAACTTTCGGGGTCCAGTTTCTCCTTTTACCCTTGGGAAAATAAAAAAAATTGTTGCTAAAAGATCATTTTTGTGACTAAAAAGTTTTTTCCTTCCATGTTGCTTCTGCTGCTGTGAAATATCTGAATGGTAAATAAACTTCTTGAATGTGGTTTTGAGCACCTTGAGGGGTGCAATTTTTAGAATGGTGTCATTTTTGGGTATTTTCAGCCATATAGACCCCTCAAACTTACTTCAAATGTGAGCTGGTCCCTAAAGAAAATGGTTTTGTAAATTTTGTTGTAAAAATGAGAAATTGCTGGTCAAATTTTAACCCTTATAATGTCCTAACAAAAAAAAATTGTGTTTCCAAAATTGTGCTCATGTGAAGTAGCCATGTGTGAAATGTTATTGATTAACTTTTTAGTGTGACATATTTCTCTGTTTTAAGGGCATAAAAATTCAAATTTTGAAAATTGCAAAATTTTCAAACTTTTCACCAAATTTCCATTTTTTTACAAGTAAACACAAAAATTATCTACCTAAATTTATCACTAACATGAATCCCAATATGCCACGAAAAAAACATTTTCAGAATTGCTAGGATCCGTTGAAGCGTTCCTGAGTTATTACCTCATAAAGAGAAACTGATCAGAATTGCAAAAAATGGCCAGGTCATTAAGGTCAAAATGGGCTGGATCATGAAGGGTTTAAGAGGTTTCACTGTCCTCATCTCATTACTTGTAGTAATGGCACCTGTTTAAACTTGTTATCAGTATAAAAGACACCTGTACACAACCTGAAACAGTCACACTCCAATATACACTATGGTGAAGACCAAAGAGCTGTCGAAGGATACCAGAAACCAAATTGGAGCCCTGTACCAGGCTGAGAATACTAAATCTGCAATAGGCAATCAGCTTGGTGTGATGAAATCAACTGTGGGAGCAATAATTAGAAAATGGTAGACATACAAGACCGCTGATCTCCCTCAATCTGGGGCTGTCAGAGTGGCCTGACATATGAAAGCACGCATAGAGTTTGCTAAAAAACACATGAGGGACTCCCAGACTATGAGAAATAAGATTCTCTGATCTGATGGAGAAAACCAGGTACTGCTCATCACCTGCCCAATACAATCCCAACAGTGAAACATGGTGTTGCAGCATCATGCTATGGGGTGCTTTTTTAGCTGCAGGGATAGGATGACTGGTTGTCATTGAAGGAAACATGAATGCTGCTGTTAGTGGCCGGGACTTCCCTGCCGTGTGGGATGTATCGCAGGCACTTGGGGCTTTGGTCTCCTATTCAGGAACACCCTCTGGGTCTTCTGCTTAGCACAGACGTTGGTCCCAGCATTCTGCTCAGGCTCCTGTTATATGTGTGGTTACTGCCAGCTCTCCAGCTGATGTCTATGGTAACCAGTGTTATACAGAGGCATCCCCACTCTCTGGAGTCCAAGTCCAGAAATCACCATGCTGAGCACGTCTCTATTGTGGCAGCTCCGGATTGGCCCACGGGCGATGCCCCGTCAGACTGGATATGAGTATTTGTGGTGGAGCCTGGCATATAAAGGGCTTTCAATGAAGCACGTGGGCGTGCTAACGTCACTTGTGTTTGGTGTATGTGTGGGTGGATATGCTATCGCTCTGTTCAAGCGTTTGGTGTGTTTAGCACCGTTTCAGCTACCAGTGGAACATCAGTGTTCTGTGTCAACATGTGTTCAGGGCTGGCCCTGTGCTATTAGAATTCCGGCTCCTATGGAGAGGATATTGTCTGTGTGATTTCAGGGCTGGCATCAAGCCATTATAACTCCGGCTCCTCCGGAGAGGAGGTTTGCTGAGTGTTCTCGCTGACTGTGAGTATTTGCTATCTGTTTCGATCCCGTGTGTATGCTATACTTCCCTGTGGGGTTTACGGTATTGCGCCACAGAACAAATTCAACCCACTTGTTCTTTTTCAGAGATTTAAATGGAGTATTGCACGCTTCTTATTTTCCCTCTGTCCTTTGTTGGTTAGCTGAGCTGGTACTTACCTTCTCTGTACCCCTTAGTGATTAGCTGAGCTGGTACTTACTTTGCCTTTACCCCTTCGGTGGTTAGCTGAGCTGGTACTTTACTTTCCCTGTACCCCTCGGTGGTTTGCTGAGCTGGTGCTTACTGTCCCTGTACCTCTGAGTTGTTAGCCAAGTTGGTACTCCTCTGCCTATGCATCTCTGAGTGTTATCTGGGTTTGGTTTTCTGCGTTCTATGCACACTGTGTGGAGTTAATTCAGTGTGTTTAAGGAGGAACATCCGCTAGTTTTTTATCTGTGATTATTCACACTAGCAGAAGTTATTCATCTCTGCATGTTGGACCCCAGGTTGTGATTGCACTTTATAGTTTAATTTAATTTAGTGTAATCCACCAATCCTAACAGTACGCTAGCACCAGGGTCTGGCTAGTTATGGCAGATGTACGAAAGGAGCAAAGGAAGGCTTCGGCCATCGAGAAAAAGATCTCCCCTGCCTCCCAGCGTGTGACGTCTTTCAAGCTTTGCAAACATCACCAGGGGGATCTTTGAGAGAGGTAATGTTAGAGGCTGGGACTTCCCTGTCATGTGGGATGTATCGCAGGTACTGTTTGGTGCTCTGGTATGCCATTCAGGCCCAAACGCTGGCTCTGCAGCTTAGCGCAGACATTGTTCCCATCATCCTGCTCAGGCTACTGTTATGCGTGTGGTTACTGCTGGCTCTCCAGCTAAAGTCTGTGGTAACCAGTGGTATACAGAGGCAGCCCCATTCTCTGGATTCTAAGTCCAGAAATCACCTTACTGAGGATCTGCCAGGAAAAATGGAGGAGGATCCCCAAATCCTCGTCTGAAATACTTGTTGCATCATTCCCAAGAAGACTCATGGCTATACTAGCTCAAAAGGTGCTTGTACACAATACTGAGCAAAGTGTCTGAATACTTATGACCATGTCATATTTCAGTTTTTCTTTTTTATTAAATTTGCAAAAATTTTTACATTTTTGTTTTTTTCAGTCAAGATGGGGAGCAGAATGTACATTACCCCCTTTCTGACCTCGGACGGGATAGTATGTCCGAGGTCAGAAGCCCCGCTTTGGTGCGGGCTCTGGCGGTGAGCCCGCACCAAAGCCGGGACATGTCAGCTGTTTTGAGCAGCTGACATGTGCCCATAATAGGCGCGAGCAGAATTGCGATCTGCCCGCGCCTATTAACTAGTTAAATGCCGCTGTCAAACGCAGACAGTGGCATTTAACTACCGCATCCGGCTGGGCGGCCGGAAATGACGGCATCGCCAACCCCATCACATGATCGGGGGTTGGCGATGCTTGTACCTTGTAACCATAGAGGTCCTTGAGACCTCTATGGTTATTGATCGCCGGTGGCTGTGAGCGCCACCCTGTGGTCGGCGCTCACAGCACACCTGCAATTCTGCTACATAGCAGCGAACAGCAGATCGCTGCTATGTAGCAGAGGCGATCGTGCTGTGCCTGCTTCTAGCCTCCCATGGAGGCTATTAAAGCATGGCAAAAGTAAAAAAAAAAAGTTAAAAAAATGTGAAAAAAATAAAAAAAATAAAAAAGTTTAAATCACCCCCCTTTCGCCCCAATAAAAATAAATCAATAAAAAAAAAAACAAATCTACACATATTTGGTATCGCCGCGCTCAGAATCGCCTGATCTATCAAATAAAAAAAGCATTAACCTGATCGCTAAACAGCGTACCGAGAAAAAAATTCGAAACGCCAGAATTACGGTTTTTTTGGTCGCCGCGACATTGCATTAAAATGCAATAACTGGCGATCAAAAGAACCTATCTGCACCAATATGCTATCATTAAAAATGTCATCTCGGCATGCAAAAAATAAGCCCTCAAGTGACCCCAGATCATGAAAAATGGAGACGCTACGAGTATCGGAAAATGGCGCCATTTTTTTTTTTTTTTTAGCAAAGTTTGGAATTTTTTTTCACCACTTAGGTAAAAAATAACCTAGTCATGTTAGGTGTCTATGAACTCGTACTCACCTGGAGAATCATAATGTCAGTTCAGTTTCAGCATTTAGTGAACCTAGCAAAAAAGCCAAACAAAAAACAAGTGTGGGATTGCACTTTTTTTGCAATTTCACCGCACTTGGAATTTTTTTCTCATTTTCTAGGACACGACATGCTAAAACCAATGATGTCGTTCAAAAGTACAACTCATCCCGCAAAAAATAAGCCCTCACATGGCCAAATTGATGGAAAAATAAAAAAAGTTATGGCTCTGGGAAGGAGGGGAGTGAAAAACGAACACTGAAAAACGAAAAATCCCAAGGTCATGAAGGGCTTAACCCCTTTACCCCCAAGGGTGGTTTGCACGTTAATGACCGGGCCAATTTTTACAATTCTGACCACTGTCCCTTTGTGAGGTTATAACTCTGGAACGCTTCAACGGATCCCAGTGATTCTGACATTGTTTTCTCGTGACATATTGTACTTCATGACAATGGTAAAAATTCTTTGATAGTACCTGCGTTTATTTGTGAAAAAAAGGAAATTTGGCGAAAATTATGAAAATTTTGCAATTTTCCAATTTTGAATTTTTATGCAATTAAATCACAGAGATATGTCACACAAAATACTTAATAAGTAACATTTCCCACATGTCTATATTACATCAGCACAATTTTGGAACCAAAATTTTTTTTGTTAGGGAGTTATAAGGGTTAAAAGTTGACCAGCAATTTCTCATTTCTACAACACCATTTTTTTTTAGGGACCACATCTCATTTGAAGACATTTTGAGGGGTCTATATGATAGAAAATACCCAAGTGTGACACCATTCTAAAAACAAAACCCCTCAAGGTGCTCAAAACCATATTCAAGAAGTTTATTAACCCTTCTGGTGCTTCACAGGAATTTTTTGAATGTTTAAATAAAAATGAACATTTACCTTTTTTTCACAAAAAATTTAATTCAGCTCCAATTTGTTTAATTTTACCAAGGGTAACAGGAGAAAATAGACCCCAAACATTGTTGTACAATTTGTCCTGAGCACGACAATACCCCACATGTGGGGGTAAACCACTGTTTGGGCGCATGGCAGAGCTCGGAAGCGAAGGAGCGCCATTTGACTTTTCAATGCAAAATTGACTGGAATTGAGATGGGACGCCATGTTTCGTTTGGAGAGCCCCTGATGTGCCTAAACATTGAAACCCCCCACAAGTGACACCATTTTGGAAAGTAGACCCCTTAAGGAACTTATCTAGATGTGTGGTGAGCACTTTGACCCACCAAGTGCTTCACAAAAGTTTATAATGTAGAACCGTAAAAATAAAAAATCATATTTTTTCACAAAAATTAACTTTCGGCCCTTAATTTTTTATTTTCCCAAGGGTAAGAGAAGAAATTGGACCCCAAAAGTTGTTGTACAATTTGTCCTGAGTACGCTGATACCCCATATGTGGGGGGGAACCACTGTTTGGGCGCATGGGAGGGCTCGGAAGGGAAGGAGCTCCATTTGGAATGCAGGCTTAGATGGAATGGTCTGCAGGTGTCACATTGCGTTTGCAGAGCCCCTAATGTACCGAAACAGTAGAAACCCCCCACAAGTGACACCATTTTGGAAACTAGACCCCCTAAGGAACTCATCTAGATGTGTTGTGAGAGCTTTGAACCCCCAAGTGTTTCACTACAGTTTGTAACCCAGAGCCGTGAAAATTGAAAAAAAAAATCTTTCCCCCAAAAATTATTTTTTAGCCCCCAGTTTTGTATTTTCCCGAGGGTAAGAGGAGAAATTTGACCCCAAAGTTGTTGTACAATTTGTCCTGAGTACGCTGATACCCCATATGTTGGGGGGAACCACCGTTTGGGCGCATGGGAGGGCTCGGAAGGGAAGGAGTGCCATTTGGAACGCAGACTTAGATGGAATGGTCTGCAGGCATCACATTGCGTTTGCAGAACCCCTAATGTACCTAAACAGTAGAAATCCCCCACAAGTGACCCCATATTGGAAACTAGACCCCCATGGAACTTATCTAGATGTGTTGTGAGAACTTTGAACCCCCAAGTGTTTCACTACAGTTTATAACGCAGAGCCGTGAAAATAAAAACTTTTTTTTTCCCACAAAAATTATTTTTTAGCCCCCAGTTTTGTATTTTCCCAAGGGTAACAGGAGAAATTGGACCCCAAAAGTTGTTGTCCAATTTGTCCTGAGTATGCTGATACCCCATATGTTGGGGTTAACCCCTGTTTGGGCACACGGGAGAGCTCGGAAGGGAAGAAGCACTGTTTTACTTTTTCAACGCAGAATTGGCTGGAATTGAGATCGGACGCCATGTCGCGTTTGGAGAGCCCCTGATGTGCCTAAACAGTGGAAACCCCCCAATTATAACTGAAACCCTAATCCAAACGCACCCCTAACCCTAATCCCAACAGTAACTGCTAACCACACCTCTAACCCTGACACACCCCTAACCCTAATCCCAACCCTATTCCCAACTGTAAATGTAATCTAAACCCTAAACGTAACTTTAGCCCCAACCCTAACTGTAGCCTTAACCCTAGCCCCAACCCTAACTTTAGCCCCAACCCAAACTGTAGCCCTAACCCTAGCCCTAACCATAGCCCTAACCCTAACTTTAGCCCCAAACCTAACTGTAGCCTTAACCCTAGCCCTAACCATAGCCCTAACCCTATCCCTAACCCTAGCCCTAACCCTAGCCCTAACCCTAACTCTAGCCCTAACCCTAGCCCTAACCCTAGCCCTAACCCTAGCCCTAACCCTAGCCCTATCCCAAACCCTAGCCCTAGCCCTAACCCTAGCCCTAATGGAAAAATGGAAATAAATACATTTTTTTAATTTTTCCCTAACTAAGGGGGTGATGAAGGGGGGTTTGATTTACTTTTATAGTGGGTTATTTAGCGGATGTTTATGATTGGCAGCCGTCACACACTGAAAGACGCTTTTTATTGCAAAAAATATTTTTTGCGTTACCACATTTTGAGAGCTATAATTTTTCCATATTTTGGTTCACAGAGTCATGTGAGGTCTTGTTTTTTGCGGGACGAGTTGACGTTTTTATTGGTAACATTTTCGGGCACGTTACATTTTTTGATCGCTTTTTATTCCGATTTTTGCGAGGCAGAATGACCAAAAACCAGCTATTCATGAATTTCTTTTGGGGGAGGCGTTTATACCGTTCCGCGTTTGGTAAAATTGATAATTCAGTTTTATTCTTCGGGTCAGTACGATTACAGCGACACCTCATTTATATCATTTTTTTATGTTTTGGCGCTTTTATACGATAAAAACTATTTTATAGAAAAAATAATTATTTTTGCATCGCTTTATTCTCAGGACTATAACTTTTTTTTTTGCTGATGATGCTTTATGGCGGCTCGTTTTTGGCGGGACAAGATGACGTTTTCAGCGGTACCATGGTTATTTATATCTGTCCTTTTGATCGCGTGTTATTCCACTTTTTGTTCGGCGGTATGATAATAAAGCGTTGTTTTTTGCCTCGTTTTTTTTTTTTTTTTTTCTTACGGTGTTTACTGATGGGGTTAACTAGTGGGCCAGGTATGATAATAAAGCGTTGTTTTTTGCCTCGTTTTTTTTTTTTTTCTTACGGTGTTTACTGAAGGGGTTAACTAGTGGGCCAGTTTTATAGGTCGGGCCGTTACGGACGCGACGATACTAAATATGTGTACTTTTATTGTTTTTTTTTTATTTAGATAAAAAAATGTATTTAGGGGAATAATATATTTTTTTTTTTTTCATTATTTAGGAATATTTTTTTTTATTTTTTTTACACATTTTGAAATTTTTTTTTTTGCTTTTTTACATTGTCCCAGGGGGGGACATCACAGATCAGTGATCTGACAGTGTACACAGCACTCTGTCAGATCACTGATCTGACATGCAGCGCTGCAGCCTTCACAGTGCCTGCCCTGAGCAGGCTCTGTGAAGCCACCTCCCTCCCTGCAGGACCCGGATCCGCGGCCATCTTGGATCCGGGGCTGGAGGAAGCAGGGAGGGAGGTGAGACCCTCGCAGCAACGCGATCACATCGCATTGCTGCGGGGGGCTCAGGGAAGCCCGCAGGGAGCCCCCTCCCTGCGGGAAGCTTCCCTATACCGCCGGCACATCGCGATCATCTTTGATCGCGGTGTGCCAGGGGTTAATGTGCCGGGGGCGGTCCGTGACCGCTCCTGGCACATAGTGCCGGATGTCAGCTGCGATAAACAGCTGACACCCGGCCGCGATCGGCGGCGCTCCCCCCGTGAGCGCCGCCGATCGCGCTGGACGTACTATCCCGTCCATGGTCATGGGGGCCCACCCCACCTCGACGGGATAGTACGTCCCATGTCAGAAAGGGGTTAATGAGAAAAAAATAAACTTTTTTTTAAATTACCAAATGGATGCAATGAAATAAAAGGTGAAAAATTTAAAGGGGTCTGAATGTTTTCCGTACCCACTGTGTATTGGAAAATGTAGCCATTTGATTTCAGCTTTTTTTTTTAGGGGAATATGATATATTTATACTACACTATGCATGTTGTTTTTCACCTGCATTTGCCTATGTTCCCCTTCATATGTATCTAGCAGCATCCGTTTAAAATTTTTCCTTTCTATGCATGTTTTAATAATAAAAATCTTTTTAATGGACAGATAAAGGCCATAGGTTTTCCTACTTTTCTTGTGTTGTTCTATTCAAATGAGTTTAGCTCTTGAATATTGCTGATTGTGGGTCTTGTGTAGCTATTTAAATTAAATAGGTCCATATTGAATTCTTAGTAATGAAAATCCTGTCCTGCATGCAAAACTCTAAATCCACTGTTCATTAGTAGGTAACCATAATAATAATAATATTTTGTATTTATATAGCGCCAACAAATTCCGCAGCACTTTACAATAAGGGGGGACATGTACAGACAATAAATTCAGTACAAGTTAAGACAATTTAAACAGTGACATTAGGGGTGAGGTCCCTGCTCGCAAGCTTACAATCTACAAGGAAATGGGGGGGACACAATAGGTGAAAAGTGCTTGTTATTTCAGGTCTGAAATAACAAGCTCCATTGAGTAAATGCACATTAATCTGTTTGCATTCTGCTTCCACTAAGGGGAGATCAGTGTATATGGAATCACAGATCTGTAATTGACCTTAATGGTAATGAGCTCCCTCTAGTGGTGACAGAAAGATTTGAATGATTTCAATCCTTATTGTTTTTACTTGAAAAGCTCAAAAGAATACTGGAAACCCTTCCTCCACAAATATGTACCTGGGTGTGTAAGACATCGGGTAGCATTACTTTTTTTGTTTTTTGTAAGATCATATTATTGTAAAAGATACACAGATCTGGCTTATGTTTATTTTAATTGTCCACTATTGAGCTCTTCAAACTAGGCAATTCATATTTTTAGAAGCACCTTTAATAAGCAAATCATGCAAATTCACATGAAGGCTCACTATAAATACTGCATGTATGAATATCCTACCAAGAATACACTTTGTTTCTTTAGTAAATGAGGAAAAGTGGCTAAATTGGGAATTCTCAGGGTGTCTCCATCCATTTGATTATTGAGATTATCAACAAACAATCTTCATTGTGCATCCGCAGTCTTAAGGCCCCTTCACATTAAGCGACGCTGCAGCGATACCGACAACGATCCGGATCGCTGCAGCGTCGCTGTTTGGTCGCTGGAGAGCAGTCACACAGACCGCTCTCCAGCGACCAATGATGCCGGTAACCAGGGTAAACATCAGGTAACTAAGCGCAGGGCCGCGCTTAGTAACCCGATGTTTACCCTGGTTACCATCCTAAAAGTAAAAAAAACAAACAGTACATACTTACCTACCGCTGTCTGTCCTCGGCGCTCTGCTTCTCTGCACGCCTCCTGTACTGGCTGTGAGCACAGCGGCCGGAAAGCAGAGCGGTGACGTCACCGCTCTGCTTTCCGGCTGACCGACGCTCAGAGCCAGTGCAGGAGGAGTGCAGAGAAGCAGAGCGCCTGGGACAGACAGCGGTAGGTAAGTATGTACTGTTTGTTTTTTTTACTTTTAGGATGGTAACCAGGGTAAACATCGGGTTACTAAGTGCGGCCCTGCGCTTAGTTACCCGATGTTTACCCTGGTTACCAGTGAAGACATCGCTGGATCGGTGTCACACACGCCGATCCAGCGATGTCCACGGGAGATCCAGCGACGAAATAAAGTTCTGGACTTTGTTCAGCGACCAACGATGGCACAGCAGGGGCCTGATCGTTGGACGCTGTCACACATAGCGATTTCCTTAACGATATCGTTGCAACGTCACCAAAAGCAACGATATCGTTAACGATATCGTTATGTGTGAAGGTACCTTTAGATGACACCAGCACTTTGATATTGTCTGCATAATTTGTCATGTCTCATACAGGTATCAGTTTTTCACCAATAGACCTCTTACCTATAATAGTCTATGGAGCTGTTCACTTGTCAACGTATTTTTGTTGATTGAGTGGACCACACAAAAATCGACACGGACTCATGTTTGATTTTGATCTTAGTCATAGAACATACTCACTGGCAGACAGTTATGGAAGAGGGGCCCTGTGTAAGGCTATGCAAAAACGCATTCAAAATGCAGCAAAACGCTGCGTTTTGTGACGCATGCGTACATTTTTATAGTGCAAGAAAAATGCAACAAGCAGCATCCTCTGCACCCTGACGCTTGCGCCCAAAAAACGCATGCGTTACAAAACGCAACAAAACGCATGTCCATGCGCCCCCCATGTTAAATATAGGGGAGCATGGCGCATGCGTCGCCGCGGTTGCGCCCGATGCACCGCAAATGTGAACGTAGCCTAAGAACAATATATTGGCCCTTCACAGTCCAATAACTCATAAAAATGACTGCTTTGGGGATAGCAATATGCCCCAATAGCTATTTTTTGCCCCTGGAATTTCTTGTTTATACAAGTCTATTGGTCTGTAAAAAAAAATTGAACACAGCACTCAGATGCCCTCCATGTCAACTTTTCCCCCATAATTTCATAGAAGAAGCTTGAGAAGCGCCCGTGAGGTTTTTTTTTTTTGCGTATGAAAAGAATTGACGAACTGTGATGGTAAAAAGTGTCTCTGACCAGTGATGTAAGTATGATCCAAAACGCTGAGGAGAATTAGACATTCTTTTACATACGAGAAAAATCACTGAGGTCTGAATGCGCCCTAACACAGGAAACATTTTTATTTTATGTTATTTTTATATTCTCCAAGTGAATTTTTTATCCTTTGGGGAATCAGCATTTGATGAATCACCTTTGGACTTTTTCAGAAGAATGGTAAAGAGCTAAGTCGAGGGAAATTGTTTACATTGATTAGTGTTTTATCTGAAGCTATGTTTATCTCTGTAATTAATTTCAGCAGTGGCCAAAACATGTACACATTAATTAGAGAACAGCAAACAGCACCAGGTAAATGACAGGAGCATACCTTCACATCTATGACTTATGAAGCCTTCACTATGGATTTAAATGACAGGAAAAGTTCCCAAATTCTATACCTGGTTATGGAGCAAGCACTTGCTGTTCTGTAGGGGTTGGTGAGTGCTATATCTAAAGACATTGCACCTACAATAACGAGTAACTACTGGCAAGCTCACATGTATTGTCTTCCGAACAACAACTCAATGCAGACAAAAGTAAATGACAGTTAATTACAAATTACATTCT
This sequence comes from Ranitomeya imitator, assembly GCF_032444005.1. Classification (NCBI taxonomy): domain Eukaryota; kingdom Metazoa; phylum Chordata; class Amphibia; order Anura; family Dendrobatidae; genus Ranitomeya; species Ranitomeya imitator. The sequence continues at coordinate 233,917,716 of NC_091287.1, read as the reverse complement.
GGTCTGGGCTGTGAGGGCCCCTGGCTTGAATAATAATGAGGCCCTCAGGCACTCACCTGCCTGCAAAGGAACATACGGAGACACAGGCTGGGGTGCTATACAAGTTTCAAAACAAGCTGCTAAACACAAAAGCTTATTGGATTACAGAGATTTAGGAGAAAGCATTCAGATCTTTGGCAGCAACTCCAGCTCGGGGTTCATGGGGATTTCTACAGGACGAATCACTATTCACTCTGTTTTTCTATGCTATTCCAAGTTTAAGCAGGGAACAAATGTGACCCCTTTTTAACAAGTATATCTCGAAGAATACCAACAAAGTTTAAAAATTTTATTCCCCAATTTCACAAACAATATTATTTATAAAGATTTTATCAAAGCTTTGTATTTTCTGATCCGCAGGTTAGAAAATAAAAAGGTTAACTAAATTGTCCTATAGCTAAGGATGAGCATAGGCAAAAAGCAAAACAAAAAGTTGAGCAATATAATAATTGGACTTTGCCCTAAGTATACTATGACATGTAAAAAGGTTTGGGCACTCCTAGTCAAAATGACTGTTATTGTGAACAGTTAAGCAAGTTGACTATGAAATAATCTATAAAAGGCCTAAAGTTAAAGATGACACATTTTCTTTGTATTTTAGGCAAAACATATTTGTATATTGTCATTTTTTACATTTTAAAAATTACAAAAAGGAAAATAGGCAGATGCAAATGTTTGGACACCCTTGGAGATTTGTGAGCTCAGAAACCTTTGACAAAGGTTTCAGACCTTAAATAGCCTGTTAGGATTATAGCTTATTCATTATCATCATTAGGAAAAGCCAGGTGATGCAAATTTCCCTTCTTTATATAAACCTAGCCTCATCTAAGGGTATGTTCACACTATGCGGTTTTTACTGCGGAACCGCCGCGATTTTGCCGCTGCGGGTCCGCAGCTGTTTTCCATGCAGGGTACAGTACAATGTTACCCTATGGAAAACAAAAACCGCTGTGCCCACATTGCGGAAAATCCCCAAAAAAACCACGCTGAATTGCTGCGGAAAAAAAGAAGGAGCATGTCACTTCTTTGTGCAGAATCGCAGCGATTCTGCACCCATAAAAATGCATTGATCCGCTTACTTCCCGCATGGGGCTGTGCACACCATGCGGGAAGTAAGCGGATAATGTGCGGGTTATACCCGGGGTGGAGGAGAGGAGACTCTCCTCCAGGCCCCGGGAACCATATTTGTGGGTAAAAAAAGAATTAAAATAAAAAATCATGAAATACTCACCCTCTGAAGTCTCAGCGCTGCACGCGGCCATCCGGTCTCAGGTTTGCTATGCAACCAGGACCTGCGGTGACGTCACGGTCACATGACCGTGACGTCATGAAGGTCCTGGTCGCACAGCATCTTTGGAACCGGACCGCCGCCTGCAGCGCAGAGGAGATCGGGACGTCAGAGGGTGAGTATATAATTATTTTATTATTTTTAACATTACTATTGATGCTGCATTTTGCTGCATATGTAGCATCAATAGTAGGGGTAAAATCCCGCAGCGGAACCCGCAGGACAAACCGTGATAAATCTGCAGGGATAACCGCAGCGGGATTGCCCTGCAGATTTATCAAATCCGCTGCAGGAGAACCCGCAGGACAGGACGCAACGTGTGAATGTGGCCTAACACTGTGCAAAAAAAAAAAAACAGCAGCCATAGGTTCCTCTAAGTAGCTGCCTAGCACTCTGAAAATGAAAATTATTGAGGAGAACCAGGAGAAGGCTATAAGAAAATAGTGTAGTTTTTGATGCAGGTTTTTGGTGCTGTTGTTGGTGCTGTTCTTGATGCAGTATTTGATGCAGGTTTTTGGTGCTGTTTTTGATGCTGTTTTTGATGCAGGTTTTGATGCTGTTTTTGATGCAGTTTTTGATGCAGATTTTTGGTGCTGTTTTTGAGACAGTTTTTGATGAATGAAATGATGAATCAAGCCTCCGAATCCACTTTTTCATGCATTTTTCCATTCAAATCATTCACATTTTCCATTTATCTATTTATTTATTTCCAAAAATTGCATCAAAAACCACATCAAGAACTGCATCACAAACAGCACCAAAAACTGCATCAAAAGCTGCACCAAAAACTGCCTCAAAAACAGCATAAAAAACCGCATCAAAAACAGCACCAAAAACCTGCATCAAAAACAGAATCAAAAACTGCATAAAAAACAGCATCAAAAACAGCACCAAAAACCTGCATCAAAAACTGCACCAAAACCTGCATCAAAAACAGCACCAAAAACCTGCATCAAAAACTGCACCAAAACCTGCATCAAAAACAGCACCAAAAACTGCATAAAAAACTGCACCAAAAACTGCATCAAAAACTGCACCAAAAACCTGCATCAAAAACTGCACCAAAAAGTGCATCAAAAACAGCACCAAAAACCTGCATTAAAAACTGCATCAAAACAGCATCAAAAACCTGCATCAAAAACTGCACCAAAAACTGCATCACAAACAGCACCAAAAACTGCATAAAAAAACTCCATCAAAAACAGCATCAAAAACAGCACCAAAAACCTGTATCAAAAACTGCATCATAAACAGCACCAAAAACCTGCATCAAAACTGCACCAAAAACTGCATCAAAAACCGCATCAAAAAGTGCACCAAAAAATGCATCAAAACCTGCTTAAAAAAATGATTTTTTTATGCAGTTTTTGGTGCAGGTTTTTGGTGCAGTTTTGATGAAATTTTTGGAAATAAATAAATAAAGGGAAAATGTGCATGATTTGAATGGAAACATGCATGAAAAAACGGATTCGGTGGCCGGATTCATCATTTCACATCTCAGTTTCATTCGTTTTTTGCTGGATCCGTCGCTGTGCGTTTTTTCTCAGGACAGAAAAACCGTTCCTCTGTATGTGTTTTTCATCCACTGGAAGCAGATTTTTTGACGTATCATGCAAAAAACGGATGAAACGTGTGGCCATCAGGCGTAATCCAGCGCTAATTCAACTCTATGAGAAAAAAAACGGATCCGGCGGAAAAAAACGGATCCTGCAAATGTGCTTGCAGGATGTTTTTTACCCATAGACTTGTATTAGCGACGGATTGCGACGGTTGGCCACGCGTCGCGTCCATCGTGCAACAGATCCGTCGTGTTTTGGCGGACCGTCGGCACGAAAAAATGTTCAAGTGAAAGTTTTTTTGGCCGTCGCATCTGCTTTTTTCTATCACGCATGCGCGCCCAAAACTCCTCCCCCTCCTCCCTGGACTTCAGAATGGGCAGCGGATGCGTTGAAAAACTGCATCCGCTGCCCACGTCATGCACAAATTTCACAACGTGCGTCAGTATGTCGGTCCGACGCATAGCGACGGACCCGTACCGACGCAAGTATGAAAGAGGCCTTAAAGAGCGGTTAATTTAAAAAAATCAGAAAAAACGGCGTGTGCTCCCGCGCAATTTTATGTGCCTGAGGGGGAAAGCCGATGGCCAATATTTGTAGCCTTTTATGAATATCAACCCACAGCTGTCTGCGTAGCCTATACTGGCTATTAAAATAGGGGGACCCCCCGAAAAAAGTGACATGGGGTCCCCCTATATTTTATAGCCAGAAAGGCTACGCAGACAGCTGCGCGATCATATTCATAGCCAAGAGAAAGCCCCTCTATTTCCACTCCCATGTAGCGGTGGGATATGGGGTAATAAGGGGTTAATGTCACCTTGCTATTGTAAGGTGACATTAAGCCGGGTTAATAACGGAGAGGCATCAATAAGACACCTATTATTAATCCAATAGTAAGAAAGGGTTAATAAAACACGCACACATTAGAAAAAAAGTATTTTAATATTCTTCATTTAACCATACTTACCATACTTCAGCGCCTGCAAAAAGCGTAAAATAATAAACCGTATACTACCTATCCGCCGTAGTCTAATTAATAACGAGGGTCCCACGATGATCTCCCCTATAGAACAGTGACATTGGGTGTTGTCACTGGTCTATAGGACCCTCAGTGACACACTGACAGGAGACAATGGCTCCTGCAGTGCATCACCGAGGTTACTAAAGTTCAAAGTGTCACTTTATGGCAATTGCTACGTGGGAAAATTTCTCACCCAGCAATGCCATAATGTGAAACTAGGGACTTTTTTTTACAGCGGCGGAGGAATACAGTGCGGAAGGATACCTTCTCCCGTTCTGGAGCCACTGGAGAGCGGTCGCAACAGCTGTTGCTGCTGTTCTCCGTGGGAGATCGTCGTGGGACACTCGTGGATTTCTGCGGACAGGGAGTTTATTGGTTGTTTGTTATTTTAATCTTTTTTACAGGTTGATACTGGCTTCGGGGAACAAAGTGACAAGTACTGGTGAGTATGAACTCTGTGTTTAGTGTACTGTATGTCTATATGTATGTACTGTATGGAGTATGCATGTGTTTTTTTTAACATTTAACACATTAGCCGGATGATGGGACTACTACTGTCCCATCATTGGCTAATGTGTCAATCACTGTCAGTGTAGCAGGCATCGCCGACAGGCACGCATACAGCCCCGGCAGCCACACATACTGCCTCGGCAGGCCCATACAGACCCCCGGCAGCCTGCATAGAGCCTCGACAGGCACGCACAGACCCCCACACGTCACGCACAGATCCCGCCCGCACACACACCCATGCAGTCTCCGCCCACGCACCGCCCACAGTCCATTATAGTGCATAATTGCACTATAGGAACTTCCGATTCCGGTATCCAAAATAGCAAAAGTATCGGAACTCGGTATCGGAATTCCGATACAGCGAATATCGGCCGATACCCAATATTTGCAGTATCGGAATGCTCAACACTAGACATGACCCATTTACATGTCTTGGGTGGCCACCTGGAGGTGGCGAAAACTCAAGAACAGGTAATGTGGAGGTTCTATTGGCCTGGATGAAATCCTAAGGTATTGCAAGTCCTGTCCCACCTGCCAGTTAACCGCTCCCACCTTTCACTTCTGACATCCTCTTGTGCCGCTACCCACCAATACAGCCCAAGACAGGGACCCCGTTGAAACTCCATGTTTGATAGTTAAGCCAGAAGGGGACATTGAAGAGATCACAGTAGCCAAAACACTTTTGAAGACCCAAAAACAGCAATGTTGGAAATTACTACAGCAGAAATGGGAACTATTCTCAGATTTTCCAAGGTTTACAGATGTCATAGAATGCGAGGTTCTGACGGAACTCCATGTGTGGTTGAATTTGAAGCCTTATCTAATTTCAAAGGCCTGCTGAGAACTGATCTCCAAGGAAGTGGAGCGAATGCTGAATCTCAGAGTCATTGAAGAATCTAAGAGCGGGTGGTCTAACCCGATTGTCATTGTCCCAAAACCAGATGGAGAATGGATATTCAGAATTGATTATTGGAAACTGAACGAAGTCTCCAATTTCAACCCATATAAGACGTGGCGTGTAAATGAATTGGTTGAGAGACTTGGGCCGGCAACATACATAACCACCTTGGATCTAAAAAAGGGATATTTGCAAATCCCTATGTCACAAGAAGCCAAGGAGAAGCTGGCTTTCTCTACACCAGATGGTTGTTTCCAATATGTCAAAATGCTGTTCGGACTGCAGGGAGCTCCAAACACCTTCCAGAGGGCCATGGACCAGATCTTTGCACCCCACAAGAATTATGCTGCTGTATACATGGACGATATTGTAATCTTTTGCCGGGATTGGAGAAGTCATTTGGGAAAGGTCCAGGCAGTGCTTGATGCACTCACGAAGGCAGGGTTTTCTAAAAATCCAAAAATGTACCGTGGGGAAAGAGGAGACCAAATAACTGGAATGTGTAGTCGGTAGAGGTGAAATCAAACCCCAGGTCAATAAAGTGGACGCAATCCAGATCTGGCCAAAACCACTATGAAAGAAGCAGGTTAGGGCTTTTTGGGAATCATGAGTACTACTGTTAGGTCTCGAGTTCCCACTTCTGCACAGGGGGAATCTCGGGCCATCTCCGCTGCGGTCTCCCATTCCTATCCAGCCGCAGTGGAGTCTGCTCAGCAGGGACGTCGGTCCCAGCATCTTGCTCGGTCTCGCTCTGTACAGAGAGTTACTGCTGCTTTTTCAGCTCCTGCCATTAAAGTCAGTGCTGGTCAGCAGCGAGCGGACTTCTCTGGGACTAAGTCCTTATTTGCGCACACTGAGCATGCCCAGGGCAAGATCTCCCGTTGGAGATCGAGGGTCATGTGCTCAGGATCTGCAGCGCATTCCATTGGTCCTCTTGGCAGGTCTTGGAAGGGCAAAGTTTCTGTGGCCACTTCCTGTCCTGCAACTATATAAACTGCGCATGACCGCACGGCCATGCGCTAGTGTACAATTATTATGTGTGTGTGTAGATGGATGTATGTCGATGGATGAAAGCTCCTAAATATCCCTCCCTAGAGTTGTTGATTGCTCGTGGATGATGGTAGCTCTCTAGCGCCCGACTATCCATCTGTATGTTACACACATCACAGCGTCCTTTAGCTGTGCCTGCCAGTACGACGCCATGCGCTTGCCTTGCGCTTTCCATAGCCAAGCCTGGGTGGTTAGTGGCGTCCGTCAGTGCGGCATCGCACGCACTCTTGTGCTTTTATATTACTGTTAAGGTTCTTTTCACACCCAGTTGCGGTGTTGTGCCAGCAAGGGTCTAATCGGACTTCAATCCCTTTTGGGGTTAAGTTCGCTGACTACTTGCTCGCGCTCTATGTGCGGTACCGCGGTCCTGTGACTTAACAGGATCGCTTTCTTCACGTTGGGTGAGGTTTAACCCGCGTGTTTATACTTTTAGTACTGCCATATAGTCTGTCATTTACTAGCAGCGGGTTTCTCCTGCACGGTGGACCCCAGACTGCGAACGCATCTACATCATCTTTCTTGGTGCGTTCCGCCAGTCCTAACAACTACAGGAGGTTAATTCCAAATCAACCACCTTAAGGGGACAAAATCAGTCATGGTCAAATGAATATCGGGGACAGAGATGGCCTTTCAAGAAATGAAAGTAGCTCTGTGTAAGCAGCTAATCGTGATTCCCCACTGACTTTAAGAATTAATTTATACTCCAAAAGAATGCATCAGAAGTTGGATTAGGAACAGTCCTTTCTCAGAAGATACACAGAGAGGAGCATCCTTTTCTATACCTGAGTAGGAAACTGTCTGAGAGAAATTATACTATGGTAGAAAAGGAATGTTTAGCCATAAAGCCGGGGGTGAATACATTGCAACATCTCTTAGGGTGAAAATTTAAACTGGTTTCAGACCATGCATCACTCAAGTCACTCAGGAAGAAAAAGGAGGAAAATGCTTGTGTTACCCGCTGGTTTCTAGCCCTGCAGGATTTCCGCAACAACATAGAGCTGAGAGTTAGGCCGGGGTCACACTAGCGAGTCCAATGCGAGAAACTCGCACGAGTCTCTCACATGAAGTCCTAGCACTGCCGCCGGCCCATGGGACTGGAGCATGCAGCTGCATGTATTTCTATGCAGCTGAACGCTCCGTTCCTGAGTGGTGGTGGCAGTGCCGAGACTTGATGCGAGAGACTTGCGTGAGTTTCTCGCATTGAACTCGTAAGTGTGACCCTGGCCTTACATGGTTATGCTGATGCCCTCCATGAAAATTTCATGCCCACTAGAAGAAGTTGTCAAGCCCACAGCTTTAATTAGAGGGGAGAGGTATGTAAGGTGGCTGTCAAACACGTAGTGGTTAGGTGTGCATGGAGGTGCAAGCTGCAGTTCTGTGTTTCATGATAAGAAATGCTGAACTTTTGTTGTTGGTCCCTGAGCAGGTTTATCCACGCAGCCATAAGGACTGTGTCATATGTTATGTGAGCCAAGTGAGCAAATCTGCCACAAACCGTATTCATATAAAGCTTCAAGAACTGGTCAACAGCCAGTATCTACTGACATATTTCCTTTGTATTTTAAGCAAATATATATATATATATATATATATATATATATATATTGTATATATATATATATATATTTTTTTTTTTTTCATCTTTTACTTTTTCAAATTTCCAAAAAGGTAAATGGGCCGATGCAAAACATTTGGCCACTCTACATGGTTAATATCTAGTAGCACCCCCTTTTTGAAAGCATCATAGTAATCATGTTTTGTAGCCAGACAAGAATCTTTCAATTCTTGTTTCAGGGATTTTAATTTCTTTCTTGGATAGTTCTTCCAGTTCTGTGAGATTCCTGGGTCATCTTGTATACACTTTTTTTTTTGAGGTCTAGCCACAAATTTTCAATGATGTTCAGATCAGGGGACATTGAGGGCCATTGTAAAAGCTTTAGCTTGCGCCTTTTGAGGTTGTTTATTGTGTATTTTGACGTGTGTTTAGGATCATTATTGATTTGTAGAAGCCATCCTCTTATTACCTTCAGCTTATTTACAGATGGTGTTACATTTGCACCAAGAATATGTTGAAATGTCATTGAATCCATTCTTCCCTCTACCCGCGAAATGTTTCCTGTGTCATTGGCTGTAACACACCTCCAAAGCATGATTGATCCACCCACATAGCTAATTGGTTGGCAAGATATTCTTTTCCTGAATTTTTTCTCTGCACATACCTTTAATAATTGTGGCCAAAAAGTTATATCTTACTCTCATCAGTCCACAGGACTTGTTTCCAAAATGCATCAGACTTGTTTAGATTTTCTTTTGCATACTTCTGAAGCTGAATTTTATGGTGAGGGCGCAGGAGAGGTTTTCTTCTGACAACTCTTCCATGAAGAACACATTTGTGCAGGTGTCTCTGAACAGTAAAACAGGTCTTTTGTAGTCAACCGGAGGTGGTTTTGGACAGTTCTGGATTGTTTTCGCCAGAGGTTCTGATTTGCCTCTCTAACAGAGCAGCTCTCACTGAAATTTTGCTTGGCCTTCCAGAACATATCTTGACCTCCACTGTCTTGTTTACTGCCATTTCTTAATTACAATTCCATCTGAAGAAAGGGCAACTTAGAAATGCTTTGCTATATTCTTATAGCCTTTTCCTGTTTTGTGGGTCTCCACCATTGTCATTTTCAGAGTGCTAAGCAGCTGCTAAAAAGAACCCATTGCTGCTGTTTTTTGGCACAATGTTAGAGGAGGCTGAGTTTTTATAACGCTGGGAAATTCCCATCAATTAGCCCTTCCTAAGGATGACAGTGAACAAGCCATAGCCCTAATAGTCTAGCTATGGTCTGAAACATTTATCAAAGTTACTCGAGCACAAAAAGCTCCAAGGATACCCAAGCTTTTGCATTGGCCCATTTTCCTTTTTGTAATTTTTAGCCTGAAAAAATTACAATATTTTTTTTTGCCTAAAGTACAAAGGAAAAGTGTAATTTTGAACTTTAGTCCTTTTATAGATCATTTCATGCCACTGTATGTCCAGATACAATGTAATACTGAGTGCATGGAGGGTGTGGGAACAGTTGATAGAAAAGTCCAGATTTTGAGAAAAATGTAGAAAGGGAGAACTGAGAAAAGTCAGATTACAGATATGATAACCCTGTCTAAAAATATGTGATTTTAGGACATATATAAATCGTAAATACTGGAAACTAACCAAATTGTCAGGAATACCAAAGATGAGAGTAGGAAGTTTGGATTATGTAGGATGTTAGTTTGAAATCATTAGTAGAATTAGGGAATATAGGATGGTACAGAATTGTGGAGAGTTTTGTGACTGAGACTAATACATTAATGTATTCTGTAGCTGGCGGACAACCAGTGCAATGACTGGGACAGGGAGGAGGCATCAGTGTTGCAGCTGGGCAAATATATTAGCCTGGTTGCTGCATTCAGGATAGATTAGAGATGGTAGAGTTTAGGGAGAGGGAGACTGATTAATATATAATTACAAGTAATAATAAAAGTGACGGTACACATTTTACAAGTTTTAAAAGCAAAGAAAAGGTCATATTCTCAAGCTCTTTTTTAGATGCAGATGGCATGAGCAAGTGAGTCAGTGAATATAGGCAATGAAGGAAAGATCTGAGTCAAGCATAACACCAAGACAGCTTGATAGTTCTCATAGAAAAACCCTTCACAGAAATGGAATTTAAGGTTTAAGCAGGGAAGTAGAGGGATGAATCACAATAAGTTCGGTTTCTTAAAGATTTAGTTTCAAATATAGCGAGGACATGATATTAGAGAAAGTAGACAGACAGTACTGTGGAAGTGATGTAAGGAAAAAAATGTGCATCATCAGCATAGAGATGGTACTGAACTCAAAATCTGCTGATGATTTGTCCAATTGGGGCAGTATTAAGAGAAAAGAGTAGGGGATTTAAGAATGAACTTTGAGGAACCTCAAAACTAAGGGGAAAATATGAGGATAAAGTAGACCCAGCAAAAGATATACCGAAAGAGCAGTGAGAAAAGTAGGAGGAAATTAAAAAGACAGCAGTATCCTGGAGTCGGAAAGATTGGAGCATAGTGATAGAACGGAGCATAATGATGAGTATTTAGTAACCGACATTGTCAATTGTTGTAGATATATCCAGAAGAATAAAAATACAGTAGTGTCTGTTATGTTTTATTGTTAGAACCTGTAGTAAGGGTAATTTCAGTATTGTGTACTGTAAAGTGTGGAAACCAAATTGTAAAGGGCCAAGAAAAAAGTTGTCTGAAAGATCATGGATTAGATAGAGTGGACCAAGTTCCCAAGATGTTAGAGATGAAAGGGAGATAATAGACAGTTCTATAATTAGCAGAGCTGGTAATAGTCAGAAGACTTTGTTTAGTAATGGACTCATGGAGAGAGGTTTGTAAGAGAAAAGAATGGTACCAGAAAAAAGAGTGATTAAATATTTTAGTTAAGTGGGTAGTGATGGCCAGGAAGTGGGACTCGTAGAGGTGTGAAGGAATAGGATCACTTGTGTTTGTAGTATGATCAGAGGTATCACTCCTAGAATACTTTTGTCATCATTGGGCAGAAAAGTATTCACATAGTATGATCAGAAGACGTTATGACAAAGGCAACCTTTTCTGTGATTGATTCAAAGATGGAAGAACTGGATGAAGTGTGTGATGGAAGGGAATTTATTCTATTAGGGATTTGGGACATAATTTAATTTGAATGTTGTCAATTTTTTCTTTGACATAAGAAACCAGATTGTCAGCACTTAGGTTGGTGCTAAGGACCAGCACATTAGTACTAAGGAGGGAGTGGAAAGTGTCAAAGCGTAATTTTAGATTATTGGCTATGAGGGTGTAGAAGTAAAGTTTTTTGACAAAGTGAAGATCAGAGCAATATGTCTCGAGCATAAACACGTGACTCCATTTCACTGTCAGTGTTTTTATTTTTTTATTATTTGTTAAACAATAATATGATTTTGCAATTGAACAGTTGTTTAACCCGTAAAACCATGTAGCCAATTCTAATGCATTTTTTTCAGTCCACCTGTAAAATCAGGATTTTGTTTGCTATCAATTAAAATACAACACGAGCTGGAACACAACTCTTATCTTACCTAAAACCATGTAGCTTTTTTAGGCCAGAGATTCCTTTTAATTTTACATTCTAAAAACATTGAAGTTTTCAGTTTAAGTATTTAGCCTGTGGAACACATGAAATCTAATCTAAAGATGCTGTTTCATGGGCCAGCCACTACATATTTTTATTAATTAGCCTTAGTTATCAAAACTGACTATTACTAAACCTGGTCTTTTGCTATCCATACCGACAGATCAAAATTCTGCTTTCAATTCTGGAAAAATGAAAGCTGCATTGGAGTTGGTTTCTATGGCCAATGAGATCAACAACAGATTTGATAAAGGAGGCCGTTAGGCACAGTGTAACAAAGAAAATAACTCAATGGTGACGCATGAAACCACAGTGGAACTCTAGGTGTACAACTCTGCATGTAGCACTTTTTAAACACACCTGTTCTGAACAACCTTTTCTAATTTAGGCATAAATTGTTCCCAAAACAATTGGGAACAATTGTTCCCAAAATGAATCATGTTATGCGTTTTAACTGTTCTGAAAAAAAGTATAAATTGCTTAAATAAAAATGGCTTTACTATTTGTTAAGTGCAGATGGTAAATATGCATGTGTAAGTGAAAGAAGCTGTCACTCTCAAGCAAAATAACATTTCCCTCTTTGGTTGTCTGGAAATCTTCATAAAGAAACAAGAAAATTGAAATGAAGAGAGAAAGCCTTCTCAGTCTGTCTTATCTTCAATGTAGTGATTTTTTCCCTCCGGTGTCAATGACAAAGGTAATCCATCATGTCATCAAGCACAGTGACGGATGTACCCCACACCTCATCTTTGTTTGTCTGCACAGAGGGCCATGTAGGAAGCCAGGAGGCAAGTAACACTTAACCCCTCAAGCATCATGTTCCTGCTGTGCTTTAGACAGTCTGTCATATGTGAAAGGTGAGAAGGATGAGTGTAAGTTTGTATTAACCTAAATAACGAAGCTACAACTACCATCATTTAGCCCCATACTGCAAAGTTTGTGGATCTCAATTACTGTTGGGTGATACCTGAAAAAGTTCAAAAATTAGTTAACTCCATAAATGTAAATGGAGAAAAATCCAGTAGGTTCAATATGTCACATTTTACTAGCAGCTTGTTTTTAATAGACTGCTCAGGGAAATAGAAGATAACTGTTAACTTTCCCTTGCCAGCTTGCACTCAATTAGAGGAGAATTGATTCATAATCAATCAGCTTGACAGATCCCCAAAACTCAGAGACTTGCTGCTAATCAATAAAAGTCAATGAATGTAAATGCAAATTGAGCAATAATATGGAACATTATGTGCCATTGATCAAAGTGTGAGATCCATTCTCCCAAACACTGTATGTTTTGATAAATGCTACAGTAATTCAAGTAGTCTTGTTGCAAAGCCTACTGAGACAGATGAACAATGATTCGTAATTGCTGTCAGTGTCTTTGTAATGAATATATCATGGCAAGCACCTCCTAATGCCATTCTAACCTACACAATGTAATAGCCAAATAGTAATCAAGCAAAATAAACCTAAAGTATAAATGAGAGATAACAACGTAGGCACACAGCCAAGCAGTTTTAAACAATTCTTATTGTAAATTGAATTTAAACGTTTGCAAAGCAGAATTGATATCACTTCTGGTCAATGAGTGATCAGACAGGCAAAGGTGGACATTGGTGCAACCTGTGCAGCTGCACAGGAGCCCAAGAGGTAAGGGGGGCCATTTCTACCTCTAAAACTGTTGGAATTGTGCATTAAAATGAGTTATTGGACTGCAAAGGACCCATATATTGTTCTTGCGCATGGCTCCTCTTCCATTCATGTCCGCTCCTGAAGACAGGGTTACATTTGGGGGTCTGATAAGTTGATAAGTTCTTCCCTTCTTGCAATAAATGTTTGCCATGGGTCATATCTTATACAGTGAAATGTCTGTATGGTTTTAAGGCTATAAGTTACAACACTTTTTTCCTGTCGAAATTAATTATCATCTATAATTTCTTACTGAACAATATTTTGACATAGAAGTGTGCATATAAAAAATCACTGTTTATGTTTTCATATTGTGCTTTTATAGGCCAGCATGTCTTGGACTATATGTACAGTTGTGCTCAAAAGTTTACATATTGTTAGGACTGGCGGAACGCACCCAGAAAGATGATATAGATGCGTTCGCAGTCCGAGGTCCACCGTGCAGGTGAAAACCCGCTGCTAGTAAATTGCAGACTATATGGCGGTACACTAAAGTAAACACACGTGGGTTCAACCTCACCCAGTGTGAAGGAAGCAATCCTGTTGCGTCACAGGACCGCGGTACCGCACCTAAAGCGCGAGCAAGCAGTCAGCGTACTTAACCCCAACTGGGATTGAAGTCCGATTAGACCCTTGCTGGCACTACACCGCAACTGGGTGTGTAAGGAAACTAATTAGAAATATATAAATGCACAGGAGTGCGAGCAATGCCGCACTGACGGACGCCACCAACCACACAGGCTTGTGTATGGAAAGCGCTAGGCAAGCGCACGGCGCCGTACAGGCGAACACAGCAAGAGGACGCTGTAATGTGTGTATCGTGCAGATGGTTAGTCGGGCGCTAGATAGCTACCAACATCCGCGAGCAGACAACAACTCTAGGGAGGGATATTTAGGAGCTTTCATCCATGGACATACATCCATCTACACACACACATATATAATTATGAGACAATACTAGCTCATGGCCGTGCGGTCATGCGCAGTTTATATTGTTACAGCACAGGAAGTGGCTACAGAACTTTTGCCCTTCCAAGACCTGCCAAGAGGACCAATGGGATGTGCCGCAGAGCCTGAGCACCTGACCCTCGATCTCCAACGGGAGATCTTGCCCTGGGCATGCTCAGTATGTGCAGACAAGGACTTAGTCCCAGAGAAGTCTGCTTGCTGCTGACCAGTACTGGCTTTAATATCAGAAGCTGGAGAAGCAGCAGTAACTCTTAGAACAGAGTGAGATTGAGCAAGACGCTGGGACCGACGTCTTTGCTGAGCAGACTCCACTGCGGCTGGAACAGAATGGGAGACCGCAGTGGAGATGGCTCGAGATTCCCCCTGTGCAGAAGCGGGAACTCGACCTCTAACATTACCCCCCCCTCCTAGGGCCCCCCCCCTCCTTGGGCCTCGCTACGTTCGAAGGCAGCAATAAGCTGCGGAGCCCGAATGTGCTCAGCAGGCTCCCAGGACCTATCCTCAGGGCCGTAACCCTTCCAGTCCACCAAAAAATATTTTTTGCCACGTACCACCTTGCACCCCAAGATAGCGTTCACCTCGAAATCGTCCGTAGACGAACCCGATGTCTCGGCAGATGACTCAGAAAACCGGGACATGTATACGGGCTTAAGGAGGGACACATGAAAGGTGTCGGTGATACCAAGGCGTGGAGGAAGGGCCAGACGGTAGACCACAGGATTAACCTGTTCGAGGACCTTGAAGGGACCCAAGTAGTGAGGAGCAAATTTAGTGGACTCAACTCGCAGCCTGATGTTACGGGCGGAGAGCCACACCAAGTCGCCAGGAGCAAAGGTCGGAGCGGGGCGCCGATGAGCATCGGCGGAGGACCTCATTCTCTCCTTAGAGGCCCGAATGGCATCCTGAGTGCGGTCCCAAATATCCCGTGCCTCCACAGCCCAGTCTGCCACCCTGGAGTCTGCGGAAGACACGGGCATAGGCACAGGTACCCGTGGATGCTGACCATAGTTGAGGAGGAATGGAGTTTGTCCAGTGGAGTCGGCTACGGCATTGTTCAGCGCAAACTCTGCCCATGATAGCAAGGATGCCCAGTCATCCTGCCTGGCTGAAACAAAATGTCGCAGGTATGTGACCAAGGTCTGGTTGGCCCTCTCTACCAACCCATTCGTCTCGGGATGATAAGCGGAAGAGAGATTCAACTCAATACTGAGTAGACGACAAAGCTCTCTCCAGAACCGAGACGCAAACTGGGGACCTCGGTCACTGACAATTTTGTCAGGCATACCATGTAGGCGGAAGATATGTTTAATGAACAACGCTGCCAAGGCCCATGCAGAAGGTAACCGTGGTAGCGGCACCAAATGCACCATTTTTGAGAAATGATCGGTGATGACCCAAATAATGGTACAGCCGCGAGATTTGGGTAAACCCACGACAAAGGCCATCCCGACGCTGGGACCGATGTGGCCTATCTGCCACTGGCAGTGGCACTGCCACTGCCACTGGCAAGGGATAGAGCAACCCAGCTGGCCTTTGACGCGGAGATTTATTTTTGGCGCAGGAGACACACGCCAGAACATAATCCCTGACATCCCGGACCATATGCGGCCACCAGTACGTCCTCGCCAGTAGCTCAGATGTCCTTTTTGTCCCAAAGTGTCCACCCACCCTGGACGAATGAGCCCAAGAGAGAACCTCCGGTCGCAAATTAATGGGCACAAAAGTCTTGCCCGGAGGCACAGACTCCAGTGAAACCGGCGCTACGGTTCTCAGGCTCTCAGCAGGGACAATAAGCCGAGGCTCCTCTTCCTCCTCCTCAGTTGACATAAGGGAGCGAGAGAGAGCGTCGGTACGAATATTCTTCTCCCCGGCGAGATAATGCAGAGTAAAATGGAACCGGGAGAAAAATAAGGACCATCTGGCCTGACGAGAATTCAGCCGCTGGGCTGTGTGTAAATACACCAAATTTTTGTGGTCCGTGAAGACCTGGAAAGGAAACCGTGCACCCTCCAGAAGATGTCTCCACTCCGAAAAGGCCAACTTCATCGCTAGCAACTCCCTATCCCCGATGGAGTAATTTCTCTCCGCTGACGTAAAGGTCTTTGAGAAAAAGAAGCATGGATGCTTCCGACCTTGAGCATCCTTTTGATAGAGGACTGCTCCAGCACCAACGGATGAGGCATCCACCTCCATTAGGAATGGCTTATCAACATCGGGGCGACGTAAGATGGGAGCGCTAGCAAAGTGGGACTTAATAGAAGTGAAGGCCTTGGAGACCTCTTCCGACCACAATTTGGGATTCGCTCCCTTCTTGGTGAGGGCTACCAAGGGAGCTACCAGAGTTGAGAAGTGGGGAATGAACTGGCGGTAATAGTTAATGAACCCCATAAAGCGCTGCACCGCTTTAAGAGAATGGGGCTCTTGCCAGTCCATCACAGCCTGTAGTTTGGCAGGATCCATAGCCAATCCCTGGGCGGAGATGATATAGCCCAGGAACGGTAAAGACTCCTGCTCAAACATACACTTCTCCAACTTAGCATAAAGAGAGTTTGCCCGTAGGAGGTCGAAGACTCTGCCAACATCTCTCTCCGGTGGGAGTCCATATCTGGAGAAAAGATGAGAATATCATCCAGATAGACTACAACTGAGGTGGAAAGCATATCCCGGAAGATGTCGTTGACATAGTCTTGGAAAACGGCTGGAGCATTACAGAGCCCGAAGGGCATCACCAGATACTCATAGTGCCCATCTCTGGTGTTAAATGCCGTTTTCCATTCGTCCCCCTCACGGATGCGAATCAGGTTATAAGCACCCCGCAGATCTAATTTAGTAAACACTCTAGCTCCCCGAAGCCTATCGAAGAGCTCGGATATCAGGGGCAAAGGATACTTGTTCTTAACTGTGATAGCGTTAAGACCCCTGTAGTCTATGCATGGACGTAGTTCCCCATTCTTCTTCTGCACAAAGAAGAACCCTGCCCCAGCAGGTGACACTGACTTCCTGATGAACCCTCTTGCCAGATTCTCTTGAATGTACTGAGACATGGCCTCCGTCTCCGGGAGAGATAATGGATAAACTCGACCCCGGGGAGGCTCCGCACCAGGCAAGAGATCGATAGGACAGTCATAGGGGCGATGGGGCGGAAGGGTCTCCGCCGCCTTTTTGGAGAACACGTCTGCATAAGACCAATATTGCTTGGGGAGAGAGGATAGATCTGCGGGTACCTCTGTAGTAGCAACCTGAACGCACTCTCGGTGACACCTACCCCCACATGATTCACCCCATCCCAGAATTCTGCCAGAGGACCACTCGATGTGAGGAGAGTGGTACCGTAACCAAGGTATCCCCAACAGGATCTCATCAATCCCCTCAGG
Source organism: Ranitomeya imitator (assembly GCF_032444005.1). Classification (NCBI taxonomy): domain Eukaryota; kingdom Metazoa; phylum Chordata; class Amphibia; order Anura; family Dendrobatidae; genus Ranitomeya; species Ranitomeya imitator. The sequence goes on along the minus strand of NC_091287.1, from coordinate 233,900,164 downwards.
AATGATGAGCAGAGATATAATCTCCTGATGGGATGGTGACATGGACAGAGTAAAAGGGATGGTCTGATGTGTTATCTGTGCGGGGAGTGTCGACCCATTCACCACTCGTACCGTTACTGGTTGAGATAGCATAACCAGGGGTATTGCGTGACGTTGGGCGAAGGCAGAAGACATAAAATTGCCCTCCGCCCCAGAATCCACGCAGAGCTCTACCGAGTGGGAGGATGAGCCAAAAGTAATTGTCCCCTTGAAAGACAATTTGGAGGCAAACGTCGCAGTATCTAGTGCACCTCCACCTACTACCACTAGACGCTGACGTTTCCTCGACCGCTGATGACATCTGGTGGCAAGATGTCCTGACTGTTGGCATACATGGCAAACCTGGAGTGCACGGGCGGTCCGGGACTCAGATCCCGCTCGTGACACCACCTTAGGTTCATGGGGCTCAGGAGCCTGGACTGGAGATTCCAAAGGTTTGGCGAAGGTGGGAGCCAGCCGAAACCTCTGCCTACACTGGGCTCGCTCTAACCTCCGCTCGTGAAAACGGAGGTCAATACGAGTAGATATAGTTATTAATTCCTCCAGTGTGGCGGGAATCTCCCTAGTGGCCAGGGCGTCCTTAACGTGGTCAGCCAGCCCCCTCCAAAATATAGGGATAAGGGCTTTATCCGACCACTCCAGCTCAGATGCTAGAGTGCGGAAGTGGACGGCAAAAAGGCTGACCAAGGACGAGCCCTGAGTCAATGCCAACAGTTGGAGCGCCGTATCATGGGTGACACGGGGTCCTAAAAAGACCTGTTTCAGAGTTCTCAGGAATAACGGAGCACTCTGCACCACAAGATCGTCACGCTCCCACAGCGGCGTAGCCCACTGCAACGCCCTGTCCGACAATAAGGAAATGATAAAGCCCACCTTAGCCCGCTTTGTAGGGAAACGAGAGGCCAGAAGCTCGAGATGTATTGAGCACTGACTCACGAAACCCCTACAGGACTTACTGTCACCAGAAAATTTCTCTGGTAGCGGGAGGCGAGATAGCGTCGGTACAGGGGCAGCAGTGGACAAGGTAGCTGCAGCCACACTTGCAGCCTGAACAGCGACAGCAGTAACATCCACAGCTGAAGTTGAACGCTCTAGAGCCGCCAACCTTCCCTCCCGCTGCTGGATGTACCGCTGTAAACGCTGATCGTCCGCCATTTACTAGCCAGACCTTGGCGCTAGTATTATGTTAGGACTGGCGGAACGCACCCAGAAAGATGATATAGATGCGTTCGCAGTCCGAGGTCCACCGTGCAGGTGAAAACCCGCTGCTAGTAAATTGCAGACTATATGGCGGTACACTAAAGTAAACACACGTGGGTTCAACCTCACCCAGTGTGAAGGAAGCAATCCTGTTGCATCACAGGACCGCGGTACCGCACCTAAAGCGCGAGCAAGCAGTCAGCGTACTTAACCCCAACTGGGATTGAAGTCCGATTAGACCCTTGCTGGCACTACACCGCAACTGGGTGTGTAAGGAAACTAATTAGAAATATATAAATGCACAAGAGTGCGAGCAATGCCGCACTGACGGACGCCACCAACCACACAGGCTTGTGTATGGAAAGCGCTAGGCAAGCGCACGGCGCCGTACAGGCGAACACAGCAAGAGGACGCTGTAATGTGTGTATCGTGCAGATGGTTAGTCGGGCGCTAGATAGCTACCAACATCCGCGAGCAGACAACAACTTTAGGGAGGGATATTTAGGAGCTTTCATCCATCGACATACATCCATCTACACACACACATATATAATTATGAGACAATACTAGCGCATGGCCGTGCGGTCATGCGCAGTTTATATAGTTGCAGCACAGGAAGTGGCTACAGAACTTTTGCCCTTCCAAGACCTGCCAAGAGGACCAATGGGATGTGCCGCAGAGCCTGAGCACCTGACCCTCGATCTCCAACGGGAGATCTTGCCCTGGGCATGCTCAGTATGTGCAGACAAGGACTTAGTCCCAGAGAAGTCTGCTTGCTGCTGACCAGTACTGGCTTTAATATCAGAAGCTGGAGAAGCAGCAGTAACTCTTAGAACAGAGTGAGATTGAGCAAGACGCTGGGACCGACGTCTTTGCTGAGCAGACTCCACTGTGGCTGGAACAGAATGGGAGACCGCAGTGGAGATGGCTCGAGATTCCCCCTGTGCAGAAGCGGGAACTCGACCTCTAACACATACCCCAGCAAAATGTTTGCTTTCTTGGCCTTTTTCCAGAGAATATAAATTATAACACCAAAACGTTTTCTCCATTCATAGTTAGTGGCTGGGTGAAACCATTTACTGTCAAACTATTGTGTTTTCTCTTTTAAAATAATGGTAACAGACTAAAAACATCCAAATGACCCTGATCAAACTTAACATACCCTGATGACTTTGGCCTGATAACATGCACAGAAGTTGACACAAATGGGTTTGAAGTGCTACTAAAGGTAACATCCTCACCTGTGACCTGTTTGCAATCAGTGTGTGTGCATAAAAGCTAAGTGAGTTTCTGGGATCCAGACAGACTCTTGCATCTTTCCTTCAGCTACTGATGCTTCTGGATTGTGAGTCATGAGGAAAGCAAAAGAATTGCCAATGGATCTATGGGAAAAGGTAGTTGAATTGTATAAAACAGGAAAGGGATAAAAAAATATCCAAGGAATTGATAATGCCAGTCAGCAATCAGCAGCGTTCAAACTGTGATTAATAAATCGAAAATCAGGGGCTCTGCAAAACCAAAACCACGCTCAGGTAGACCAACAAAAATGTCATCCACAACTGCCAGGAGAATTGTTGGGGATGTAAAGAAAAACCCACAAATAACATCAGCTGAAATACAGGACTCTTTGAAAACTAGCGGTGTGGCTGTTTCAAGATGCATAATAAGGAGGCACTTGATGAAAAATGGGCTGCATGGTCAAGTCGCCAGAATAAAGCCATTACTGCACAAATGCCGCAAAGCATCTAGCCTACAATACGCAAAACAGCACAGAGACAAGCCTCAACACTTCTGGAACAAAGTAATTTGGAGTGATGAGACCAAAATTGAACTTTTTGGCCACAACCATAAATGTTACAGGTGATAGTAAGGATCTATCATGAAAGGAACACCATTCTTACTGTAAAGCACGGAGGTGGTACTTCTGCAGGGGTATGTAAACTTTTGAGCACAGCTGTATATAGGATATATATTGGAAAATGCTCCCTTATGCCTAAATTATATGGCATATTTCAGATCAGTGCTTGCTGTTGTGTCAGCATTGGAAAGCCAATAGCAAACAATGCCAATACATTATTATCAACGCAAGCAATAAATAGCCAGGTCTTTCACCGGGAAGGAACAACCACAGGAAGGGCAGCATCCAAAAAGGAAAACCACCTATGCCAAAACATGGTATCCATCCACAGACAACTGTTTCGGGGTATTTGCCCCTCATCAGTGTGGAGTAGGAAACTGGCTATTAGGCGCAGTGCCTAGTAAAAGGACTATAAACATAAGGATGAATGACCTCGGGGAGATCAAAACATCCAACACCGCGGAGACACCATCACGTGTTTCGTTCTCCCCAAGGTCATTCATCCTTATGTTTATAGTCCTTTTACCAGGAGGTTAGAGTAGTCGAGGCGGGAGATGATGAGGGCATGGACTAGGGTTTTTGCAGATTCTTGGTTTAGGAATGTACGGATCCGTGAAATATTTTTGAGTTGAAGGCCACAGGAAGTGGAAAGGGCTTGGATATGTGGTTTGAAGGAGAGATCAGTGTCAAGGATTACCCCGAGACAGCGAGCTTGTGAGACTGGGGAGAGTGGGCAGCCATTTACTGTAATGGATAGGTTCGTTGGGGGGGTCGCGTGAGATGGGGGAAAGACAATGAATTCTGTTTTGTCCATGTTAAGCTTTAGAAACCTAGCGGAGAAGAAGGATGAAATAGTGGATAGACATTGAGGGATTCTGGTTAGTAGGGTGGTGATATCTGGTCCAGAGATGTAGATCTGTGTATCATCAGCATAGAGATGATACTGAAAACTGTGAGATTCTATGAGCTGTCCCAGGCCAAAAGTGTAAATTGAGAAGAGCAGGCACCTTAGAACTGAACCTTGCGGGACTCTGACAGATGGGGGCGAGGTGAGGAGGTGGTGTGTGAGAATGGGAGACGCTGAATGTTCGGTCAGTTAGGTATGACGAGATCCAGGATAGGGCCAAGTCTTTGATGCCAAGCGATGAAATGGTCTGTTGAAATAGGGAATGGTCCATTGTGTCAAAGGCAGAGACACATCATAGATGTTTAACACGTACCACACTTAACTGCATGAGACCTAGTCAGTGCCTGAAGATCCAGATTATAAAAGAGATCAAAGAGAAGATGCATCAAAAGACCAATCAGAAGTGAGTAGATGACTGAGTGGCTATCTGCGGCAGCATGACAAGTGAGTCTAGGACAGGTGAGCATAGTCATATTTTTTATTTTGAACGTCTCGGCTATCAAATCCTAACAATTTGGGATTCTGGTTAAACAGATTTCTTTTTTTTAGAAATTCATAATGAATTCTGTTAGTTACTAATCGATGTGCTCATTTCTTAATATTAGCTCTCATTCGCCTGTATAATTCTGTGACTAGCTTATCGAGAGAAACTTTCCCCACTCTTCTCTAATGTCTCAATGACAGTCACAGAAAACCCATCTTCTTTATGATTGATATTGATCGAGAAATATTATTTAGTTCATGAAGTATGCATCATACATACCAAAGTTTTCAATTGAATTGATAGCACATATGCATTCTTTTTGTATTAGATCATTTTTAACGTCTTGCGTCTTAGAATACCTGCAGCAATACTGTCTCTAGTTCTGACACTGATCCAACACATCAAACTCAGGAATCATTCATACATTGTTTTCAAATTGTAACTCCTTTTAAAAAGTAGCCCTTGTTTTATTTTTATTTTTTTCATAAATCAATGGTGCACATGAAAATTAACAATTATGTAATACTAGATGGTGGCCCGATTCTAACGCATCGGGTATTCTAGAATATGCATTTCCACGTAGTATATTGCCCAGTCACGTAGTATATTGCCCAGCGACGTAGTATATTGCCCAGCCACGTAGTATATTGCCCAGTCACGTAGTATATTGCCCAGTCACGTAGTATATTGCCCAGCTACGTAGTATATTGCCCAGTCACGTAGTATATTGCCCAGCCACGAAGTATATTGCCCAGCCACATAGTATATTGGCCATTCACGTATTGCCCAGCCACATAGTATATAGCACAGCCCACGCAGTACGGTATATTGCCCAGTCACGTAGTATATTGCCCAGCCACATAGTATATAGCAGAGCCACGTAGTATATTGCCCAGTCACGTAGTATATTGGCCAGCACAGAGCCACATAGTATAGAGACTTTAAAAAAAAATAAACATACTCACCTATAGCTCGTTAAAGTCCTGCTATACTTACCATCCGCCTTTCCCGCTACTCGCCACGCTCCCGGGACTGCTCCATTGCAAGTGGCAGCTTCCGGTGAGGTCCCGTCCCAAGGCTGGTGTGAGCAGGACCTATGATGATGTCGCGGTCACATGACCGTGACATCACGGCAGGTCCTTGTCGCACACCAGCCCTGGGACGGGACCTCACCGGAAGCTGCCGCTTGCAATGGAGCGGTCCCGGGAGCATGGCGAGGAGCGAGAAAGGCGGCGGAGGGTGAGTATAGCAGGTTTTTTGTTTTTGTTATTATTTTTAACATGACATATTTTTGCTATTGATGCCACATAAGCAGCATCAATAGTAAATAGTTGGGGAAACACAGGGTTAATAGCAGCGGTAACGGAGTGTGTTACACCACGGGCCGTTACCGCTGCCATTAACCCTGTGTGAGCGGAGGGGATTATGGAGCGGGCGCCGGGCAGTGAGTGCAGGGGACTAGGGGAGGAAATAATCGGATAGTGGCCGTCGCTGATTGGTCGCGGCAGCCATGACAGGCAGCTGCCGAGACCAACCAGCGAACGAATAACCGTGACAGAAGGACAGACAGATGGAAGTGACCCTTAGACAATTATGTATATAGATATCCTGCTTACTTCTATTTCTGGATTGATTATATAATCTCTATCCATGGGCAAAATCTTTAACATCTGTATTCAGTGCAGATGGATTATCCCACTGCTGAGATAGATGAGGACAGTTGATGCTATTACAATTCTATGGATATGTGAGGGTGAAAATGTTTGGGAGCTGGAGGGAGGGATTGACATTTTGCTACAAGTTTTCCAGAAATGATAATTGCAGCTCTCCGTAGATCTTGTAAGATGGCCGCCGGACAAGTCTTCTTGGGGAGATTTGTGTCATTGTGGCTTTTAGCTGTGGTAATGTGAGCTCAGAAGTATGCTCCTGCACCTATAGTGCTGAGAGAGTTATTTGAGCCATTCCAGGGCCGGGTTTTACAAGTGGTCGTAAGAGATGGGTGGGAATGACCCCTCACATACCTCGTCCCCAGGGGCATGGTTTGGCAGATAAAATGGAGACCGAGTGTTTATTCAGTGTTGGTGGCTGGAAGTGTGGGGACCTCCAGGTTCTGTTGGTAAAGGCACTGACCTGAGATGGTAGACCCGCAGGTCTATATGGACGATTTAACTGCAGTTCGTGTTTATCTTCAGTGTGTGTGAGTGGGCACACTCGAAATACCATATGAACTCTTTTTCTTTCATTTTGTGCCAGAAAAAACTTTGTTTTGTTTTGCCACCCGGAGCGGTTTATGTTAAATAAACTTGCCTGGACTATTGCATGAAAATTGCCTCCCGTGCCTATCTCAAGAGCAGCTGAGTGAGTACAAACCTCTACAATTGGTGCTAGAAATACAGGAACGAATCCCAACACGCAGTGTGACTGCAGCACAAATATCGCATGTCCTGGGTGAAAGCAGCTGCAGGAGCAAAATCTGACCACATGGAGGAATTGGTAAAGCAACTCATGGAGGCTAATCTCCAGCAGCAACAGATATGGAAGCAACATCTCTAGCAGCATAGACAGCAGCAGCGCCAAGAGCAGCAATACCGTGAGCAGCAGCAGATACAGCAGAAGACAATTAAACTCCTGATGCAACAAATTCACCAGCATCAGAGGCAAATGGAACTCCTGGGGGGAGACATCTGCAGCAGAGAGACTGCCCCAACCTCAAGTCCAGGTCATGACTCTCCCGTGAGGAAGACGGTAAGGAGAGTATTGCAAAAGATGACCATGGGTGATGACGTTAAGGCTTTCCTGGTGGTGTTGGAAAGTGTGGCGAGTGTGATAAATTGCCTCTGGAGCAGTTGGCAGAGGTTCTGGGGCCATATTTGACAGGTGAACCATAGAAGGCATATTATGACTTGGTGTTGTAAGATGCAAAAGTGTACGCCAAGTTAAAGGCTGAGATCCTGGCACATTTAGGAGTGAGTCTGACTGTCAGGGCACAACAGATGCACGAGAGGGCATATCACAGTGACAAGCTTCCTCGGTCCCAAATGTTCAATCTCCTAAACTTAGTCCAAAAATGGTTGCAACTTAAATCCTCCCCATCACACAAGGTGGAAAAGGTTGTCATGGACAGGTTAATACACTCACTACCAAGGCCAGTGCAATCCTAGGTTGCCCTGTAATGCCGGTGACCTAGCAAGCCTTGTGAAGAGATACCAGGCGGTCGAGAGGTCATTGGGGAAGCAAAGGGTTGTTGCATCCCCAAACTGGGGATCCCAAAGTGGGTCTGACACCCAAAAGAGGGGAGCTAGAGCCACACCGGGAGGGCATCCAAGAGCACCGGAGTTAGTGTCAAAGGTCCCTTCCAATAGTGTAATTTGTTGGAAGTGTTATACCCCTGGCCACATAGCCGCCTGTTGTCCCATGATCACCGAGCCAATGGACTGCAGGACAGGATGGTGCTGATTGTATTTTGCATTTCCGGCTAAGTAGTGCTGTTTCCTAAACGGGAGAGGGGCCGCAATCATGCCCCGTGACAGTAAATGGGGTGGATGTGACTGGTCTGATGGACTCAGGAAGTTTATTAATCCTAGTGAGGGTCACAATTTCTCATCGGCTGATTCCTGTAAAGAGGATGAGCATCTGCTGTATCCACAGCGACGTGAAGGCCTATCCTATAGCCCAAGTAGTCGTAAACACAAACTGTGGCACTGAGTCCGCTGAGGTCAGCGTCGTCAAGGACCTATTGCACCTTATTATAATAGGGTGGGACTTTGTGTTATTTTGGCACTTGTGGGGAAAAGGGAGGACTTCTGGTTGCCCTGACGACAGCCAGGTTGCTCCCGAAGAAACCTCATATCAGGCTGTGGAGGACAGGTTCCTAATTTGTGTTCTTTTTGGGGATAAGGATGAGGCTGTGCAAAGATTATAGAGCATGAAGCCCTGACGGAGCCTCATATCAAGGTCAACATGAAGCCATATCGGATTCCTGAAGCTCGTCAAGAGTTAATCTCGAAGGATGTATAGCGGATGCTGAGCCTGGAAGTCATCGAAGAGTCCAAAAGTGGCTGCTCCAGTCTAATAGTCTTAGTGCCAAAGCCAGATGGCAGTTTTGCAATGACTATAGGAAGCAGAACAAAGTCTCTAAAGGTACATCCACACTGAGCAACTTTAGAACGATAACGATAGCGATCCGTGACGTTGCAGCCTCCTGGATAGCGATATCGTTGTGTTTGGCACGCAGCAGCGATCAGGATCCTGCTGTGACATCGCTGGTCGGAGCTGAATGTCTGGAACTTTATTTCGTCGCTGGATCACCCGCTGACATCGCTGAATCGGCGTGTGTGACGCCGATCCAGTGATGTGTTCACTTGTAACCAGGGCAAACATTGGGTTACTAAGCGCAGGGCCGCGCTTAGTAACCCGATATTTACCCTGCTTACCATTGTAAATGTAAAAAAAAAACCACTACATACTTACATTCCGGTGTCTGTCGCGTCCCCCGGCGTCAGTTTCCCTGCAATGTGTCAGCGCCGGCCGGCCGTAAAGCAGAGCACAGCGGTGACATCACCGATCTGCTTCACGGCCGGCGCTTACACAGTGCAGGGAAGCTGACGCCGGGGGATGCGACAGACACCGGAATGTAAGTATGTAGTGTTTTTTTTTTTTACATTTACAATGGTAACAAGGGTAAACATCGGGTTACTAAGCGCGGCCCTGCGCTTAGTAACCCGATGTTTACCCTGGTTACCCGGGGACTTCGGCATCGTTGGTCGCTGGAGAGCTGCCTGTGTGACAACTCTCCAGCGACCACACAACGACTAAACAGCGACGCAGCAGCGATTGGCATCGTTGTCTATATCGCTGCAGCGTCGCTTAATGTGACGGTACCTTAAGTGCGATGCTTACCCAATGCCCTGGGAAAATGAACTAATTGAGATGCTAGGGATAACTCGGTACATTACTACCCTTGACCTCACAAAAGGGTATTGGCAAATCCCTATGTCCCAAGACACCACGGAGAAGACTTCCTTTTCAAAGCCAGATGGGTGCTTCCATTACACAACTATGCTGTTTCGGTTACAAGACGCTCCAGTTACATTCCAGAGAGCCATGGACCGGATCCTAGCTCCCTACAAGAGGCATGCAGCGGTCTACCTGGACGATATTATGATTTTCAGCCAAGATTGGGGAAGCCATCTGAGCAAGGTTCTGGTGATATTTGATGCTCTACGGAAGGCGGGGCTTTCCATAAACCCAAAGAACTGTGCCTTGGGAATGGAGGAAGCAAGATACTTGGGCTATGTTGTAGGCAGGGGCAAAATAAAGCCCAAGATAAATAAAGTTGTGGCAATCCAGGGCTTGCCACAACTCGTCTCAAAGAAGCAGGTCAGGGCCTTCCTGGGCATTGTGGGCTATTACCACCAGTTTATCCCAAGCTTTGCCATGGTAGCTGCCTCTCTGACAGACCTCCTCAAAGGGGCAAAGTCAACTATAGCTAAGTGGTCTCCAGAAGCTGAGATAACCTTCCAGGAAATGAAGCTGGCCCTGTGCAAACAGCTGGTACTGGTAGCACCCGATTTCTCCAAGGAGTCTGTGGTCCAGACGGACGCGTCGAATGTAGGGGTGGGTGCTGTCTTATCTCAAGAGGTGAACCGGGAAGAGCACCCCATCATTTATCTTATCTGGAAGTTGTCATTCTGTGAGAAAAACTATTCCATAGTGGAGAAGGAATGTTTAGCCATCAAGATACTACCACTTGGGCAGGAAGTTCAGACTGGTGTCAGACCATGCCCCACTGAAGTGGATGAGAGAGTAAAAAGGGAACAATGCCCGAGTGACCAGGTGGTTCCTAGCACTTCAGAATTGTAACTTCCATGTGGAGCATAGGTTGGGGAACTTTATGGCAATGCTGACGCTCTGTCAAGAGTCCACTGTTTATTGGCAGAAGGTGCCAAGCCCCCTGGCTTTTGGCAGATGGGGATGGTATATAAGAAGGCCACCGGACAAGTCCTTGAGGGGAGATATGTGTCATTGCTGCTGTTAGCTGCGATGATGTGAGCTTGTAAGTATGCTCCTGCACCTATACTGCTCTGAGAGTTATTCGAGCCATTCCAGGGCTGGATTTTGCGAGTGGTCATAAGAGATGGGTGGAGTTGACCTCTCTCATATCCCAACTCCAGGGGTGTGGTTTGGCAAGTAAAATGGAAACTGGGTCTCCATTCAGTGAAGATGGCTGGAGATGTCGAGACTTCCAGTGTGTGCTGGTAAAGACACTGACCTGAGTGGGCGGACTAGCAGAGTTAAATGGACTATTTACCTGCAGTTCGGGTTTACCTTCAGTGTGTGTTGCTAAAGGTACTGACCTGAGCGGGAGGACCCGAAATACCATATGGACTGTTCGTTTTTAGTTTGTTTTCACTTTGTGCCCAAAAGGAATCTGTTTGTTTTGCCACCCGGAGCAGTTTATGAAGTTAAATAATCTTGCTTGGACTATTGCATGAAAACCGCCTCTCATGTCTACCTCAACAGCAGCTGAGTGAGTACAAACCTCTACTACCTTTATGAGAACCAACTATCATCTCCTATTTATCTTAGTAATAGGAAAATCTGTGCCCACTGAAGGCATTGAAAATATATTTTAGCTGTAAATTGTGAATTATGAGAATGAACTATCAGTCAAGCAGGAGAAAGAAATATATTCTTCCCATAAGATATATTGCAAAGTTGGTTAATTTCATGGGTACTATTGATTTATGAAATATAAAACACTTAAAACCACAGTCACTCTTTTGAATCTAGCAGATCTCTTGCTTGCTTCTACCTCTCTTGATTTAGTATATGAAAAGGCAGCACTTTAGAACTGATAGTGCAGTTCACAGGATAAATGTGATCCAACATTTAATGTAAAATGTTACAGATAAAAGCTTTAACTAAAATCACAAAAAAAAATCGCCACTTAGTTCCGTCATCTGTTATTGCAATTATTGGAAATATAGGGGGTGTGGTGAGGTGACTCACGTTACAGCCAGGGGGCGCTGTGTGTGCATTTCAAGATGCGCTTGGAGGCATAAATGTGATGAGACAAAGTCCGGCAGGAGTGTAAATGGCCAGTGTGTGTGTTGCAGAGGAAGATACTCTGCGCTGTCAGTCTGAAGTTAAGTTGGTGTGCTGGGACCTGTAGTCCCACAAGTAATTGTGTTATGCTAATGGCACACTGGCAGGGCTAGTTATAAGAGATGGGAGGGTCAAACTAGCCACACACATCCACGCTCCCACCCAGGGGAGTGGTTACACCTAGATAATGTGACCAGGGTGTGGGTCACAGGGTTCCTGTGTATGGATCTGTTTGGTCCATGTGCAAGGTCCTGGAGGGTCAGTGTTGGAGTCTCCTGGCTTTGGAGAAGTCCTGCAAGAGCCTGAGACCTTGGACCTAGTGGACGGGTCAGAGTGTTGGATTGTCCTGAAGTGGGCTGGAGTCCTGGAAGCACTGCTGAGGCTATGGACTGAATGCTTGAGGGTGTTGGATTATCCTGGGATGGGCTGGATTCCGGTAAGCACCTGGTAAGAGTGTGAGTCCCGGAATGGTCAGAGTGTTGGATTGTCCGCGGATGGACTGGAGTCCTGTAAGCACTTGGTAAGATCATGGACTGATGGCCTGTGTGTTGGAAGTGCCTGTGATTGGACTTCCTGGAAGTGCATTGAAAGGCTGTATCTACAGAGTCTGAGATGGTTTCTGTGTTGGGGAAGCTACAGTTCCTACTGTGGGTCTGGACTATCTGAGGTGCCCTGGTCACAAGGACTGTGATCCCAGTGAGACAGTTTCCCTGTGAACCAGCACTGGCAGGAGTCAGTGTGTGGAGCCGAAGCTCCTGAGGTAATCCCTGGTATGGGATAAAACCTTTAATATACGGCAGAGACGTATCTGCCATTTGAAAAGACTGTGGGGATTTAATATGTTCCATTGATGCATGTAATGAACTGTAATGGAGAGAAAAGACGTGACTACCGAATGTTTTGTAAAGCCACACGTGTTAAAGTAACAGACTGTGTGTAACCTGGCTTACGGTACATTTTATGATGCTTTAATAAACCGGAACGGACTTAATTTGTGGAAAAATCGTGCCTGTATGCGTTATTCCCGTGCAAAGCGAGTGTCCCCCAAGACCCGAAGTAAGGGAAATGCTACAGGGGATTCTATGTTACTGGTAGCTCAAATGCTCTGAAAAAGTGCTATTCCCCCCAAAAAAAAATAAAATAAATAAATACAGTAAAATCTGTAATCTCCAAAATCCAAATGTCCCTCTTGCTTAGGAGCCTCACAGTGTGCCTAAACAACATTTAGCATCCACATTTTTAGAGTCACTGTAGAGATGAGAGCCCACTTAATTTATGGAGTGTGCTTGTCTAGAAGCAAGAGTTAAGCACTATGTACTGGGCACTACAATGTAAGTGCACTACAATGACAAATTTATATTTTTTATGGACAAACTTGTCATGTGCACAAGTAGTGCATATGGTTCATGGACTCACTGTGCCACAGACTGGACTTAACCTGGAGAGGCAGCAGCTACCTTGGTGTACACTGGAGCCTCTAGTGGTGGGTTCAGGCTTGTGTGGCAGGTTTCTGTCAGATGCCACTGTAGGGTGGGGTCTGGCAGTAGCAGCTAGCGACAAACACCCGGTGTGTGGTGGGCCGAACCAGAAAAGAAACACAGACTTCCTGGTGAAGTCCCTGTTCAGTGTTCATGGCCAAACAGTAAGTGTTCGGTATGGACACCGAACTTTACTGTTTGGGTTCATCTAGCTCTAGCTGTGTCTAGATGAATTGCTCACTCCAAAATATGTCTCCATTCATCAAAAGCTAATATGACAGCAAGCAACTGGTGATTCCCAACATAATAATTTCTCTCAGCAGATGTGCAAATTGCCTCTTCTGAGAAAAAGAGGACTTAAACTCTATAGCGCCATCTATTGGAAGTAGCGATCCTACAAGTCACAATCAACTCTTTAACGAGTCGTGCAATATGACTTAGGATTAAAGCCAAATCAGTATCTCAATTCGCAGACACGGTGTTTCGGGCTGTTGGCCCTCGTCAGTGCGAAGCATGAGAACTGATTTGGCTAGGTAAGAGGCTCTGGACTGGGGTCTAAGGGGTATTATTTCTCCTTGTGGAGAGTGACATACCATCTCTGGCTTGTCAAGGTAAGGAGGCTTATTCGCCATGCAACGCTCCTCTGGGAAATTAAATATGCAAATTGCCTCTTCTGAGAAAAAGAGGACTTAAACTCTATAGCGCCACCTATTGGAAGTGGCCACCTATAGGTGGCGCTATAGAGTTTAAGTCCTCTTTTTCTCAGAAGAGGCAATTTGCATATTTAATTTCCCAGAGGAGCGTTGCATGGCGAATAAGCCTCCTTACCTTGACAAGCCAGAGATGGTATGTCACTCTCCACAAGGAGAAACGATACCCCTTAGATCTCAGCAGATGAAAATTTCCTAGAGAAAAAAGCTCATAACCTTGAGACAATACAGCCCCTACTATAGACCTCTGAAGCATCCACCTCAACAATAAATGGTTTCTGTAGATCTAGTTGGATTAAAACTGTAGTGGACATAAAACACGCTTTCAATTTATAAAGGTCCCAACAGCATCCTGCGACCAAACCCTAAGATCCGCCCCATTAGATATGAGATCAGTGAGAGGTTTAACAATCTGAGAAAAAACATTAATACATATTCTGTAGTAATTGTTGTATACTAGAAAACATTGAAATGCTTTAAGGTCACAAAGATGAATCTAATCATATATCACCTGCACTTTACCAGGATCCATTTTAAACACTTCAGCTAATATAATAAACCTCAGGATCGATATTTCTTCTACAATACATTTCTCCAGTTTAGCAAATAAATAATTTTCTCTAGGCTTTTGAAAAACAAAATGAACATGTTCAAAGTGGGAATCCAGATCAGGTGAAAACATCAGAATATCATCAAGGTATACTACCATAAATTTTCCAGCACAATCGGATAATATATAATTCAAAACGTTTTGAAAATCTGCTGGCGTGCTGGTTAACCCAAAAAACATGACAACATTTTCAAGTAGGCCCTCAGATGTTAAAAATGCTGTTTTCTGCTCATCACCCTTCTAAATTCCTAATTAACCCCATCATGACCCAGCCTTTTTTGACCTTAATGACCTGGCTGTTCTTTGCAATTCGGACCAGTGTCCCTTTATGAGGTAATAACTCAGGAACGCTTCAACGGATCCTAGCGGTTGTGAGATTGTTTTTTCATGACATATTGGGCTTCATGTTAGTGGTAAATTTAGGTCAATAAATTCTGCGTTTATTTGTGATAAAAATGGAAATTTGGTGAAAATTTTGAAAATTTCGCAATTTTCACATTTTGAATTTTTATTCTGTTAAACCAGAGAGTTATGTGACACAAAATAGTTAATAAATAACATTTTCCACAAGGATACTTTACATCTGCACAATTTTGGAAACAAATTTTTTTTTGTTAGGAAGTTATAAGGGTTAAAATTTGACCAGCAATTTCTCATTTTTACAACGAAATTTACAAAACCATTTTTTTTAGGGACCACCTCACATTTGAAGTCAGTTTGAGGGGTCTATATGGCTGAAAATACCCAAAAGTGACATCATTCTAAAAACTGCACCCTTCAAGGAGCACAAAACCACATTCAAGAAGTTTATTAACCCTTCAGGTGCTTCACAGCAGCAGAAGCAACATGGAAGAAAAAAATGAACATTTAACTTTTTAGTAACAAAAATGATTTTTAGCAACAATTTTTTTATTTTCCCAATGGTAAAAGGAAAAACTGAACCACGAATGTTGTTGTCCAATTTGTACTGAGTACGCTGATACCTCATATGTGGGGGTAAACCACTGTTTGGGCGCACGGCAGGGCTTGGAAAGGAAGGAGCGCCATTTGACTTTTTGAATTAAAAATTGGCTCCACTCTTTAGTGGACACCATGTCACGTTTGGAGAGCCCCCGTGTGCCTAAAAATTGGAGCTTCCCCACAAATGACCACATTTTGGAAACTAGATGCCCCAAGGAACTTATCTAGATATATAGTGAGCACTTTAAACCCCCAGGTGCTTCACAAATTGATCCGTAAAAATGAAAAAGTACTTTTTTTTCACAAAAATATTATTTTAGCCTCAATTTCTTCATTTTCACTTGGGCAACAGGATAAAATGGATCCTAAAATTTGTTGGGCAATTTCTCCTGAGTACACCGAAACCTCATATGTGGGGGTAAACCACTGTTTGGGCACATGGTAAGGCTCGGAAGGGAAGGAGCGCCATTTGACTTTTTGAATGAAAAATTATCTCCATCGTTAGCGGACACCATGTTGCGTTTGGAGAGCCCCTGTGTGCCTAAACATTGGAGCTCCCCCACAAGTGACCACATTTTGGAAACTGGACCCACCAAGGTACTTATCTAGATGCATAGTGAGCACTTTAAACCCTCAGGTACTTCACAAATTGATCCGTAAAAATGAAAAAGTACTTTTTTTCACAAAAAATTTATTTTCGCCTCAATTTTTTCATTTTCACATGGGCAATAGGATAAAATGGATCCTAAAATTTATTGGGCAATTTCTCCCGAGTACACTGATACCTCATGTGTGGGGGTAAACTACTGTTTGGGCACACGGCAGGGTTCGGAAGGGAAGGCGCGCCATTTGACTTTTTGAATGGAAAATTATCTCCAATTGTTAGTGGACACCATGTCGCGTTTGGAGAGCCCCTGTGTGCCTAAACATTGGAGCTCCCCCACAAGTGACCCCATTTTGGAAACTAGACCCCCCAAGGAACTTATCTAGATGCATATTGAGCACTTTAAACCCCCAGGTGCTTCACAGAAGTTTATAACGCAGAGCCATGAAAATAAAAAATAATTTTTCTTTCCTCAAAAATGATTTTTAGCCTGGAATTTCCTATTTTGCCAAGGGTAATAGGAGAAATTGGACCCCAAATGTTGTTGTCCAGTTTGTCCTGAGTACGCTGATACCCCATATATGGGGGTAAACCACTGTTTGGGCGCACGGCAGGGCTTGGAAGGGAAGGCATGCCATTTGGCTTTTTAAATGGAAAATTAGCTCCAATCATTAGCGGACACCATGTCACGTTTGGAGAGCCCCTGTGTGCCTAAACATTGGAGATCCCCCTCAAATGACCCCATTTTGGAAACTATACCCCCAAAGGAACTAATCTAGATGTGTGGTGAGCACTTTGAACCCCCAAGTGCTTCACAGAAGTTTATAATGCAGAGCCATGAAAAAAAAAAATTCTTTCCTCAAAAATAATTTTTTAGCCCAGAATTTTTTATTTTCCCAAGGGTTACAGGAGAAATTGGACACCAAAAGTTGTTGTGCAGTTTCTCTTGAGTACGCTGATACCCCATGTGTGCGGGTAAACCACTGTTTGGGCACACGTCGGTGCTCAGAAGGGAAGTAGTGACTTTTGAAATGCAGACTTTGATGGAATGGTCTGCAGGCGTCACGTTGCGTTTGCAGAGCCCCTGGTGTGCCTAAACAGTAGAAACCCCCCACAAGTGACCCCATTTTGGAAACTAGATCCCCCAAGGAACTTATTTAGATATGTGGTGAGCACTTTGAGCCCCGAAGTGCTTCACAGACGTTTACAACGCAGAGCTGTGAACATAAAAAATCATTTTTCTTTCCTCAAAAATTATGATTTAGCAAGCAATTTTTTATTTTCACAAGGGTAACAGAAGAAATTGGACCCCAGTAATTGTTGCGCAGTTTTTCCTGAGTATGCTGGTACCCCATATGTGGGGGTAAACCACTGTTTGGGCACACGTCAGGGCTCGGAAGGGAGGGAGCACCATTTAACTTTTTGAATACAAGATTGGCTGGAATCAATGGTGGCACCATGTTGCGTTTGGAGACCCCTGATGTGCCTAAACAGTGGAAACCCCTCAATTCTTCCTCCAACACTAACCCCAACACACCCCTAACCCTAATCCCAACTGTAGCCATAACCCCAATCACAACCCTAACCACAACCCTAATTCCAACCCTAACCCTAAGGCTATGTGCCCACGTTGCGGATTCCTGTGAGATTTTTCAGCACCATTTTTGAAAAATCCGCGGGTAAAAGGCACTGCGTTTTACCTGCGGATTTACCGCGGATTTCCAGTGTTTTTTTGCGGATTTCACCTGCGGATTCCTATTGAGGAACAGGTGTAAAACGCTGCGGAATCTGCACAAAGAATTTACATGCTGTGGAAAATACAACGCAGCGTTTCCGCGTGGTATTTTCCGCACCATGGGCACAGTGGATTTGGTTTTCCATAAGTTTTCATGGAATTGTAAACCTGATGGAACACTGCTGCGAATCCGCAGCGGCCAATCTGCTGCGGATCCGCAGCCAAATCCGCACCGTGTGCACATAGGCTAATTCTAAAGGTATGTGCACACGCTGCGGAAAACGCTGCGGATCCGCAGCAGTTTCCCATGAGTTTACAGTTCAATGTAAACCTATGGGAAACCTAAATCGCTGTACACATGCTGCAGAAAAACTGCACGGAAACGCAGCGGTTTATATTCTGCAGCATGTCACTTCTTTCTGCGGATTCCGCAGCGGTTTTACAACTGCTCCAATAGAAAATCGCAGTTGTAAAACCGCAGTGAAATGTGCAGAAAGACCGCGGTAATTCCGCCATAAATCCGCAGCGGTTTAGCACTGCGGATTTATCAAATCCGCAGAGGACCAAAATACTTGTGCACATACCGAAACCCTAACCCTAACCCTAACCCTAGTTCTAACCCCAACCTTAGTGGAAAAAAATAATTATTTATTTTATTATTGTCCCTACCTATGGGGTGACAAAGGGGGGGGTCAGATACTATTTTTTTTATTTTGATCACTGTGATAGGTTTTATCACAGTGATCAAAATGCACATTGGAACGAATCTGCCTGCCGGCAGATTCGGCGGGCGCACTGCACATGTGCCCGCCATTTTGGAAGATGGCGGCGCCCATGGAGAAGAGGGACGGACCCCGGGAGGCTCAGTAAGTATGAAGGGGTGGGGTGGAGCACGGGGGGTGGATCGGAGCATGAGGGGTGGATCGGAGCGCGGGGGGGTGGATTGGAGCATGGGGGGTTGGATCAGAGCATGGGGGGGTGGATTGGAGCATGGGGGGTGAATTGGAGCATGGGGGGGTGGATCGGAGTGCAGGGGGGATGGATTGGATCACGGGGGAGGGATTGGAGCACAGGGGGAGCAGATAGAGCATGGGGGGAGCGGACAGGAGGACGGAGGGGAGCGGAGCAGTGTACAGGACTGATCGGAGGACTGGGGGTGGATCGGTGGCAGTGGGGGGGGGGGGGGGGGGGCAGACCAGTGTTTCCAGCCATGGCTGATGATTTTGCAGCATTGGCCATGGCTGGAATGTAATATTTCACCAGTTTTAATAGGTGGAATATTACAAATCGCTCTGATTGGCAGTTTCACTTTCAACAGCCAATCAGAGCGATCATAGCCACGGGGGGAGTGAAGCCACAGCCCCTAGGCTGTACTACCATTCCCCCTGTCCCTGCAGATCGGGTGAAATTTCTGCAGGGACGCGATCTTTCCATGACGCCACATAGGCATCATGGGTCGGATTGGCACCGACTTTCATGACGCCTACGTGGCGTCAAAGGTTGGGAAGGGGTTAATTATAAGTCCCTTTAGCTTAGCAAACCATTTAGCCAGAGTAAGCTGATTATTTTGGTCGGGGATAGGTGGAAGTGGGTAAGTATTCTTAACCATAATTTTGTTTAATTCATGGACACCAAGGCAAGAATAGAGACCCCCATCATTTAACGTCAACAGCACAATCATATGGAAGTAATCTGCCTTTTTCCAATAACACATCTCCGAAGTCTTTCAGGTATCCCGACAGATCCTCCAGACTAGCGGAGAAAATTTTGACAGAACTAAAACATCTCGTATGACAATTGTGGCTCCACATAACAATATCCTTCCGACACCAATTAATAACGGGATTGTGAATATGCTTCAATACCAACCTAGCAGAGAAATTATTCAAAATGTTACAGAAGATGTACTCAGAGTGAATTGATCCTGCTCAAGGTGTGAACTTCAAAATTGCCAGCTGGACAAGATTTTGATGTAATGGTGTCCTGTCAATAGCAACAATTTGAATGGGTTCTTCAAGCCTAATCCTAATCTCAGAATCAATCCTAAATCAATTAAATTGGCTGCAGACCCACAGTCAATGAAAACTTATGCTGAAAATGACTGGATCTGAAGAAGTTTCATGTTTGGCAATACTTTATCTGAGGAATAAAAAGTTACCTGAAATTCTGAGTGACCTCTCAGATGTAGGTGTTTCTTGACACTTACTTAAGGGCTTCTTTAAGAAAATGCCAAATACAACCACAGCGGTCAGAGTCCGAGATCATACTTACATTTCCTCACAATAGTCCGAGAATTGGCTGCTCCATCCTCCATGAGTTCCACCTCAGGTAAGTGGACAGATTCGGGGAATGACATAAACCAAGTAGAGAAAAAAAAATCATCTCACCATGTCTTTTATCTTGACCTCCTGTGTGATCACCAAACACCTCGCATGGCCAGGATGAAATAGTCACAATGAATCCAACAGAAAAGCAGGTGTGTCCAGCGAGTGGTGAAAGTAAAAAATAACTTTTAATGAAAATAAATTAAAAATATATCCATATATATGCACTCAGTACACACTGGCTATAGAACCTAATGACGACCTACGCATTTCGACCTGTTGGTCTTAGTCATGATCTGCATTAGAAGCAAGGTATTATAATTAAGTAGTTTCCTGTGAGACTTTCATTTGTGGATATTTGCATACAATCAATTCCACCTGCCCATATTCAATGAACATACATAGTTATAAACAACATAAAAATAACATTATATTCATTTTATACATGATTAAGAGAGACTGAAGGCATATTTCCGACCACCAGGTCGAAATGCGTATCCAGATGAGCAATCTGGATCTTGTGGGGATAAAAAAAAGCCCAAGTCTGAGGACCGCCTCACAGTAGGGAAATGAGTATTCCCACCCACTTGGACTCATTTGCTGAAGACCAGTGTCATAGCCTATATCTGAAAAACTTAAACAGTTTTTTCTCGCCCAAACATTTATGAGGGAAGGCCATTACTGGTTTATGAGAATCTAACTGCTCTTCAGAAAATACAGGTGTCAAAGCTACTGTCGGTAGTGGATGACTCTGGGAAGCAACCATCACACTAGGAAAACTACTGCAACGTTTCTAGTTTCTGGTGCTCCCATGCCATATCCTGAACCACCTGGGTCAGATTTCTCACCTGATCGCACAGTGTACAAATAGAATCCATACTGGTGGAATAAAAGTGTCAGGCGGGCCAATTGTAATGAGACACTGGTCAATAATCACTTGCAAGCTGTGAGGCAGGGTAGTGAATAAACAAAGGAGTAAGACAAAGTTGTATTCAAATCACTGTCCAAAGTCAGGATTCCAAGAGGGTCCATATCAAGACAGAGGGATTAAGCAAATGGCTGGTCAGAAGCAATGTCAAAGGTCAGGTAACAATAGATCTGAGACTGAGTACAGGAAAATAAGGCACGCAGACTCCAATGAACATAAGCTACAACGCGCAATAACTGGAGGCAGAGTGCCCATCTCTTCAACCTTTCACTAACTTCTGGTACCTTCCCCTCTGCCTTCAAACATGCCACAATGACACCTATCCTCAAAAAGCCATCCCTTGACCCAAGCGGTATGTCCAGCTATCGCCCCATATCTTTGCTCCCATTTTCTTCCAAGCTCCTTTAGCAGCACGTCCATGCTGAACTTTCCTCTCACTTTGCATCTAACTCTCTCTTCGACAACCTACAATCTGGCTTGCGTCCCCACCATTCCACTGAGACTGCCCTGACCAAAATTACTAAAGACTTAGTTATAGCCAAAGCTAACAGACAATTCTCTATACTCCTCCTCCTAGGCCTGTCCTCTGCCTTCGACACAGTTGACCCCTGCCTCCTACTACAGATCCTCTCTTCCTTTGGGGTCAAAGACCTTGCCCTATCTTGGATCTCCTCATACCTTGCCGACCGCACATTTAGCGTTTCCTACTCCCATACTACCTCTTCATCTCGCTCCCTCTCTGTTGGAGTCCCCCAAGGCTTTGTCCTAGGACCTTTACTCTTCTCAATCTATACACTCAGCCTGGGACAACTCATAAGGTCCTATGGCTTCCAGTACCATCTATATGCCGATGACACTCAGATCTACCTCTCTAGCCCAGATGTCACCTCTCTGCTCTCCAGAATCCCAGAGTGTCTATCAGCGATATTCTACTTCTCCTCTCGCTTCCTCAAGCTCAATGTGCACAAATCTGAACTCATTATCTTTCCTCCTTCATACATATCTTCCCTACCTCATCTATCTATCAAAATAAATGAAATCACACTTTCCCCTGTCCTCAAAATCTGCTGCCTTGGAGTAACCCTTGACTCTGCCCTGTCCTTCAAGCCGCACATCCAAGCTGTCGCCACCTCCTGTCGCCTCCAGCTCAAAAATATTCCCAGAATCCGTCCTTTCCTCAACCCACACTCTACCAAAATGCTCATGCATGCCCTAATCATCTCCGGCCTCGACTACTGCAACATACTCCTCTGTGGCCTACCTTCTAACACTCTTGCACCCCTCCAGTTCATCCTTAACTCTGCTGCCCAACTAATTAATCTCTCTCCTCGCTACACTCCTGCTTCACCACTTTGCAAATCCATTCACTGGCTCCCAATTTCCCAGCGTATCCAGTTTAAATTACTAACACTGACCTACAAAGCCATCTATAACACTGGGGAACACAATTTTTTAAGAGTTAGGTCAGACAACTGTTCTTAATTAATTTTTGGATGCTGAATCCAGAAATGATCTCAGTTTTTCTCTATCACATCAAGTTTTTGAACTATAGGATTTTTGTCTTCTCAAAACTATGTAAACTACTGTACCTAAAAAGTGTTTTTTTTAATTAAATAGTACAAATATGAACAAAAAATGAAATATATAAGAAATAGGCATGACAAAGTTGTGACTACTCTTACAAGTTGCCACGTAGCTCTATATGAGTCGAATTGTAATCAGATAACAAGTCTTATTACAGATATCAGTGCAATTGTGCTTCTCTGGCAGGTAAGTTGTGTAGGAAAAACTTGATGTGCTAGAAAAAAAACTGACTACATTTTTGGAATCAGCATGCCAATTTTAGTATAAATCAGCTCAAAAACCTAACTAAACAGAATTTCTTTTTCAAATTGTTCCCCTGTGTAACCTTTCTCCTCCGTATGTTTCCACACTAATCTCTCAATATCTTCCCTCACGTAATCTCTGGTCCTCCCAAGACCTCCTCCTCTCCTCCTTGCTTATTCGCTCCTCACTCAATCGCCTCCAAGACTTCTCCCGAATATCACCCATCCTCTGGAATTCAGTGCCCCAACACATCCGGTTATCCACTACTTTTGGATCCTTCAAAAGAAACCTGAAAACCCACTTCTTCAAGGAAGCTTACAGCCTGTAAAGACCACACGGCCAGCTCAACACCATTGGAGCTACAGCAACCCTCGACCTACTGTCTCCTTCCCCATAATCCTGTAGAATGTAAGCCCAGATGGGTAGGGTCCTCTTCCCTCTGTTCCAGTCTGTCACTGTTAGTTTTGTTTACTGTAAGTGATATTTGTATTTTGATGTAACCCCGTCTCATGTACAGCACCATGGAATTAATGGTGCTATATAAATAAATAATAATAAAGCTATATAGCCAGGTAATCACTCTGAATAGGAGACACATGGATGAAACCCCACAGACCCCGGCCCCAATTCATTACACAGATAGCTCAGCATGCCCCAGACTCCAACTGGATGACTGAGTTGTCCATACAACCAGCTTAGCATGCCCCAGCCCTAGATTGGATGGCTGAACTGTTACTCGCTATGTCCAGATACAACATTAGGACGAATCGTGACAATTAGTTGCTGTATTAAGAAAACTGTGATATCAGCAAGCCACTCTCTCTTCTTTTGCATATATAGAACTGAAGAACCCATTTATTAATTCTTCAGTGACCATTACCCTTTTTTAGGGGACCTATCTGTTCGGGCCATTTGTTTTATTATTTAATATAATAAATAAAATAATATTTTGACTGGGGTCAATTCCTTTGGCATATACAGAACTAAATAATCCTTTTATTATTTCAGCCTTTTCATAACACTCAATGGGCTGCAACACAGATGAATTTGCTGCTGTGTTTTTCCACTTTGTGTGATACAATCTTTTCCATGTTGCTCATATTACTGTATAATGCATTGCAACAGTGGCAAGTATTCATACCACTGATTTAGCCAAACTGTCAAACTTATTGTTAGGTGTCAAGTTCCCGCCGCTGTACAGGGGGAATCTCAAACCATGTCCGCTGCGGTCTCCCATTCTCCTCCAGCCGCAATGGAACCTGCTCAGCGGAGACGTCGGTCCCAGTGTCTGGCTCAAGCTGATACTGTGCGAATGGTTACTGCTGCCTTTCCGGCTCTGCCTTTGTAGCCAGCACTGATAAGCACTGATAAGCAGCAAGCCGGCCTTTCTGGGACTAAGTCCTGCTTCTCCGATACTGAGCATGCCCACGGGACGACCTCCTATTGAAGGTCGGGGGTAACATGGTCAGGTCCTGTTGTGGCTCCTATTGGACCATCAGGAAGGTCCTGGAGCGCTACTGCTATAAAAAGTTTGCATGGCCGCTTGGCCATGCGCTAGTGTAAACTGATTTACTTGTGTGTGTGTAGATGAATGCCTGTCGATGGATGAAAGCTCTGAATCATTCTCATCCCTAGTGTTGTTGCCTGCTCACGAATGGTGGAAGCTACCTAGTGCCAGACAGTGCTACTTTGCACATCCAGCACACAATTCTGCATCTCCCAGCAGCGACCACCAGTGCGGCAACGTGCGCTTAGTGCGCTTTCCGGGCCCTGCTTAGGGTGGTTAGTGGCGTCCGCCAGCGTGACGTTGTACGCACTCTTGTGTGATAAATTACTATTAGTTCAGTTCTACCTCTGACACCACAGTAACGGTGTCAAGCATAAGAGGTCTAGAGGAACTCTTTCCCCGTGTCTTGGGATAGAGTTCTGTGACCCTTTACTTGCGCTCTCTGCGCGGTATCGCGGCCCTGTGACGCAACCGGGTTCACTTCCTTCATACCGGATGAAGCTAACCCATGTGTGTATTTACATTATACCACCATCTAGTCCGCCGTTACCGAGCAGCAGGTGTCCTTTCTGCACGGTGGACCCCGGACTGCGAACGCCCTTATATCCTCTCTAAATATTATTTGGTGCCTTCCGCCAGTCCTAACACTTATATCAGTAACTTTTAAATTTAGGTATGTGTATAATTAGTTGGAGTATACTTTCTTACAAAATATAATCGTCACTTTTAAATGTTTATTATCAAGTTAAAAAAAGGTTAAATTGAACTTGTAGATTGTGAGCCCTCGCGGGCAGGGTCCTTTCTCCTCCTGTAGATTGTGAGCCCTCGCGGGCAGGGTCCTCTCTCCTCCTGTAGATTGTGAGCCCTCGCGGGCAGGGTCCTCTCTCCTCCTGTATCCTCACCCATCCCCTGTAGACTGTGAGCCCTCGCGGGCAGGGTCCTCTCTCCTCCTGTACCTGTTAGTGCCTTGTTTTACTCATGTTTATTGTACTTGTCTATATTTGCCACATTCACATGTAAAGCGCCATGGAATAAATGGCGCTATAAAAATGAATAATAATAATAATAATAACTAGATTGCATATTTATTACAATGTTACTTCTTTATATATTCTGATAAATATGGTTCAAGCTATCAAAAAATTGAACAACCTGATATTATATTTTATTGTCTGACTAATGTATTGTGGCATTATCTGATGCAGATATTTAAAAAATGTAGGAAATTCTGATTCTCATAATTTGATAAAATAGCCCCTAGTGAATTATTTTGGATATGCAGCTTTAATCTGACTATTCCGATTCTTCCCAATTGATTTTACTTTTCTGCCTTGTCTATTCCCTTTGCAAAAATAATCCATATGCTTATGTCAGCTATGTCATAAGTAGATGTGGGTGAATCCATATAAACCCTTATCCCCACAAATTCTCTAGGAGTTCATCTCAATCTACTGTGAATCATAAACAAAAAAAAAGAATTCCCTGCAAACAGATGAGTGAGAATTAAAGCAAAATCACTATTTATTGATTATGCAAGATGTGAATTAGCCATTTTTATTCTCAATGATCGATACTGTCTGCTTGCATCACAGTAGCTTATGTTTTTCATTTTCAGTTTTAATATTTCAAACTGTATTGAAACTTGTGTAATCATGTGTAAATATGCATAAATATAGTATTCTATTTTACATTTTTGTGGCATTTTTTATGCATATGTGTGTATATTTCCTGTAGGAAACAGTATAAGAAAAAGCAATAAAGAAACACCTAAAAAGGGTACACTGAGCAAAATACAAAAATACCTATAAACAAAAATGAGGCTAAATTGCACTGTACTGTATTAGGGGGGCAACAGTTGTAATTTGTGAAGATATTTCACTATCATTTGTGAGAAGTATTATTAAAAATTGGAAGCATTTAGGAAACTTAAAAACTAATCAGTACATAGTCCAAGGCAGTGAGCGGTGCCACAGGTAGGGGTCACTGTTTGTTCTTACCAGGATGCGCACAGAGGCATAGTGAAGTTATGAGGGAGCATTGCAGTTGCAGGTGTAGCTGTGATTGCAATGGTGAAGCAGTGACTGATTTCACAGGTAAGGGTCACTGTGTGTTCTCCCCAGGTTGTGCATGGAGGCGTATGAAGGTCATAGGAGTGCATGGCAGTCATGGGCATAGCGGTGAATGCAATGCAGACTAAAAATAATAAAAGTAGGTGTTAGTCTTGGACATGCTAGTGTCCAAGGCAGATGTAGGGGAAACCTGCTCTGGGATGTTGTGTTGTGAAATAGGATGGTAGTCATGCAGTCCGTTTCATTCCAGTCGCGGATTTTCCATGTGGCTGAAAACCACAGGTTTCTTTGTTAAAAGCCCTGCAGTAAAGAGTTTGGGTGTGTTAGGGACAGTTTCAGTTGGTGTATATGAGAGTTCAAAGCAGAGGTTCTGCAGAGCTTTGTCTGTGTGTAGAGACTCAGGATAGAGCGGAGCGAATAGGGCTGGCACCGGCAGCGTACACAGCGGAGTGGCCATCCATGGTAACTGGTCTCGGAGGTGGACTGTCTTGTGCCCAGAGGTGAACCGGAGGTGAACCGGAGGTAGACTGTCCTGTGCCCAGAAAGAGGACTGGCGTGTTTAACGGTTGCAAACAGGTGGCTATGGTACATGGCTGTAATCCAGAGGATATCAAAGACTGTGTACAGCTGTGAGTAAAAGACATTGACACAGCAGTGCAGTCGCCCATGGCTACTGGTCAAAGGGAAGGCCAGCATGTTTAGTTACTGAAAACGGTTAAAGTTGTGAGTAAGAGACATTGACACAGCGGTGCAATTGCCCATGGCTACAGGTCAATGCATATGTAGTGACTCTAAACTAAAGGATTCCGTGTAGTATGTAGTGCGGTGAAATGGACATTAATTCTATACACTATGATTACATGCACTTGTGTGACTTTTGGATATTTAATGCTGTGAAGAAACACATTAAAGAAGTTTTGCATTTGAATTTTGTGGATCATTGCCTCATCACTGCACAGCATGCTACCGCGGCACTCCAATAGTGAATAAAAGTAAAAAAATGTTCTACTGACTCAATAACCACAAAGTTCAAAACCTCCTCTGGCAGTAAAAGGGTGGTCCAGAAACCAATTTAAGTTTCATACTAAATACCTATTTAATGCCATAAACTTAATGATGTTCTAATATACTTGAATTGAATATTCCTTATCCTACCCTTACTGCACTATGTACGGTAGCTACTTTTCTTTTTTTAACAATTGGCAATTGATATCTGGATCTATATGGTATGGTATGTTCATCCACCCAGCTCTCCTGCTCCTGCTTTGTCTGTCTATGAAGTGCATTTAATACATCACCCAACTTTGCATACAAACTTTCCTCTGCTCCTAGCATTCACATGGTATGTTCATCCACCCAGCTCTCCTGCTCCTGCTCTGTCTGTCTATGAAGTGCATTTAATACAACACCCAACTTTGCACAGACTTTCCTCTGCTCCTAGCATTCACATGGTATGTTCATCCACCCAGCTCTCCTGCTCCTGCTCTGTCTGTCTATGAAGTGCATTTAATACATCACCCAACTTTGCACACAGACTTTCCTCTGCTCTTAGCATTCACATGGTATGCCTTTCAGCTAATCCCAGCTTACCCCAGTGTTATTTATGAGCTTGTTTACTTTGGCTTGATTGTATACATCTGATCCACTCTTAATTCTCTGACCAAGATGAACAGAGACCACTCCTCTCTGGTTCACACCTGAATGCACTTTATAGCAGATATATTGCATAGCTCAAGTCTGAAATTACTTTAGTCTGCAATGTGATTCCTATAAGTGTGTCCTAGAAGTGTGGAGATTATGTAGAATTAAAACCAGAATTGAACCAGAAGGGAACTGAATGTAACTGGCCAGTCACTGTAAACAATCTTTCTGTTTGCCTTCATTTTCACCCCGATAATCCTTCACTTTCTGCTAACCCCCCTAATCCCTAAACCAAGTAAGGAACTGTTCATCTCTTCCTCAACCCTCCTCATCCATCTCACCTCCTCCTCAGAACTGTTCCTCAACATACAATCTTCTGTCTCCAAGCTCAGACAGCCACCTCGTGCCCTCTCCTGCTCCCACTTGCTAACACTTTCTCTGCTCCTTCTCACTGCTGGTGACATCTCTCCAAATCCTGGTCTGCCTCACCACATCCCCACTGTCAATTCTACCTTCCACACCGCGCTCTATCACAATCTTCTGTAACTTCTCTAACCATATACCCATTCACCCAGCCCCCGCTTCCCCAATCTCACTAACAGGAGCTCTGTGGAATGCTCGCTCTGTCTGCAACAAGCTTTCCTACATCCATGATCTTTTTGTTACTACCAAACTTTCCTTCCTCGCCATCACAGAAACCTGGCTCACCCCTTCTGACACAGCCTCCCCTGCTGCACTTTTGTATGGTGGCTTCCACCTTTCTCACACACCCCGCCCCAGCAGCAAGCATGGTGGAGGAGTTGGTTTTCTCCTGTCAGATAACTGCTCCTTCACCCCAATCCCACTGCCACCCTCTGTTAGCCTCCCTTCCTTTGAGGTGCACTCTGTGCGCATCTACTCCCCCTCCAACCTCCAAATGGCTGTCATTTACTGCCCCCGAGGGCCAGCCACCACCTTCTTTGACCAATTCACCACCTGGCTACTTTATTTCCTCTCCGCTGACATCCCCACTATCATCTTGGGTGACTTCAACATCCTCATTGACACTGCCCTCTCAGCTGCCACTAAACTTCTATCTCTCACTTCCTCCTTCGACCTCATTCAATGGTCTTCTACAGCCACCCACAAAGACGGTCACACACTGGACCTCATCTTCACCCGCCTCTGCTCCCTGTCTAACCTCTCTAACTCACCTCTTCCTCTTTCTGACCACAATCTACTCACATTCTCTTCCCTCTCCACTCCTTGTCTACAGTCCCCACCCCACAAACTTTCACACCCTCGCAGAAATTTTACACACCTTGATCTACACTTACTCTCTGAATCCCTCCTCCCTCTCACAGACATAAGTTCCCTACACAATGCGGATAAAGCTGCCACTCTATATAACACTACAATAGCTGTAGCTTTGGAATGTCTTGCCCCTCTTACACATACCAAAGCTCGCAAAATCAACAGACAGCCCTGGCACACCAGCCTAACTGAAGAACTGAGGTGAGCTTCCAGGGCTGCTGAGCAGAAATGGAAAAGATCCCACTCCAACGAGCACTTCATCGCATTCAAACAGTCCCTCACTACTTTCAAGACCACACTCACCACAACAAAACAAACCTACTACTCATCTCTCATATCCTCCCTGTCTCACAACCCTAAACAGTTATTCATCAACTTCAACTCTCTCCTCCGTCCCCCAGCACCTCCTCCCTCCCCACTCATCTCAGCTGAAGACTTTGCCTCATTTTTCAAGCAGAAGATTGATAACATCAGAAACAGTTTTGGTCAAAAACCCCCAGAGCCCTTCTTCCCGACTTCTCAGCCTTCCTCCTCCAAAACCAACTTCTCCACCATTACAGAAGATTGACTCTCCACTCTACTCTCAAGATCGCATCTCACCACCTGTGCACTTGACCCGATCCCATCCCACTTCATCCCAAACCTCGCCACAGTCTTCATCCCAACCCTAACCCATCTCTTCAACCTATCACTAACAACTGGTGTTTTTCCCTCAAGCTCTAAACATGCCTCAATCACACCTATCCTCAAAAAGCCCTCTATTGACCCATCCTCTGCATCTAGCTTTCACCCTATATCACTTTTCCCCTATGCCTCCAAGCTACAGGAACAACACGTCTACCTTGAACTGTTCTCCCATCTCTCTTCTTGCTCCCTCTTCGATCGCTTACAATCTGGCTTCTGGTCGCAGCACTCCACTGAAACTGCCCTAAATAAGGTCACCAATGACCTCTTAACCGCCAAAAGCAAGCGACACCTCTCTGTCCTCCTCCTCCTGGACCTGTCCTCTGCCTTTGACACAGTGGACCATTCCCTATTATTACAGACCCTCTTATCCCTTGGCATCACAGACTTGGCCCTATCCTGGATCTCGTCATACCTAACAGATCGGACATTTAGCGTCTCCCACTCATACACCACCTCCTCACCTCACCCCTATCTGTCGGAGTCCCACAAGGTTCAGTCCTAGGGCCCCTGCTCTTCTTCATTTACACCTTTGACCTGAAACAGCTCATAAAATCTCACGGCTTTCAGTATCACCTCTAAGCTGATGACACACAGATCTACATATCTGGACCAGATATCACCACCCTACTAACCAAAATTCCACAATGTCTGTCCGCTAATTCATCCTTCTTCTCCGCTAGATTTCTAAAACTTAACATGGACAAAACAGAATTCATCATCTTTTCCCATCTCACGCGACCCCCCCCAACGAACCTATCCATTACAGTAAAAGGCTGCCCACTCTCCCCAGTCCCACAAGCTTGCTGCCTCGGGGTAATCCTGGACACTGATCTCTCCTTCAAATTGCATATCCAAGCCCTTTCCACTTCCTGCCGACTTCAACTCAAAAATATTTCACGGATCCGTTCATTCCTCAACCAAGAATCTTCAAAAACCCTAGTCCATGCCCTCATCCTCCCTCGCCTTAAGTACTGCAACCTCCTGCTCTGTGGCCTCCCCTCGAACACTATCGCACCCCTCTAATCTATTCTAAACTCTGCTGCCCGACTAATCCACTTGTCCCCCCCCTATTCCCTGACCTCTTCCCTCTGTCAATCCCTTCACTGGCTCCCCATTGCCCAGAGACTCCAGTACAAAACCCTAACCATGACATACAAAGCCATCCACAACCTGTCTTCTCCATACATCTGTGACCTCATCTCCCGGTACTTACTGTACCTGCATGTAACCTCCAATCCTCACAAGATCTCCTTCTCTACTCCCCTCTTATCTCCTCTTCCCATAATCGTAGACAAGATTTCTCTTGTGTATTACCCCTACTCTGGAACCCTCTACCACAACATATCAGACTCTCGCCTTCCATCGAAACCTTCAAAAAGAGCCTTAAGTTCCACCTCTTCCGACAAGCCTGCAACCTGCAGTAACCCCCGATCAACCAAACCGCTGCATGACCAGCTCTACCCTTGCCTATTGTATCCTCACCCATCCCTTGTAGATTGTGAGCCCTCGCAGGCAGGGTCCTCTCTCCTCCTGTACCAGTTGTGACTTGTATTGTTTAAGATTATTGTACTTTTTGTTATTATGTATACCCCTCCTTACATGTAAAGCGCCATGGAATAAATAGCGCTATAATAATAAATAATAATAATATTAATAATATCTCATCCTGTATAGTTTCCTCTTGTCAGACCACAAGATACATTATTACCACAACATTTTTATATTTAAAATATAACTCTCGTTACAGAAGAATTTATCTCAGATTGTCTGTTTGCCTGTATATCCTCCCTTCTCCAGCCACACCTCTTTCCATAGCATTTTATGAGCAGCAATTGCCACATATACCATAATAATAATAATAATAATAATAATAATAATAATAATAATTATTATTATTATTATTATTATTATATTTTTAGATCACGAACATTTTCCGCAGAATTAAGTGAAAGTAAAAAATGAATCTAGGCAGATAAAGAATATTCTTATATTTTACTTCTACTATTGTTTCATGAAAAAAAGACAGTTGCTCTTTAAAGGTAGTCCATCACACCTACCCCTAAAATAGGCTATGAGATATTGTAAAAGATTTAGCCCCTATAGAAATCACACTAACAATGGATCTATTACTGGTACAGTGCCTGAGAAAATAACTTTTAACTCGTATGTAAATGAGGGGACTTTGATGCACCTTTAACGTGGCAAGAGTTTGGTGCACCATTATGCCTACACATTTGCATATTAGGGGATTTCCCCCTTTTCTGATTGACAGTACTCACTGTTAGGGCTGGTGGAATGCACCGAATAAATATAAAGATAGTAAAAGGTGCTTTAGCAGCACAGGGTCCACCATGCAGAGATGGAACCTGCTGCTAGGTAATGGCGGCACTATATGGCGGTACTACACCAGAATAAACACGGGTTCCATCACCCGGTATGAACTGATGCGAACTCTGTTGCCTCACAGAGTCGCAGGGAAACAAAGGAAATGTTGAGCCCTGTTAGCAGTCACAGATTGCAGCAGATGGATGCTAGTGGGATCCCTGAAATTCACCCCCACTATGATGGTGATTGATCTCACTCTGACTCTCGGTGGCTTTTAAGCCCATGTCTGAGGACGCCCTGAGTCAGATCAAGCGGGAGTTCCCACCCTACACTGACCGGTTGTCAGGATTAAATAAAGATTACCGCACAGAGTGCTTACAGTGCCGCTCTGGTGGATGCCCTAACCACCCTAACTAGGGCTAGGAAAAGGCACTGATTGCGCACAGCGCCACACTGGCGGTCACTGCTGGTTTGATGCAGTAAGGATCATGCTCTTGTGTTTAGGATAGCACTGTCAGGCACTTGGTAGCCTTTTATAGCGGAAGCTCTCCGGAACCTTCCTAGTGGTCCATTAGGAGCTGCTAAAGGACCTGAGCATGTGACCCCCGACCTCCAATGGGAGGTCATTCCTTGGGCATGCTCAGAAGAAGAAAAGCAGGACTTAGTCCCAGGAGCGCCCGCTTGCCGCTGATCAGTACTGGTTACGATGGCTGAGCCTGAAAGGACAGGAGTAACCAGCCGCACAGTATCAGCTTGAGCCAGACGCTGGGACCAATGTCTCTGCTGAGCAGGCTCCACTGTGGCTGGAGGAGAAGGGGAGACCACAGCGGAGATGGTTTGAGATTCCCCCTGTGCAACGTCGGGAACTCGACACCTAACACTCGCTTTCCAGAGTAATCATAGTCTGAATGATGCCTGTGTGTGTGCACATGTGTACTGTCTGTGCATGACCACACATGCACACAGTGCACATTTCTGTTCTCCTCCTTGTCTTCTGCTGATGCTGCTACCTACATTAATACACTAGGAGGTGTAGAGAGTGACTTCGGAGAATTGTGCGCCAGGGAAAGGCAATGTCAGTACACGTTTCAGAATTTGGACAATGCTCACTCTGGGAAACGAGCACTGTCTGTCAGAAATTTAGGAAAATAAATGAGGAGGCTTAACAGTGCACCAAACTCATGGTCTCAAAAGTTATTTTACCAGGCTCTGTACCAATAAAAGATACAGTGCTTTTTATGGCTTTTATAGGGACTACGTCCCTTACAACAATACATAGGTAAAATGCATTTTGACCGTGATGGACATTTAAGGTTTAAACTGTGGAACATGAACAATCTACATTCTGAAATATTGTTTGTTTATGACATAAAATGCTGTATTACTTTTTACTATCCAGATTCCAAAAAAATAAAATACTGATATAAAGCTTCATCAAATTATTCTGATACATCGTTTGCTTTTCTGGAGCTTAAAATATTGGAAAAGTTCAAAAACAAATATTGGAAAAAGTTCAAAAACTTTAAGTGTTATAAAATAACTGTACACTCCCTGACAGAAGTTATGTCACTTATCCATGTTATGTAAATAAAATTTTATAACCTGACGTTAAATTCATCCATTAGTTGTATGAATTATTCTTTTGAAAGCTGAAACCCTCCGAAATGTGGTTTAGGTTAAGAAAATGAATTGGCATCAATGCAGAAATATTGATCAGTTAATGGACACAGAAGGTCGTATTTTGTCAAGACAAAAGTTTTGTCGCCCACAAAAAAGTAATGTGATATTCAAACAAATAATTAACTTAAAATACAAATATATGTTGCATAACATTGGTGGATGAAGTTGTGGTGCTATTAGAGTCATATTTAATATTTTGTGTGACTTCATTTAGCTTGAAGCACTGCATCCATGCGGTTCAACAATGATTCATACAATTTATTAATGAAGTCATCAGGAATAGCAAAGAATGCAGTCTTACATGCCTCCCAGAGTTCATCTAGATTCTTTGGTTTTGTCTTCCAAGCTTCCTCTTTCATCCTACCCCAAACATGCTCAATGATGTTCATGTCTGGTGACTGGGTTGGCCAGTCCTTAAGCACCTTGATCTTTTTTGCCTGGAGGAACTTTGTTGTAGAGATGGATGTATGAGATGGTGCACCATCCTGCTGCAGAATTTGACCCCATTTATGATTTGGAATATAAGAGGTAGCTAATAAATACTTCTTGATATTTTAGGCTGTTGATATTGCCTTCCACCTTGCAAATGTTTCGTACACCCCCATACTGAATGTAACCCCAGACAATGATCTTTCTACCACCAAATGTAACTGTTTTCTGGGTGTATTTTGGATCCATACGGGCTCCAGTAGGTCTTCTGCAGTATTTGCTGTGGCTGTGGTGTAATTCTACTGAAGATTCATCAGTGAAATCCACCTTCTGCCCCTTTTCCAGCATCCATCTGTTTTAGCAGGCTGTGGGACTTTACAAATGCCACACAGTTTTTTATTTGACTTTTGTTTAGTGCTGGCGTCTAGGCACTGATTCGACCATGGAGGCCATTTCAAGACAGAATCCTACAAACTGTTCTAGTTGACACAGGGACTTGAGGAGACCAGACCTGTAGGAGCTCTGCTACAGTGGAAGAGTGGTTTGCTTTGGATTTTCTAAGCTACAAACGTTCCTCCTGAGCAGTTGTCTTGCTGGGTCTGCCAGACCAGGGCTTGTCAAACACATCTCCAGTCTCTTCAAATCTTTTTTTAATTCTTTGTACATGATGCTGAGACACATTAAAGGTGCCAGCCACCTCTGCAGTGGATCTGGTCTTCAGCCTCTTGATAATCCAGGCTTTGGTCGCAGGGTGGATTTTTGGCATGTTATCAGAGCTCAAGTTGCAGTTCAAGTGAAGGTCTGGGGTGCTGAGTTTCTTTTTGTACACACACACTAATTAACCAATCATTTAATGAGCACAGGTGAGGATGTACACTAGGATTGGGTGCATTATATGACCAGGCGGCAAAACTTTTGTCTTGCCAAAATCTGACCATTCTGTGTCCATTATCTGATCATTATTTCTGCATTGATGCTAATTTATTTTCTTAACCTAAACCACATTTCGGAAGGTTTCAGCTTTCAAAAGAATAATTTATACAACCAATGGATGAATTTAATGTCAGGTTATAAGCTTTTATTTACATAACATGGATAAGCAACATAACTTCTGTCAGGGAGTGTATATTTCAAATATACACTACAGTTCAAAAGTTTAGGGTCACCCAGACAATTTTGTGTTTTCCATGAAAACTCATACTTTTATTAATCAAATGAGTTGCCAAATGAATTGAAAATCTAGTCTAGACATTGACAATGTTAAAAAAGGTTTTTATATGAAATAATAATTTTTTCCTTAAAACTTTGCTTTCGTCAAAGAATGCTCCCTTTGCAGCAATTACAGCATTGCAGACCTTTGGCTTTCTAG
Source organism: Ranitomeya imitator (assembly GCF_032444005.1). Taxonomy (NCBI): domain Eukaryota; kingdom Metazoa; phylum Chordata; class Amphibia; order Anura; family Dendrobatidae; genus Ranitomeya; species Ranitomeya imitator. Next base: position 233,864,393 of record NC_091287.1, on the reverse strand, counting down.
CAGTTAATTTTCTGAGGTAATCTGGAGAAATTTCACCCCATGCTTCCAGAAGCCCCTCCCACAAATTGGTTTGGCATCATGGGCACTTTTTGCGTACCATACGGTCAAGCTGCTCCAACAACAGCTCAATGGGGTTGAGATCTGGTGACTACGCTGGCCACTCCATTACAGATAGAATTCCATCTGCCTGCTTCTTCCCTAAATAGTTCTTGCATAATTTGGAGGTGTGCTTTGGGTCATTGTCCTGTTGTATGGCATTGCAAAATGAAGTGATAGCCTTCTTTATTCAAAATCCCTTTTACCTTTTACAAATCTCCCACTTTACCAGCTTCAAAGCAACCCCAGACCATCACATTACCTCCATCATGCTTGACAGATGGCGTCAGGCACTCTTTCAGCATCTTTTCAGTTGTTCTGCATCTCATAGTAACATAGTAACATAGTAACATAGTTAGTAAGGCCGAAAAAAGACATTTGTCCATCCAGTTCAGCCTATATTCCATCATAATAAATACCCAGATCTACGTCCTTCTACAGAACCTAATAATTGTATGATACAATATTGTTCTGCTCCAGGAAGACATCCAGGCCTCTCTTGAACCCCTCGACTGAGTTCGCCATCACCACCTCCTCAGGCAAGCAATTCCAGATTCTCACTGCCCTAACAGTAAAGAATCCTCTTCTATGTTGGTGGAAAAACCTTCTCTCCTCCAGACGCAAAGAATGCCCCCTTGTGCCCGTCACCTTCCTTGGTATAAACAGATCCTCAGCGAGATATTTGTATTGTCCCCTTATATACTTATACATGGTTATTAGATCACAAAGGTTCTTCTATGTGATCCAAACACCTCAAACTTGGATTCATCTGTCCATTACACTTTTTTCCAATCTTCCTCTGCCCAATGTCTGTGTCTCCTCTGAATGGAGTAGTACACACCGTTATAGGAAACCTTCAGTTTCTTGGCAATTTCCCGCATGGAATAGCCTTCATTTCTAAGAACAAGAAAAGACTGTCGAGTTTCACATGAAAGTTTTTATTTTCTGGCCATTTTGAGAGTTTAATGGAACCAACAAATGTAATGCTGCATATTCTCAACTAGCTCAAAGAAGGTCAGGTTTAAATGTTCTCTAATCAGCCCAACAGTTTTCAGCTGTGCTAACATACTTGCACAAGGGTTTTCAAGGGTATTCTAACCATCCATTAGCCTTCTTACACAGTTAGCAAACACAAATTACCATAAGAACACTGGAGTGATGTTTGTTGGAAATGGGCCTCTATACACCTATGAAGATATTGCATTACAAACCAGACGTTTGCAGCTCAAATAGTCATGTACCACATTAACAATGTATAGAGTATATTTCTGAATCATTTAATGTTAGCTTCATTGGAAAAAACTGTGCTTTTCTTTCAAAAATAAGGAAATTTTTAAGTGACCCTAAAATTTTGTACGGTGGTGTATACTACATGTACTAGCCCTGTAAATGTAATGCACAAAAGAGAAAAAAGTATACTATTTATGATATGTATTGCTTGAAACTGAACATTTTCTATATAAAATGTAAATTTGTTTTCATTTGTGATTGGAGAGTGTGCTCTCCATTGTTCAAAACTAGTTTGAGCTTCAGGGTGCTCAGACAAGCTTGTTACTCAATCGAGTATCATGGATGCTCAAGCGCAATGCTTTAGTCCCCGACCAGCATGTTTCATGGATGTTTGACAGCCAATAAACATGTGGTGATTCCCCACCATACACAGCAACGCCGTAGTGATTGACCGGCCGCAACGCGCCATGAGGTTTACAGAAGACCTGGTAATGCAATGCATGGTACACTGGTTTCAGGAAACAGTTCAGGTAGAGTTGTTATACAAGAGAGAACTTAGAATTATAATGTTGCACCCATGTGGCACTGAAGGGTGTTTTTAACCTTTTTTAAACCTATTAAATAAATAACTAATTAAAAAAATGATGTAGGCTCTCCCCCATTTTTGATAACCAGCCAAGGAAAAGATAACAGCTGGGGGCTGATATTATAAGACTGGGAAGGTCCATGGATATTGGACCCTTGGCAGCTTAAAAATACCAACCTGCAGCCACCCCAGAAGATAGACTGCTGACTAACTGGGAGTGACTTGTAAAGCTATAAAGTTAAGTACTCAAAACAAACCTCCATAGGTTGCAGTACAGAATAGGTGGACTTCATGGTGATGCCATGAATTACGTTGGAGCTGCAGGGTTAATAAATTGGTGAATGAGGGACAGTCTCTTGTCTTTTTATGTCTTTCAGGTGGCCATTTGTGGACTACATCAGAATCTTTGAACTACTTCAGAAAAGCATGTCTTTTTTTAATTAATAAATTGGTGAATCAGGGAGTGTGGAGTGTTTTCTAAAATAAAAGATACCTCTGTGTGTTTTTTCTCCTATTAACTTACTGGTTAGGTAATGGATGTGTCTGAAAGACGTCTCTCCATTACAGTAATTTGGATTTGATGACAGCTGACACTACAGACCTGACATCAGCCCTAAGAAATATCACCCTTATTGCCAATGCACCAGGGCAATCGTGAAGAGCCAGGCAAAGTACTAAAATTGGCACGTCACATTAGACGCCGATCTGGCGTCTGTGAATGCAGCAAAGTACAGCTATTCACAGGCGCTAGCTAGTCAGGACAACTCTCATCAGAGCCCCTGGCTCTTTCTGGGTGCAGCATTGAGCCAGCAACGATGATGAGATTTGTCTTCACTACCAGGCGTCTGTGAGTTGCAGTGCTTTACTGCAATTCACAGGTGCCAGAGACACCGGGGAATGTGGACTACAATGGAGCTGCTTCATGGGAACAGTTTTGATAATAAATTGGTGAATGAGGGAGAGTGTGGGAGAGACATCATTCAAATAAAGCATTTTTTTGCTGTGTCTGCGTTTTAATTTCACATTACCAAGTTAGTAATGGAGGTGTCTGCTAGACACCTCTCCATTACTAAACCATGGACTTGATGTCAGCTGACATTACACAGCTGACATCAATGCCAAAAAATATTACCTCAATTGCCACAATGTCAGGGCAATAAAAAAGAGTCAGACAAAGCATCAGAAAGGGGACGCATCTAATGTGATGTGCCAATTTTGGGGTGGCTGCGGGCTGGTATCTTTCAGCTGGGAAGTGCAAAATACCCATGATACTTTCTTTCCAGCTCGATATTATCAACTCCTATCTATCTGCGTTACCCTGGCTGGTTATCAAAAATAGTGGGGCCTCAAGTCATTTTTTAAATTATTTATTTATTTATACAGTTCCCAGCAGTGACCTGGTAGTCATAGATGCATCCAGTCACCTTCCACATGCTGTTCCCATTCCATATGAGTACTGTTCATTCATGTCTGGGATTTTGCTGACTACCCAGCCCTCCTGTTAGGGTTGATGCTGTATCTTATATCTCCAGGGATATTGCTCATGCTTTTCATTGACTTGCGTTATGCTCGTTACATCCGAGCGTCCAACTTGCTTGATTTGAGTAACGAGCACTCAAGCATTTTAGCGCTTGATCATCACTAGTTTTCATATGTTTGCCATTATATAAAGCACCATGACAAATATCTACTGCAACATATTGTTTATGAAGGTCATCTTAATCATATATTTTCGGGGCCCCACAGCATTGTAAGCCTGTTAACATAAAGAATAAATAATTTTCAGTGGTTTTCTTCACTACTTATCTAGGAAGGGTTCAGAGATAAAAAATGAATTAACTACAATGACATTATTAATTCCATAATCTCTTCACGTGGAAGCCATTCTCCATATTTCTTTTCATTTTTTGGGGCCTGTGGTTTGAGGAATGAGTTGCAGTTTTGAATAAATCATTCATTTTCTCATGTGATGCACTGGAAAGCAAAAAATCTCAATCTGCGCATGCACTGCCTCCATATTTTCCTGAAGCCCACTGCAGGGAAATCAATGGGAAATGCGAACACACCACTCACGGCTGACATTTTCTGAAAGTCCAGGGCTTGCAGACTTGCACTGCGTCAACACCCTCTCCTCCCGGCCCAGAGCACACTGCATTGTCCCACTCCTGCCGCCGCCAGCTAGCTTCCTACAGCAGCAACTCTGAATCCTGTGACCTTGCTCGACCACCACTGCCACCCCACTGGTAAGGTACCATAACTTTGGACTATAAAACTCACCTCCATTTTATGAAAACATTTTTTCCTATTTTCCTCCCCATAATTTGGGGTACATCTTATGGTCTGGTGCGTTCCATGGTCTGCAAAATACAGTATATTAATTTTATTTTTTGATAGATCAGACTTATACAAATGCAGCAAAAACAAAATATGCATATTTATTTTATTACTTTATTTTAAATGGGGCAAAGGGGGTGATGCGAACTTTTATAATGTTTTTCGCATTTTTTCATATTTTAGAAAAAAAAATCACTTTTTTGCAATTTTGTAGTCTCTTTAGGAACTTGAACTTGCAATAATTCGTACAGATCACTGCATATAGTAAAAATCAAGGTCTCCTATCAAAAACTAATGGAAATTCATCATGACAAGCTTGGAGATCTTCAGCAGACTTCGGCTATCATAGCAACCCATTGGCAGGTGACAGGCACATCGATAAGCGCTTAGAATGATGGGCCCCCATGTCTGTGCACGTTAGATTCCACTGTCAGAGTCAGCTGCTAGAGGCAGATGATGGCTGAATAACTCAGCCTTCCTTTTCCGGGTAAAAATTCAAGCATTGCTTGACTGCCCACATCGAAAGAAGGGACCCGACATATGAAGTAACTGTATTTCATTTGTTGGGAAGAAGTTAAAAAGGAATTGTCACCAAAATGTTGTCCTCTTAATATATTGAAATCATCATACCATACAGCACTATGCACTTACAATTGCTCATTTTGCTCTTCTAGTCAACTAATTCTTCTGTTTTCCATTAGGTCTTTGATATCATGTGATTAAAAACTGACTTGCTGAATCCTTCTGAACTTTATGTAGAAACAAATGATCAGTTTTCCTGTATGGGTAAAGGTACCTTCACACTAAGCGACGCTGCAGCGATACCGACAACGATCCGGATCGCTGCAGCGTCGCTGTTTGGTCGCTGGAGAGCTGTCACACAGACAGCTCTCCAGCGACCAACTATGCCGGTAACCAGGGTACACATCGGGTTACTAAGCGCAGGGCCGCGCTTAGTAACCCGATGTTTACCCTTGTTACCAGCGTAAAAGTAAAAAAAAAAACACTACATACTTACCTTCCGCTGTCTCTCCCTCGGCGCTCTGCTTCTCTGCCCTGTGTAAGCACAGCGGCCGGAAAGCAGAGCGGTGATGTCACCGCTCTGCTTTCCGGCCGCTGTGCTTACACAGAGCAGAGAAGCAGAGCGCCGAGGGACAGACAGCGGAAGGTAAGTATGTAGTGTTTTTTTTTTTTACTTTTACGCTGGTAACCAGGGTAAACATCGGGTTACTAAGCGCGGCCCTGCGCTTAGTAACCCGATGTTTACCCTGGTTACCAGCGAAGACATCGCTGAATCGGCGTCACACACGCCGATTCAGCGATGTCTGCAGGGAGTCCAGCGACGAAATAAAGTGCTGGACTTTCTGCAGCGACCAACGACATCACAGCAGGATTCTGATCGCTGCTGTGTGTCAAACTGAACGATATCGCTAGCCAGGACGTTGCAACATCACGGATCGCTAGCGATATCGTTCAGTGTGACGGTACCTTAAGTCACTGCAAAAGTCCTTGGCAGGGGGAGGAATAGAGAAGCCGGTTCAGGAGTTAAGAGAGGACTGATATATGCAGGAATAAGAGACTTCCAGTTTCTGCATAGAGCAGAGAAAAGAGAAGAGTTAGCTGGGTAGAAAAGCAAAATGAGTAATTGTAAGTACACAATGCTATATAATATGATCATTGCAATGCATTAAGAGGATAAAAACTTTGATGGGAATGCTTCTTTAATTTCGTGCACATTTTCATTGAAACTTGCTAAGGACATTTTGCATCAGGCTAAACAGGAGTTCCTGCTTCATAAAAGGCAGATGTTGACTTTGTATAGCTAGCATAACTGCAGCAATAAAAAATTGCTCTGATTGCCACACTGTAACAATACAAATGTCATTGTCAATCTCTGGCAATTAGATGTCATATTGGCAGTGTCGATTCAGTCAATCCCCACACTCCATTACCCGATCGCTGGGAACGATGCAGTATCATGCCAGCCAAATGCTTCCTGAAGTCCTCCATAACTGCTATTTTTGGTCCTCCTTTGAAGCTCAGCCAATTTTGCTATCTACAGGTGCTTCTCACTAAATTAGAATATCATCAAAAAGTTAATTTATTTCAGTTCTTCAATGCAAAAAGTTAAGCTTGAAGGTCATTGCTAAAAAAGCTGGCTGTTCTCAGAGTGCTGTATCCAAGCATATTAATGGAAAGTTGAGTGGAAGGAAAAAGTGTGGTAGAAAAAGGTGAAAAAGCAACTGGGATAAACGCAGCCTTGAAAGGGTTGTTAATAAAAGGCCATTCAAAAATTTGGAGGAGATTCACAAGTAGTAGAATGCTGCTGGAGTCATTGCTTCAAGAGCCACCACCCACAGATGTATCCAGGACATGGGCTACAAGTGTTGCATTCCTTGTTTCAAGCCACTCATGACTAATAAACAATGCCAGAAGCTTCGTTCCTGGGCCATGGAGAAGAAGAACTGGACTGTTGCTCAGTGGTCCAACGTGTTGTTTTCAGATAAAAATAAATTTTGCATTTTATTTGGAAATCAAGGTCCCAGGGTCTAGAGAAAGAGGGGGTAGGCACACTATCGAAGCTGCTTGAGGTCTAGTATGAAGTTTCCACAATCAGTGATGGTTTCGGGAGCCATGTTTTATCAAGACCAAAGTCTCCGCAGCTGTCTACCAGGAAAATTTAGAGCACTTCATGCCTCCCTCTGCCGACAAGATTTTTTGGGATGGAAATTTAATTCTCCTGCAGGACTTGGCACCTGTCCACACTGCCAAAAGTACCAATACCTGGTTTAAAAGCAACAGTATCACTGTGCTTCATTAGCAAGAAAACTCGTCTGATCTTAACCCCGTAGAAAATCTATGGGGTATTGTCAAGAGGAAGATGAGAGACACCAGACCCAACAATGCAGATGAGATGAAGGCTACTATCAAAGCAACCTGAGCTTCCATAACACCTCAACAGAGCCACAGACTTCTTGTCGTGCAGCTGCAGTGCAGTACAGCGCAACCTTCACCAGGGGGAGTTTTATAGGGACGTGAGACTGCACACACTGAGCAGCTGAACAGATGCCACCTAGTGGCAAGAGAGTAGTCAGAAAAGATGAATCAGGGCACAAGATAACACATCAGTACAAAAAGGATATAAACAGAAAGGATCGTCAGGACGTAGCAAGGGATCAGTAAACCAGGGCAAGCAAAATACGGTACAATAGGGACAAATCACGACAGAGTCAATAGCCAAGCCAGGAGGTCAGAATCAGAGAATCAAGCAGAACAGACAAACACAGGGAAAGGGCAGACAGAGGAACCCTGGAACGGATCATGACAGTACCCTCCTCTAAAGGGGGGCCACCGGACCCCCAGGTTTCCCAGGATAACATGCATGAAATGCCTGGATCAATCGATTAGCATGGACAGATCGCGCTGGGACCGAAGATCAATCCTCAGGACCATAACCCCTCCAATGGACCAAATAGTGAAGTGAACTACGGACCATACGAGAATCCATGATCCGTTCAACTTCAAACTCCGTCTGACCATCCACAGAGACAGGAGGCGGAGGGATAGAGGTCCAGAAGAACATTGGGAAGGCTCAGGGTACTGTCATGATCCATTCCAGGGTTTATTAGTGTCTGCCCTTTTTTGGACGGATCATGTCAAGGGTTAATTTTGCTCTGCCTCATTCTGGGTTCAGCTATAATGTCATGCAGCTGCAGTGCAGTAGAGCACAACCTTCACCAGGGGGAGTTTTATAGGGACGTGAGACTGCACAAACTGAGCAGCTGATCAGATGCCACCTAGTGGCAAGAGAGTAGTCAGAAAAGCCGAATCAGGGCACAAGATAACACGTCAGTGCAAAAAGGATATAAACAGAAAGGATCATTAGGATGTAGCAAGGGATCAGTAAACCAGGCAAGCAAAATGCACTACTATAGGGACAAATCAAGACAGAGTCAATAACCAAGCCAGGAGGTCAGAATCAGAGAATCAAGCAGAACAGACAAACACAGGGAAAGGGCAGAAAGAGGGGGATAACAGACATAGGACAAGTCAGGGTTCACAGCAGGACAAACCAAGGGTTTCCAGAGTCAGGTTCACAAGCCGAAGACAAAACTATAGCTGATACTGCCAGCAAGATTCATGGGAGCTAAATAGCAAACCTGAACTCAGAATGAGGCAGAGCAAAGTTAACCCTTGACATGATCCGTCCAAAAAAGGGCAGACACTAATAAACCCTGGATCGGATCATGACACTTATCGCCTACATGCCACTCCACATTAATTCAGTAATTGATGCAAAAGGAGCGTCAACCAAGTATTGAGTGCAATTACTGAGCATACATTTCAGTAGGCCAACATTTCAGATTTTAAAGTAATTTTTCAAGCTGGTGTTATAAAGTATTCTAATTTACTGAGATAATGACTATATATGATATGTGGGTTTCACTTTTTGTATTCAAGAACTGAAATAAATTAACTTTTTGATGATATTCTAATTTTGTGAGAAGCACAAATCATCTAATCATATCGGACTCTACAATAGACGGACTTCTACAGATAACCGGTGGACACCGGATCCACCCGCCCCATTTACGAGATTCCAAAATCATGAGTGATAGGTAATTAATTTATTCATTAACTCTTTATGTATATTTATGGGGCATACATATTTTTCTTATATATGATACCATGCTAGTTAGCCTTCCCACCTGTTACTGGGGGATACATTGACTTTAAATTTTTATATACAGTATATCTTATAATATATATTTGTTGCTACAATAATAGATTGATTAAAAGGATCCACTGAATTCTGAAACAAAAACAGAGTGAAACAGTCGGGTATGCTTTTCTTTTTTTTTTTTTTTTCTTTATCTTTTGCACTACATGAAACTTTTATCCATTATGTGATATCCTCATTGTTTTTTGACAGTATGTTATATGATATGGAGAATTGGGTTTCTTTTTAATACAATGATGTTTAATTGTATATATATGTTTATAGTACACTGAAGAAAGTCAAGGTGTGTCCGAAAAGTTCTGGATTGTACCACTTTTTGGATCTCATTAAAATACAGTTTCATTCAAGAACCTTACGCTGAGTGCCAAGTTTTTTGTCTACTAACTGTATAGATCCGACATGTGTGTATTATTACGGTACATGTCGGAGAGGGGTTAAATGACCCATTTTTTGCCCTTCAATCATAAAATGTATGTTAAATATCAAAAAGAAAAATACAAAAAGTTAAAGGAAATTTTCTATCCATGATTTTTTTTTATCTAGCATTGTAGCATTAGTCCTAAGGAAAATAAGTTAGTATATCACTGCAAGTATGCAAATTGTATGTAAAGTCGTGTGAAAACCGCTTGAAATGGCAAGCAGAACAGAAATCATAATAGTGTGCTATTTTCGGGTTCAACATGTTATAGTGCCAGATGAAAATTAGATTGGCATGGAAAACTCCTTTAACAATAGTGGTTCAGGTAAATGTTCATAGATGATAACATAATGTTAATTCATTACGGTAGTAACTATATTATTAAGGATAAAAAGGTAGCACACACCATGAATCAAGTGAGTTCAGTTCCTGTGCCTCATCTGTATACCTGCCATACAAGAAGAAGAACATACATATCCTACATCTGGAAGGAGTTTACTGGTAAATCAAGTTTAATTATTGTATAAAGTAATTAATCCCTTCCGGACTGAGTAATTTTCCATTATTGTAGTTTCATTTTTTTCATCCCTTTGTTCCAAGAGTCATAACTTTTTTTCTATTTTTGTCAACATAACTTTTTTATTTCTGTCAGCACTGCCATATGAGGCATTATTTTGGGGGGGATGAGTTGTAACTTAGAGTGACAATATAAATTTTACCATAAAATGCGCTTATAAATTTCTGTATCTCATTATGAGTATAGATATGAGTATAGATATACCAAACTTGCATAGTTTTTTTTTCAATTGTACATTTGCTAAATTTAAATTTTTCGAGACCTGTAACATTTTCATTTCTCTGTTGATTGCATTGCATTTAGTGCTTTTTTTTTTTTTGAATGGTGAGCTGACATTTTATTAAAATAATTTGGAGGTAGATACAAGGTTTTTATAGTTTCTTATCTCTTTCTTTGTCAACTTACAGTAACCAGAAGACGTTCTTCTGGCATCTCGCTTTACAGCGTTTACCCTTCAGGTTAATTCATTTTATATTTTGATAGATTGAACATTTCTAGACACTGCTTTTTTGTTATTTTTTTTTTGTTGTTGTTTATGGGGGAAAGAGGGTGATTTCAACTTTTATATATTTTTTTTCATATTATTTATAGTTTTGCTGTATTCTTTAGTCCTCTCAGGGAACTTAAACCTGCAATTTTCTTATTGCTCTTTCTATTTACTGCAGTGAACACTTTCCTATCATCACCTTTGTGTGAATATGTATTGAAAATATTCAAAAAAATCTAATTGTTTTATTTTTAGATGTATTGAAACATTGCTGAAGATTTACTAATCTTCTCTAATTTTTATATAGTATATAGTTCTCATATCTGTTCATGTCTGTATAATAAATTTTGCGCATGTTAGATACTTGTTTAGTTGTCCAAAAAGAATGAAGGCAGCGCTCACCGTTCCAGGCGTTGATTCTTTATTCGCAAGCAGGTAAAAACATTGCAGTGTGGAAGAAGAGGTGAAGACAATGTAGGACTAAGGCCGTTTCACGCTGCAAGCCTTTCAGCAAAACAGCCATAGTCCTACGTTGTCTCCACCTCATCTCCCGCACTACAATGTCTTTACCTGCTTATGAATAAAGAATCAATGCCGAGAATGGTGAGAGCTGCTTCCTTTGTTCTTTTGCTGTACTTTTTTCTGGCTGGCACACTGTACAACGGGTTTCTCTATATCGGTTGCTTCAGGAAATGCCTCGCTCAGGTTCTTCGGGACCCACCTTCCTGCCTGGTGCTGGGTCATATTCTGCTCTCCATCTATTGACCAGATAATTGTCTAACTTTACAGAATGTATTGATTGGCTCTCTTTGCTTCCAATAACTTGTGCCAAATGGGGTCATGCAGAGTCAAAATTTAAGCCACTAACACCCATTTTCCAGTTAAGGTACCTTCACACTGAGCAACTTTTGAACGAGAACGATAGCGATCCGTGACGTTGCAGCGTCTTGCATAGCGATCTCGTTGTGTTTGACACGCAGCAGCGATCAGGATCCTGCTGTGACATCGCTGGTCGGAGCTAGAAGGCCAGAACTTTATTTCGTCACTGGATCACCTGCTGTCATCGCTGGATCGGCGTGTGTGATGCCGATCCAGCAATGTGTTCACTTGTAACCAGGGTAAACATCGGATTACTAAGTGCAGGGCCACGCTTAGTAACCCGATATTTACCCTGGTTACCATTGTAAAAGTAAAAAAAAACAGTACATACTCACATTCCGGTGTCTGTCCTGTCCCCCGCTGTCAGCTTCCCGCACTGACTGTGAGCGCCGGCCGTAAAGCACAGCGGTGACGTCACCGCTGTGCTGTGCTTTACGGCCGGCACTGACACAGTCAGTGCAGGGAAGCTGACGGCGGGGGACGTGACAGACACCGGAATGTGAGTATGTAGTGGTTTTTTTTTTACATTTACAATGGTAACCAGGGTAAACATCGGGTTACTAAGTGCGGCTCTGCGCTTAGTAACCCGATGTTTACCCTGGTTACCCGGGGACTTCGGCATCGTTGGTCGCTGGAGAGCTGTCTGTGTGACGGCCAGGTCGTATGGCTGGTCGTGATCGTTGGAAAGTTGCTCTGTGTGAAGGTACCTTAACCCATGCCCCCTTGTTCAATGAGGTGACAAAAAAATTAGTAAAACAGTAAATGTGGTAAATAACATATTTGTAAGCACAAATTACACCAGATTTCTAGTACTTTCACTTTAGTATATAACCCCTATTGCTTTTTTTATGACAACAGAATCAAAGGAATATCTGAAGAAAATGTAAATCTAAATCTTTTATACCTTATCATTTAAACAACATGCATAACAAAAATAGTGAAGGAGTTAGATCATCTTTTCCAGTCGTATCTTTCCAACTATCTGTCCATGTACAAGAAGTTTTACTAGTCACGTCTTTGAAGACAATGTTTAGACTTGTATTATGTAAGGCAATATTATACAAGTTATATATGCAAACTAGTAGATGATTGTTCTTGACAACATTGTCACAGGGTATTAATGTTCTGAAGGTATACCTCAGTATTAGTTACATAATTCATACATGGAAAGGAATTGTTTTATTATGTGCATTAGTAAGATGTCTACAGTTCAAAGCATTTATGTTCTAAAGTCTTTACATCCCAAGCAAAGACTACAATGAGGTTTTGTTATGGATTGCATGCCTATGTCAACACCCACAATCCCTGAATAACAATATGATAAGCTCACTGAAAGATGCTCTCCATGAAATTATAGCATGTTTGCTTAGCTATATTAGGCTCATTAAACTATCTCTAAATGGAAGAGATAAAGAAGCTGTAAAGATATTTAGCATTCTGGATTTGCTTAAATAATGTTTGCCAAATGTAATGTTTATTTTGAGGGAAATACTCTCAATTTAACATTCCAGTTATAAGTTTTTGACTGGTTGAAGATAAAAATCTGTAGTTATACGGCGGAGACAAGAAGTTAAAAGCTCCATTTAATGACTTAGGTCTATCCAATTAAGGGAAATGGAGACAAAACAGAGTGGAATTTATCACATTGGAAGTCATTTTTCATAGAAGCTCATTCAGACCCATTTGGATGATAAAGATCAATGACAAGAAAGAACAGTAAATTGCCTAGGAGGATTCAAAACAGATTCCAGATACTCGAGGAAGAGATTAAGTCAAGACAACATCCAAAGATCTCGCCAAACACTTTAGCTTCACCTTAGCTGACAGGGAACTGATAGTTGGCAATTTAATTTCCATGGCCTCGCAGCTATCGTTCCATGATACTCTGTCTCAAAGTTTCAGGAAACTAACCCAAGAAACGTCCAATCAATAGTGAGAGCAGATAATAGTATCTTAAGTGGAAAAAAACTACTCACTCTGTTTAGTGGAGATCACTTTGATTAATGGTTACTAGTAGTCAGTGCTGTTTGCCTACCGGTGATATGGTGTATGGATTACATGCTGTATATTTTCTGCATCGCTATTCTATGAAGAAGCGCTAATAAGAACTGAGCTACTATACAGTATATCCAAAAAATGTCCACAAATTAATGAGTGGTCACATATTTTGTCAGCTCGTTTTATACCCCTATTATTCTTTGTGGGCTAATATAATTAGCAATAACACGCGGACAAATAATTATAATGAATTGTGAATGGGCTTGGCATTTTTAGTGGCTTGTCTCCGCTGTAGAGTAACTAAGCATATAAAAAGCTCAACTCCTTTTCATTCTCGCCTTTTTTCTTGCTAATTAAGACAGAAGATCTTATGAAGCTGCATGAGAAGAGAGCACTAATCAGATTACTGACCACTGCTGAAATCTTTCTCTCTGTGTGAAAACAAGTACCTGCCATCTTCAAACACTATCCTCTGACTGTATGGATAACTGTATCATTTGTTCTAAATCTTTAAAACATTTAATTCTGAAAAGACTGTTGTTTCTTTAAGCACAATGATGATTCCAAAGAATTCCTGCCCAGGGCAATGAACTCGGTGGCCTTTGGTACATTATAATTCCAAAGGAGAAGACAAAAGGAGATAGGCTTACTGTAGTTAATGAGATTCCCACCAAAAAAACACTAATCTGTACTAAAACTAAAGAATCATGATAAGGATATTACAGCTCATACAGAGAACAAGGAGAGTTCCATGGAAAGATCAATGGTGGACATTAGGAGGTAGACTTTATTAGCAATTAAAACACACATCAAAATGGATTCTAGATACAAGGGCTCTCGTTCTTTAGACATTCCGGATACTGGGTTTGAATAAAAATATATATGATTTTTTTTTCTCTGTATAGCAAGTTCAAATCAACCAATATAAGCAGAAGTTTAACATCACTTTAAAAGAAAGAAATTGACCTACTGAGAAAGTACATGAGTAAATGTGTAGCAATACACTGATTATTACGGTTTACCCTCAGGCAAATACCTCTCTCTTAAGCCTGTGCACTGGAACATTTTGTTTTATTACCTTGTGAGATAAGTGGGGAAAAAAGCCTTCACTACCTGGGGAATTAAAATATTCTGCCTTGTCATATCAATGTCTGTTCTCAATTTCATGCAGGGTGCATAATTATAACAGTGTTTAAATTGAGCCCAGAAGAAAGATGGGTTCAAGTGCAAATTAATTTCAGATTATCACAACAAAGGCAATCAAATCTCAACAAGCTTGCCAGCAAAATACTTTGCAAAGGTCCCCAGGTCCCTTCCCGCCCCAATTTACAACAAAGACCTTTCAGTTTAAATTAAGCTAATGATCTAATGCAGCGCTCCTGTGTACTTTTTCTTGTCTCTGGCTTTATTATTTACTTTAAGAAGGCATCACCGGGCTGCTAAACAGGAGAATATAGGAAGGAAAGGTGGCACGGAAAGGTCAGTGTTTAGAATCAGCAAAGTGACAAAATAAACATTCAGCAAGTCTGACAAGGGCTGCATATTGTCAAATTGTCTAATTCTGTGGAAACTATCAGACTGAATTGACAGCGCTGAAAGAACTGTGAATTTATCCGAACCCCTTTCTCATACAAGGAAAATCCAAAACCAAATAGCATGGCTCAGCTCCTCCATCTATCTATCACCACTGTCTTTATATAAATCCTACATCTTATTCTATCCTATGGGAACCTGCTGGGGAATGAAGAGAATCAAGTGCAGAAAAAATTCAAGTCAAGCCTCATTACCTCCTCATTACCTTTGCAAAAGTGGAGTGAGAGAAAATTTTATCTAGGGAACAGAAGCTTGGGAATCTCATTGAGAGTTCTGTCTGGTTATTGCACAGCCAAGCATGGCGCTGTGCCTCTACGGGATTAAAGTTTTCGAGCTATTTCACTATAGTAATGATCCACTCATTAAGGTTTTTAAGGGAAATTACCATCACTTATCATTATGCTAGTCACTAAACAGCACTAAATAAAAAAGAATGCCAGTCATACCATTTTCTTCCCCAGTTAACACCATGAATTATAGAAGATTTAATTCATTCAGTGTGTTTTTCCTCACGGCTCTCCACAGTACACAGAATTAACTATAATTACTGGAAAAAAATAAATAATAATACATTTTTTTAACATCCAGTGTGTGTGCAAATTCAAGAGTACAGCATTGTTTGGTTTAGATTTGCATTAATTAAACTTTTAATAAGTTTCAAGTAAATTAAAATCAAACATTAGTCATTAATACGCACAGCCATGGATAAATAGGTAGATAGTGATAGAAAAATAAAAGTAGCACTTGTTATGTAAAAATGCAAAAAACCCCAATGCCATCATCAAAATCTCTTGTAACTAAATTCCAAAAATGGGGGTAGCTCTCCAAAGTCAGATAGTGTGAAATGGTTTTTAATTAGCCTATGGTGTAGATAGATGATAGATAGATATGGGATAGAGAGATAAATAGATATGGGATAGATAGATAGATAGATAGATAGATAGATAGATAGATAGATAGATAGATAGATAGATAGATAGATAGATAGATATGGGATAGATAAAAAAGAGATAGATAGATAGATAGATAGATAGATAGATAGATAGATAGATAGATAGATAGATAGATAGATAGATGGATAAGAGATAGATAGAGATAGATAGATAGATAGATAGATAGATAGATAGATAGATAGATAGATAGATAGATAGATAGATAGATAGATAGACTTTTTGGAAGTGCATTGAACAGCAAGGTGGATTGCTGCTTAGGGGAAAAATAAAAAAAAATCTATTTAAATCTTCAGCTTAGTGAGTGTGAACGAGCTGAGTGTGACCTGAGTGTAAGTGTGAACAGCGGTAAGTGTGACTTGTGATTCGGTGACTTTGGATTCAGGGAGTTTCCAAGGGAGGAATTACTGAATTGCTGACTGTATTTTATTAATACTTTGTATTTATTTTTATTTAACTTTTCTGCCTGGTGCAATCCCCATTAGGAAATGTGCTCCACTATTGTTAATGCCATCCAGTGCACATTTTGCCACATGTATGCAGTCCTTGAGCAGCCGGTCGAGGGTGCATACTGCTATGCGAGATGTGATCACGTTGAGCATTTGGAAGCCCAGATTCTGAATCTAAATGTGCAGCTGGCAACACTAAGATCCATTGACAATATGGAATGGAGTCTTCTGCTCACTGAGCAGACGCTCAGTGGGACAGATGAGGGGGGGATGGTAGAATGGAGCTGCAGGACAATGAAGCAGCAAGCTGGGTGATAGTTAGAAGGCCGGGTAGAGGGAAGAGTGCAAGGGAGGCTAGTCCTGATCTGGAACACCCCAATAAGTTTGCTAAGTTGGCAGATGAGGGGAGTGCCAGTACAGGGGTAGCATTGCTGCAGCCAGGCATGTCCACTGAAAGCCGGAGGAGTGACTGCTACAGTAAGGAGGGAAATAGGAGAGCAGGGCAGGCCAGACAGGTGCTGATAGTGGGGGACTCAATTATTAGGGGAACAGATAGGGCAATCTGACACAAAGACAGGGATCATCGAACGGTGTTCTGCCTACCTGGCGCTCAAGTCTGACACATCGCTGATTGGGTTGACAGATTACTGGGAGGGGCTGGTGAGGACCCAGCGGTCATGGTGCACATTGGCACAAATGATAAAGTTAGAGGTAAGTGGAAGGTCCTTAAAAATGATTTCAAGGAATAAGGCTGCAAGCTGAAAGCAAGGACCTCCAACGTGGTTTCCGAAATACTGCCTGTACCACGTGCCACACCAGAAAGGCAACGAGAGATTAGGGAGATTAATAAGTGGCTCAAGAATTGGTGTAGGAAGGAGGGGTTTTAGTTCCTGCAGAACTGGGCCGACTCCTCAGTTGGCTACAGGTTCTAGTCTAGGGATGGGCTGCACCTCAATGAGGAAGGTGCAGCTGTGCTGGGGGAGAAAATGGCTAGAAGGTTGGAGGAGTGTTTAAACTAGGAATTGGGGGGAGGGTATTAATTTTATAGGAGGGGAAGATAGTGCAGATAGGGACCTGGGCACAAATAAGGAAATTGGGGGTGGGGGTGGCATGGGTATGAAGTTAGAACAATTAATAATTTAAGAAAGAATAGAGGTACAGAGAAATACATAAAGTGCATGTATACTAATGCCAGAAGCCTCGTCAACAAAATGGACGAATTAGAATTAATGTTGCTGGAGCATAATTATGACATGGTGGGGATATCTGAAACATGGATGGATGAGAGCCATGACTGGGCTGTTAACTTGCAGGGCTATAGTCTGTTCAGAAATGACCAAACGGATAAGCGAGGGGGAGGTGTGTGTCTATATGTAAAATCATCCTTAAAGGGACTCTGTCACCTGAATTTGGAGGGAACAATTTTCAGCCATAGAGGCAGGGTTTTCGGGTGTTTGATTCACCCTTTCCTTACCTGCTGGCTGCATGCTGGCTGCAATATTGGATTGAAGTTCATTCTCTGTCCTCCATAATACATGCCTGCACAAGGCAAGATTGCCTTGTGCAGGCATGTACTACGGAGGACAGAGAATGAACTTCAATCCAATATTGCAGCCAGCATGCAGCCAGCAGGTAAGGAAAGGGTGAATCAGAGTCCCTTTAAAACCCATCCTGCGTGATAATATAGGTGAATCTAATGAAAATGTAGAGTCCCTGTGGGTGGAGATAAGGGGAGGGGGAAAAAATAATAAATTACTGATAGGGGTTTGTTATAAGTCTCCAAAAATAATGGAATCAATGGAGAATATCCTCATACAGCAAATAGATGAAGCTGCAACTCAAAGGGAAGTCATTATTATGGGGGACTTCAACTACCCTGAAATAGATTGGAGAACAGAAACCTGCAGTTCCAGCAAAGGTAATCGGTTTTTGACAACTATGAGAAACAATTAACTTTCACAACTGGTTCAGGACCCAATAAGAAGGGGGGCACTCTTAGACCTAATATTAACGAACAGGCCAGACCGCATATCAAATATAAGGTTTGGGGTCACTTCGGGAATAGTGATCACAAAATAATAAGTTTTCATGTATCCTTTAATAAGATGTGTAGTAGAGGGGTTACAAGGACACTAAACTTCAGGAGGGCAAATTTCCAGCAGATGAGAGAGTATCTTGGTGCAATTAACTGGGACGATATCCTGAGACATAAAAATACACAAAGAAAATGGGAGACGTTTATTAGCATCCTGGATAGGACCTGTGCACAGTATATACCGTATGGGAATAAACATACTAGAAATAGGAGGAAACCAATATGGCTAAATAGAGCTGTAAGGGACGCAATAAGGGACAAAAAGAAAGCATTTAGAGAATTAAAGGAAGTTGGTAGTGATGAGGCATTAAATAAATACAGAAAATAAAATAAATTCTGTAAAAAGCAAGTCAAGGCAGCAAAAATTGAGACAGCGAGACTCATTGCCAGAGAGAGTAAAAATAATCCCAAAATATTCTTTAACTACATAAATAGTAAGAAACTAAAAAATGATAGTGTTGGCCCCCTTAAAAATAGTCTGGGTGAATTGGTGGATGAAGATAAGGAAAAAAACAATATGCTAAATGACTTTTTTTCATCAGTATTTACACAAGAAAATTCCATGGCCGACAATATGATCAGTGATTAGAAAAAATCCCCATTAAATGTCACCTGCTTAACCCAGCAGGAAGTACGTCGGCGTCTAAAAATCACTAAAATTGACAAATCTCCGAGCCCTGATGGGATACACCCCCGAGTACTGCAGGAATTATGTGCAGTTATTGATATACCATTATTTTTAATCTTTAAAGACTCCATAATAAAAGGGTCTGTACCACAGGACTGGTGTATAGCAAATATGGTTCCAATATTCAAAAAGGGGACAAAAACTGAACTCGGAAATTATAGGCCAGTAAGCTTAACCTCTACTGTACTGTGGGTAAAATCCTGAAGGGCATCGAAGGGATGCTATACTGGAGTATCTGAAGAGGAATAACCTCATGACCCAGTATCAACATGGGTTTACTAGGAACCTAGTTTGGTTAAACTACAAAATTTCAATGCTAAGACAATGTACATCAGCAATACACCATTACAATGTCTATGTCGAGTAGAATTTCAATGTGTGTACAAGTGTACACACTTGTGAACATTTCATGTAATTTAGGTCAAGTGAATGCAGCACTTTTTTTTATTTTTTATTATTATTATTATATTATTATACTATACTAAATTAAAGTACAAGGTAACCATATAGGGATTCTGAAGTTATTAACTCATTGCATTTTTCCAATGTTCCTTTGCAGAAATATACAGAATTACAATTTCTGTTACTGTTATTAAACAGATTTTCCCAGGATGGACATTCACCCACATGTCTGGAATCCTCATCAATCGGGCTTGTGCAGAAGACCGCAGTTTTGGACTGAGGGCAATCTGTCAAAACATTGGATTGAGCTTGGTCCAATGTTATTGAATTTGGCAGTGCAGCTTAAAAAAAATAGTAACATGCATAATTTTCCTCAGATGCCACTTGCCCATTCACGTCATGGGTCCATGGAAAACATCAGACTGTACTCGAATGACTTTTTCACGGATAGATGGAATGGAGAAGATGGAGAAATCTATCTATATAATTGTCTAAGGGGCACTTCCGTCTGTCTGTAATGGATATTCATTGGTCGAGGCCAGCCAGTGGGCGTAGACAAAAGGGAAGGGGAGGCCAGGAAGTATGCAGAGCGAGTCCCCGCCCACTCCATACAGGCCCAGCCAGAAGTGCTGAAAAGGGGGCAGAGTCGGCCGGGACCATGGGTGCGGTTGGGCCTACTGCAGCAAAAAGCCAGGGACTAAATAAGCGGCCACGGGTCGCGGCCAGCCAATACAGGCCCGGCCAGAAGCGCTGCAAAGGCTAAGTGGGCTGTGCAATATACAACGTAGCTGGGCAATATACTATGTGGGCTGCGCTATATACTACGTGGCTGGGCAATATACTACGTGGGCTTTGCAACATACTGCGTGGACATGCATATTCTAGAATATCCGATGCGTTAGAATCGGGCCACCATCTAGTTTTTTTTATAATTCTCCACAAGTGTGATTAACATAATCAAATCGCTTTCCTCCAATGGAGAAGATGCAGTCCTCTGCACCTGCTCTTACAAGAGTCTTGAGCTCCCAATTCTTCTTCACAGCTTTCTAAGCCTGTCCTATAGACTAGTTTTCAGTCCTATAGCCTGGTTTTCAGTAATCACACTTTACTCTCTGGCAAGAACTGGTAGACAGTACAGTCATTGATTCCAAATTCATCTTCCTACCATGCACTATTCCTACAGATCAGGGGTGGTCATGAGTATGTAGGGCTGCGAATGTAGTAGAACAAATGCAAGCTCTTTCCATGATCAGGCAAAGAGCTTCTCCTGTGCTCTACCTGACCAGAAAGGAAGCGTTCAAATGAGCCATTCATCAATTATTTTCTTTCTAACAGAGGATTTTACAGCCATAAACTAGTAGATCCTTTTTGGCCTACTAAAAAATCTTTATGCCATAAGCAATATTTATTTATTTCTATAGTTTAAAACATTTATTTTGTCAACAATACTACCTCCCACTATGTCCCAAATGATTACTGCTAGCAATGCCGTTTGAATGTGCAGTTTAAATGGACATCTAAGAAGTAAAGTATTTGAACCATTATTGCCCTCTGTTGTACAATATACAAAGTGCAATCAAGCTTCACAATAATATTATTATATCATGCTATGGAATTATGTGTTAACATTTTTCAGGACATTAGAAGTGGATTTTTAAATGTTTGGTCATCTCTATTACTTCTAGTATTTCTAATAAGAAGCAATAATCCAAGGTAAAATGCTTAGATTTTTCATATACAGTATACTTTTTTGGTATTTCTCACTAGAGCTAAGAACCATATGGACAAAAAAATCACCACCAGTCCATATAAATATCATGCAGCCATTTTTCTTATACTACCTTGTGGGCAGGTATAAATTGCTGCTAGAGCCACAGCAAGGTAAGCCGCACTGCCACATAGCTAAAGTATTGCTCTGTTTTAAATGACCCTGTCATATGGCCTTCAAGGAGATGCATATTGTAACTCCCTATAGCTAAGATTTCAGAATCACACAATTTAAAGGGAATCTGTCAGGTCAGCCTTGCCCTCCAATCTATTAGCATTCCGCTATTTGTGATTAAAATTCCTCCCTAACTTTCCCTGTATAACATAATTCAGTTAAATAAATGCTTTATAAAAGCATTTATAACCTCAGCTTCCCCTATGCTAATTAGGGGTTTGACTAGTTGATGGGCCATTAGTTTCCCCTGGCTAGTCAGCCCTCTTTCCAGGCCTCTGTGGGTGTGATAACATCATTTGAACATGAGGCGTCATCGCTAATCATGCAAATCTACGCAGGCGCGCTGTTTATTCTGACAGCTTCACTGCATCTCTGAAGTCAGGTGTACACTTCCTGGCTTCAGAGGCGTGCACTGCTCATGTCTGGAAGTTCAGAAGATGGCTTTTAGTCATGTGCAGTGCACGCCTCTGAAGCCGGGCAGTTTACACCTGGCTTCTGAAATGCAGTGACGCTGCCGGAATGAGCGGCACACCTGCGCAGATTTACATGGGTGGCAATGACACTGTTTGGGCAAATTATGTTATAACACCCACAGGAGTGTGATAACATGGAAAGAGGGCTGACTAGTCTGGAGCAACTAATACTCCATCGACTAGTCAAAGACCTCATTAGCATAGGGAAAGCGAAGGTTATAAATTCTTTTCTAAAGCATTTGTTTAACTGAATTAGGTTATACAGTGCTGGTTAGGGAGGTAGTTTCATCACAAATAGCAGAATGCTGATGGATTAGAGGACATAGGAGACCTAAAAGGTTCCCTTTAATTATGTTTTTAGAATCCATGTTAATCCTAAACTACTAAAATCATAACTTGGTAAAGACATATTTGAAAGGTATGGCATTCTTCTTTAGATGTTTTTGCCTTAACAGAATAGACTTCTATACACGTATAGTCTGATGGACCATGTAGTGAAGTGTGTAAAAACTGTATTTAGTAAAACTACCTTTTGCAGCAGTTACATCCTGGATTGCGAGAATAGTTATTTTCTTCACCTTTTCTTTATATACAGTTTTAACCTCAACATTGTTAATGTTCATTTTTGTGCCTCCATTTTTGCCTCCCCTTCTTCCAAGAGCAAAAACTTTGTTTTATTTTTCCTTCAACAAAATCATATAAAGCCTTGATTTTTTGATGGATGAGTTGAAATTTTACATGAAAACATTACATTTTGCATATAACGCACTAAAAATGAGAAAAATCGAAATGGAATGAAGTAGAAAAAAAATTAAAATGATTGTCAACTACTGAGTCAATCTAGATGTTTGCCCCTGTTAAAATAAAAATATCTATACTCACCTCCATTGCCAGCGTCGTTCCAGCAGTGTCGGTGTCATGATCCAGTCCGGAGTTTGTTTTCTGTTATTCCCTCTCTGGACTGGTCTACCTCGTTTTCGAGCTGGCTGGGCTTTTTCAGTCTGCTGTAGTCTGCTGGCCAGCGTTAGTGATACTTCATGCTTCCAGGCTAGAGCAGCTGACCCGTATACCCTTGTGATCCTTCTGCCTCTGACCTTCTCGTACTTGTGTGAGACCCATTCTCTATCCCTGACATAATGTTCGACTGGTGGTTTTCCTTACAGTGTATGACTCGGCCTGACCTCTGAACCCCGCTTCTTGCTTTCCGTCTCTGATACCTCATTCCACAACCGGCTTTGACTTCTGGTTTCTACCCCAACTTACATTTCACATTTTGGATACCACACTCCCGTTTGGCTCGTACTTCTGGCTTGTCTCTGACTTCGTGCATGCTGTGACCTCTAGTACCTCTAGTACCTCTGCTCCTGAGAGTTTCTGACTCTGCTCATCTTACCACTCTTTCATTACCTGCGACACCTGTGTGGCTGCTCAGTGTTGCTACATTGTTAGGGTACCGTCACACATAACGATATCGTTAATGATATCGTTGCTTTTTGTGACGTAGCAACGATATCGTTAACTAAATCGTTATGTGTGACAGCGACCAACGATCAGGCCCCTGCTGGGAGATCGTTGGTCGCTGGGGAAAGTCCAGCACTTTATTTTGTCGCTGGATCTCCCTCTGACATCGCTGAATCGGCATGTGTGATGCTGATTCAGTGATGTCGTCACTGGTAACCAGGGTAAACATCGGGTTACAAAGTGCAGGGCCGCGCTTAGTAACCCGATGTTTACCCTGGTTACCGTTGTAAATGTAAAAAAACAAACACTACATACTTACATTCCCGGTGTCTGGTCATGTCACTCGCCTTCAGCTTCCTGCACTGACTGAGCGCCGGCCAGCCGTAAAGCACAGCACAGCGGTGACGTCACCGCTGTACTTTACGGCCGGCGCTCAGTCAGTGCTGGAAGCTGAAGGCGAGGGACCTGACCAGACACCGGGAATGTAAGTATGTAGTGTTTGTTTTTTTACATTTACAACGGTAACCAGGGTAGACATCGGGTTACTAAGCGCGGCCCTGCGCTTAGTAACCCGATGTTTACCCTGGTTACCCGGGGACTACAGGATCGTTGGTCGCTGGAGAGCTGTCTGTGTGACAGCTCTCCAGCGACCACACAGCGACGCTGCAGCGATCGACATCATTGTCGGTATCACTGCAGCGTCGCTTAGTGTGACGGTACCTTTAGAGTGCAACCTCTCTTCCCCCACCAGCACCCCCTGGTGGAGGTTGCGCTAACTGCACTGCAGCCGCATCACATTATCACTGATCACACATTTAAAAGGGGATTTTGCATTTTTTTTCTCTGGTCATGGATCTGCTTGGTAAGTTGATAGATCAAGTGTCCAGTTTGACACA
The DNA here is from genome assembly GCF_032444005.1 of Ranitomeya imitator. Classification (NCBI taxonomy): domain Eukaryota; kingdom Metazoa; phylum Chordata; class Amphibia; order Anura; family Dendrobatidae; genus Ranitomeya; species Ranitomeya imitator. Next base: position 233,840,098 of record NC_091287.1, on the reverse strand, counting down.
GATTATGCAGGATTTTTCAGTGGAATATCAGACCCTTGCCACATCTCATATTCACTTAAGAAAAAAGCTTACGGAGACTGTTAAGACTGTGCAGGGAACCAGCCCTCATGCTGTTAGTCAACCTGGTGATTCAGTAGATGTTGTTTTGCACTCTCCTGAACCTTCAGTTAAGCTTCCTGACACCTTTTCTGGTGAAAAAGATAAATTTTGTATGTTTAGGGAGAATTGTAAATTATTGTTTTCTCTTAGACCCCGATCATCTGGGAATGAGACTCAGTGAGTAGGGATTATTGTCTCCTTACTTAGGGAGCGTCCCCAATCTTGGGCTTTCTCGCTGCCCCCTACTGCTACTGAACGGACGTTGGTAGATAGGTTCTTTGAGGCCCTAGGACTTATCTATGACAAACCAGACTGTGTCAGGTAGACAGAGGACACTATTATGGTACAGCTCTGAGTTCCGTCGATGGTCCACTGAGGTGTCCTGGGATGACTCTGTGAGATGTCAGTTCAAAAGTGGACTGTCGGATTACCTGAAGGATGCTCTGGCTCTCCATCCATCTACCAGCTCATTGGAGGAAGCTATGGGTACCGTCACACAGTGGCATTTTGATCGCTACGACGGCACGATTTGTGACGTTCCAGCCATATATCCGTGACGTTCCAGCGATCTCGCTGTGTCTGACACGCTCCTGCGATCAGGGACCCCGCTGAGAATCGTACGTTGTAGCAGATCGTTTAAAACTTTCTTTCGTCGTCTAGTGTCCCGCTGTGGCGGCATGATCGCATGGTGTAACAAAGGTATGCACGATATTGTATACGAGGTGCGCATAGTAACCAACGGCTTCTACATCGCACATACGTCATGAAATTATCGCTCCGGCGTCATACATTGCAAAGTGTGACAGCAGTCTACGACGCTGGAGCGATATTGTTACGATGCTGGAGCGTCACGGATAGTGCCGTCGTAGCGATCAAAATGCCACTGTGTGACAGTACCCTAAGGCTCAGACTATCCGTATGGATCGGAGGCTGCGGGAGAGAGGTGTTACACAGCGAGATGTTCTGTTGCTCCCTGCTGGTTTTGTTGTTTTGCCTCCATCTGAACCTATGAAGGTGGGGGCCGCCAACCTTGAGGAGTAGGAGAGGAGACAGAGATGTGTAGGAAAGCTGTGTTTTTTCTGCGGAGATCCCGGACATTGGAAAAAAGACTGCTCCTCCTGTACCAAGTGGCTGAGTCTGAAGTCACCCAAACTCTCAGGTACCTTTTTCTGCATTATCAAAAATTTTGTTGGAAGTGGAACTTTGGTGTGGAAGTGGCTCTATGCCTACTTCTGCCTTCGTGGATTGCAGGTTGTCCATGAACTATATTGACTCTGACTTGGTGTCCAAGTGTAAGTTAGGGACAGTTAGGCTGGAGAATCCTATTCAAGTTGTTGCCATTGACAAAACACCACTGGCTAAGAATGTCATCAAATATGTTTCTGAGGAGTTTCTCCTTAAATTGAGTTCCCTACACCAGGAAAATATTTCATGTTTTGTTATGGACAATCTGCCTGTGGGACTGGTGTTGGGGTTCCCCTGGCTACAATTACATAATCCTGTGATAAACTGTGAATCTGGGGACATTGGTAAATGGGGTCCTAATTGTAGTAAGAATTGCCTCACTACTGTACTTGAGTCAGTCTGAAGGGCATTCCGGAGTACCTGAAGGACTGATTATGTGTTCTGCGAAAAGGAGGCTGAGGTTTTGCCACCACACCGCCCATTCGATTGCGCTGTTGATCTTGTTCCCAGGGCCAAATTTCCCAAAGCCCGTTTGTACAACCTTTCCGGTCTTGAGCGGGCTGCTTTAAAAGGATATATCTCTGATAGCCTCCGTAAAGGGCACATTCGGCCATCTGTCTCTCCCATGAAGGCCGTTTTTTTGTGAAGGAAAATGATGGTGGTTTACGACCATGCCTCAATTTTTGAGAACTGAATAAAATCTCTATAAGAAACACTTATCCCCTCCCACTTACACATGATCAATTGTCGGGGGCAAGGTGGTTGTCTAAGTTGGACCTCAGGGGAGCATACAGTACAATCTCATCTGTATGTGTGTGGGGGATGAGTGGAAAACTATATTTCTCACCTCTGAGGGTTTGCTTGAAAATTTGGCTATGCCCTTTGGCCTGACTAATGCACCAGCAGTGTTCCAGCATTTCATGAATCATGTTTTCTCAGCTTTTATTAGGCATTTCATGGTAGCTTATTTGAATGACATCCTCATATATTCTTCTGACAAACAGAGTCACCTTCTGGCAGTTCTTCTGAGGCTAAGGGAGAAGTGTGCATTGTTTGCTCAAGAATTGTCCTTTCTTGGGGTCATGTTGTCTGCTGAGCATTTTCGCATGGACCCTAGGAAGCTACAGGCTATTATGGATTGGGTGTAACCCAGAGACTTCAAGGGTCTTCAGCTTTTTTGGATTTCGATAATTATTATAGAAAATTCATTAAGGGTTTTTCTCAGGTGGTCATCCTCTCATGGATTTAACTCGTAAGGGGGCTGATCTCAAGACCTGGTCAGCTACATCTGTGGCTGCGTTTTCTTCCTTGAAGAGCTGTTTCATGACTGCCTCTGTATTGGTTCAACCTGATTTATCTAAACCATTTATTGCAGAGGTGGACACCTCGGAGGTGGGAGTAGGGGCTGTGTTGTCTCAGGGGCCCACCACGTTGACTAACTTAAGACCCTGTGCCTTGTTTTCGAAAAAAATTTCCTCGGCTGAGAGGAATTATGATGTGGATAACCGGGAACTATTGGCAATTAAATTGGTGTTCGAAGAATTGAAGTATTTCTTGGAGGGGGCTGTCCATCTTATCACTGTCATAATGGATCACAAGAACCTTTCCTACTTCGAGTTCACCAAACGTTTAACTCTGAGACAGGCAAGGTGGTCACCTTTTTTCCCAATTTCAGTTTTCTATTACTTTCAGACCAGGTTCCAAGTATGTTAAGGCTGATGCTTTATCTCGTAGCCTAGATCCAATATCACCTCCTGAAAACCTTCCTCCATTCTTCAGCACGGAGTGGTGGTGGCTGCAGTGTCCTCGGCATTGGAACGAGAGATTTGTGAGGCCCATTCTCTTGCTCCTTCATCCATACTTGATAATAAGCTCTTTGTGCCTGTTCAGTATCAATTAAGGGTGTTTTGGGAGTTCCATGAGTCAGCTCTGGGTGGACATCATGGAATTTCAGTCACACATAAAGCCATCTCTAGGCTGTTTTCGTGGCCCTCTTTGGCTTCTGACGTCACTGGGTTTGTGGCCTCCTGTGAAACTTTTGCCCATGCAACCCCCCCATAATAGTCGGGCCGGGGAATTGGTGCCAATGCCAATGCCAGATAGACCATGGATTCATATGTACATGGATTTTATCATCAAACTTTTTCCCTCTAATGGCAAAACCGTGATATGGGTAGTTGTTGATAGGTTCAGTAAACTGGTGCATTTTGTACCATTGGCAGGCCTCCCTAATGCTGAGACTCTATCAAAACTATTCATTGAGCATGTGGTCCGATGGTGTGCCTATCAGTGTGGTGTCTGATAGAAGGTTGCAATTTGTGGCAAAATTCTGGAGGGATATTTGTAAAATCCCGGGTATCCCGGGTATCAGTCTGACCTTTTCATTGTCTTACCATCTCAAGACCAATGGTCAGACTGAAAGGACCAATCATTCTTTGGAGCCGATATTATGGTGTCTTTCCACATCTAGACAGGATGGTTGGGGCTCTGTGGTATCCATGGCGGAATTTGCTTTCAATAATCGTGTCAATCAGTCCACTGGTACTTTCCCATTCTTTTGCAACTATGGGTTTCACCACCACTTTGGTGAGTTTTCACAGATGGATTTGGGGTGTCCAGGGGCTGATTCAGCCTTCCTGCAACTGGGGAGGTCTGGAGGGAGGTTCAGAGAAACATTGGGAACCCTCATGACAAATTTAATTTTTTTGCAGATAAACGATGTTTGGTGGGACCAGCTTACCAGGTGGGAGATAAGGCATGGTTATCCACCAAGAATATAAAATTGAGGATTCCCTCTGCTAAGTTGGGTCCCAAGTTTATTGGCCCCTATGAAATTTTAGATGTGGTTAATCCTGTGGCCTTTCACCTGTGATTGCCTCTGTCATTGCAGATCCCAAATGTGTTAAGGTGCTTCTGAAGCCGTTGGTGCCTTCCTCAGGTGAGTCTCCCTCACACCGGCCGCCTGTTGTGGTGGATGGCCAGACCGAGTATGAGGTGGAACGGGTGGTGGATTCTCATATGCTCCGATGTTCACTTCAGTACTTGGTCCATTGGAAAGGTTACGGTCCTGAGGTCTGGTCGTGGGTGCCGGCATGTTCAGAGATTCGGATTGCTTGGTGCAGGCCTTTCATGCTCGTTGTCCAGGGAAGCCTGGGGGACCTGTGACCCCCCATTGAGAGAGGGGTACTGTCATGATCCAGTCTGGAGTTTGTTTTCTGTTATTCCCTCTCTGGACTGGTCATGCGGGGGTTAACACCCTCTGCCTCATTTTGGAGCTGGCTGGGCTTTTTCAGTCCTCTGCAGTCTGCTGGCCAGCATCAGTGATATTTCATGCTTCAAGGCTAGAGCAGCTCACCTGTATACCCTGGTGATCTTTCTACCTCTGACTTCTAGTATTTGTGTGAGACCAGTTCCCTATCCCTGATGTAGTGTTCATCTGGTGGTATTCCTTACATTGTATGACTCAGCCTGATCTCTGAGCCCCACCTCTTGCTTTCCATCTCTGATACCTCGTTCTCCGACTGGCATGGACTTCTGGCTTGTACCCCAACTTCATCTTACATCTCACGTTTTGGATACCGTGCTCCCGTTTGGCTCTGACTTCTGGCTTGTCTCTGACTTCATTCATGCTGTGACCTCTGATACCTCTGCTCCTGACTGTTTCTGACTCTGCTCGTCTGACCAATCTTTTGTTACCTGTGACACCTGTGCGACTGCTCAGTGTTGCTACACTGTTAGAGTGAAACCTTTCTTCCCTCACCAGTAGCTCCTGGTGGAGGTTGTGCTGACTGCACTGCAGCCGCATCAAAGTCGGAACTCGCATTGCAAGAGATCACATGTGGTTATTATGTCACATGAGCCCTGTGCCCAAACAGTGCTGGTGTCACTGTCCCCACCTTCAGAGGTATAAGTAGTCAAGAGAAAATGAGCAGCCAGCAGCAGCTCTTACTTCCTGTTGATTAATTATACATCCATAGGCGGGGACAGTGATGCCAGCACTGAATGGATGTGACATGACAACTGGATGTGAGTCTCAACTTCAGCGCGATAATGTTTAAAAGCCCGTAATTCAATTGCCAGCTTTTCATTTCTCCTGCCTAAACCCGACATGATATGAGACATGGTTTACATACAGTAAACCATGTCATATCCCCCTTTCTTTTTTTGCATATTGCACATTACTAATATTAGTAGTGTGTATGTGCAAAATTTCGACGCTCTAGCTATTAAATTTAACGGTTAAATCGCGGAAAAAATTTACGTGGGCTCCCGTGCAATTTTCTCCGCCAGAGTAGTAAAGCCAGTGACTGAGGGCAGATATTAATAGCCTGGAGAGGGTCCATGGTTATTGCCCCCCCCTGGCTAAAAACATCTGCCCCCAGCCACCCCAGAAAAGGCACATCTGTAAGATGCGCCTATTCTGGAACTTGGCCACTCTCTTCCCATTCCCGTGTAGCAGTGGGATATGGGGTAATGAAGGGTTAATGTCACCTTGCTATTGTAAGGTGACATTAAGCCAGATTAATAATGGAGAGGCGTCAATTCTGACACCTATCCATTATTAATCCAATTGTATGAAAGGGTTAAAACACACACACACACACATTATTAAAAAGTATTTTAATGAAATAAACACGCAGGTTGTTTTAATATTTTATTGCTCTCTCAATCCACCTGAACACCCTGGTTCTGTAACAAATTAAAAATAATAAACCAACAATATACATACCTTCCGTTGATCTGTAACGTTCCACACTGTAAGTCCATCTGAAGGGGTTAAAATATTTTACAGGCAGGAGCTCTGCTAATGCAGCTGTGCTCGTGGCTGTAAAACCCCGGGGAATGAAGGTAATGAAGGTCAATGACCTATAGTTACCTTCATTCGTGGTGATGCACCCTCTGCTGGATGTCCTCATATGAACTCGAGCCTGGGAGCTTTCCAGGAAAGTTCCCACGCTGGAGGTCATTTGAGGACATCCAGCAGAGGGCGCATCACCGGGACTGAAGGTAACTATAGATCATTGACCACCATTACCTTCATTCCCCGGGGTTTTACAGGCACGAGCACAGCTGCATTAAAGCAGAGCTCCTGCCTGTAAAATATTTTAACCCCTTCAGATGGATTTACATCGTGGGACATGACAGATCATCGGAAGGTATGTATATTGTTGTTTTTTTATTTTTCCTTTGTTACAGAGCGAGGGTCTTCAGGTGGATTGAGAGTACAATAAAATATTACAACAACCTGTGTGTTTATTTCATTAAAATACTTTTTAATAGTGTGTGTGTGTTTTTTTAACCCTTTCATACAATTGGATTAATAATGGATAGGTGTCAGCATTGACGCCTCTCCATTATTAATCTGGCTTAATGTCACCTTACAACAGCAAGGTAACATTAACCCTTCATTACCCCATATCCCACTGCTACACGGGAATGGGAAGAGAGTGGCCAAGTGCCAGAATAGACGCATCTTACAGATGTGCCTTTTCTGGCGTGGCTGGGGCAGATGTTTTTAGCCAGGGGGGGCCAAAAACCGTGGACGCTCTCCAGGCTATTAATATCTGCCCTCAGTCACTGGCTTTACCACTCTGGTGGAGAAAATTGCGCAGGAGCCCACGCCAATTTTTTCCGCGACTTAACCCTTAAATTGCCTGTAGCTATTAAATTTAAGGGTTAAAGGCAATTTAAGGGTTAAATCGCGGAAAAAATTGGCGAGGGCTCCCGCGCAATTTTCTCCGCCAGAGTGGTAAAGCCAGTGACTGAGGGCAGATATTAACCCCTTTACCCCCAAGGGTGGTTTGCACGTTAATGACCGGGCCAATTTTTACAATTCTGACCACTGTCCCTTTATGAGGTTATAACTCTGGAACGCTTCAATGGATCCTGGTGATTCTGACATTGTTTTCTCGTGACATATTATACTTCATGACAATGGTAAAAATTCTTTGATAGTACCTGCGTTTATTTGTGAAAAAAAACGGAAATTTGGCGAAAATTATGAAAATTTCGCAATTTTCCAACTTTGAATTTTTATGCAATTAAATCACAGAGATATGTCACACAAAATACTTAATAAGTAACATTTCCCACATGTCTACTTTACATCAGCACAATTTTGGAACCAAAATTTTTTTTTGTTAGGGAGTTATAAGGGTTAAAAGTTGACCAGCAATTTCTCATTTCTACAACACCATTTTATTTTAGGGACCACATCTTATTTGAAGTCATTTTGAGGGGTCTATATGATAGAAAATACCCAAGTGTGACACCATTCTAAAAACTACACCCCTCAAGGTGCTCAAAACCATATTCAAGAAGTTTATTAACCCTTCTGGTGCTTCACAGGAATTTTTTGAATGTTTAAATAAAAATGAACATTTAACTTTTTTTCACAAAAAATTTAATTCAGCTCCAATTTGTTTTATTTTACCAAGGGTAACAGGAGAAAATGGACCCCAAACATTGTTGTACAATTTGTCCTGAGTATGCCAATACCCCACATGTGGGGGTAAACCACTGTTTGGGCGCATGGCAGAGCTCGGAAGCGAAGGAGTGCCATTTGACTTTTCAATGCAAAATTGACTGGAATTGAGATGGGACGCCATGTTTCGTTTGGAGAGCCCCTGATGTGGCTAAACATTGAAACCCCCCACAAGTGACACCATTTTGGAAAGTAGACCCCCTAAGGAACTTATCTAGAGGTGTGGTGAGCACTTTGACCCACCAAGTGCTTCACAGAAGTTTATAATGTAGAACCGTAAAAATAAAAAATCATATTTTTTCACAAAAATTATCTTTTCACCCCCAATTTTTTATTTTCCCAAGGGTAAGAGAAGAAAATGGACCCCAAAAGTTGTTGTACAATTTGTCCTGGGTACGCTGATAGCCAATATGTGGGATTAAACCACTGTTTGGGCGGATGGGAGAGCTCGGAAGGGAAGGAGCGCCGTTTGACTTTTCAATGCAAAATTGACAGGAATTGAGATGGGACGCCATGTTGCGTTTGAAGAGCCACTGATGTGCCTAAACATTGAAACCCCCCACAAGTGACACTATTTTGGAAAGTAGTCCCCCTAAGGAACTTATCTAGAGGTGTGGTGAGCACTTTGACCCACCAAGTGCTTCACAGAAGTTTATAATGTAGAACCGTAAAAATAAAAAATCATATTTTTTCACAAAAATTATCTTTTCGCCCCCAATTTTTTATTTTCCCAAGGGTAAGAGAAGAAATTGGACCCCAAAAGTTGTTGTACAATTTGTCCTGAGTACGCTGATACCCCATATGTGGGGGTAAACCACTGTTTGGGCGGATGGGAGAGCTCGGAAGGGAAGGAGCGCCGTTTGACTTTTCAAAGCAAAATTGACAGGAATTGAGATAGAACGCCATGTTGCGTTTGAAGAGCCACTGATGTGCCTAAACATTGAAACCCCCCACAAATGACACCATTTTGGAAAGTAGACCCCCTAAGGAACTTATCTAGAGGTGCGGTGAGCACTTTGACCCACCAAGTGCTTCACAGAAGTTTATAATGCAGAGCCGTAAAAATAATACAAAATTTTTTCCCCACAAAGATTATTTTTTTAGCCCCCAGTTTTGTATTTTCCTGAGGGTAACAGGAGAAATTGGACCCCAAAATTTGTTGCCCAATTTGTCCTGAGTGCGATGATACACCATATGTGGGGGGAACCACTGTTTGGGCACATGGGAGGGCTCAGAAGGGAAGGAGTGCCAGTTGGAATGCAGACTTAGATGGAATGGTCTGCAGACGTCACATTGCGTTTGCAGAACCCCTAATGTACCTAAACAGTAGAAACCCCCCACAAGTGACCCCATATTGGAAACTAGACCCCCCAGGGAACTAATCTAGATGTGTTGTGAGAACTTTGAACCCCCAAGTGTTTCACTACAGTTTATAACGCAGAGCCGTGAAAATAAAAAATCTTTTTTTTCCCCACAAAAAATATGTTTTAGCCCCGAGTTTTGTATTTTCCCAAGGGTAACAGGAGAAATTGGACCCCAAAAGTTGTTGTCCTATTTGTCCTGAGTACGCTGATACCCCATATGTTGGGGTAAACCCCTGTTTGGGCACACGGGAGAGCTCGGAAGGGAAGAAGCACTGTTTTACTTTTCAAACGCAGAATTGGCTGGAATTGAGATCGGACGCCATGTCGCGTTTGGAGAGCCCCTGATGTGCCTAAACAGAGGAAACCCCACAATTATAACTGAAACCCTAATCCAAACACATCCCTAACCCTAATCCCAACAGTAACCCTAACCACACCTCTAACCCAGACACACCCCTAACCCTAATCCCAACCCTATTCCCAACCGTAAATGTAATCTAAACCCTAACTGTAACTTTAGCCCCAACCCAAACTGTAGCCCTAGCCCTAACCCTAGCCCTAACCCTAGCCCTAACCCTAGCACTAACCCTAGCCCTAACCCTAGCCCTAGCCCTAACCCTAGCCCTAACCCTAGCCCTAACCCTAACCCTAACCCTAGCCCTAACCCTAGCCCTAACCCTAACCCTAACCCTAGCCCTAACCCTAGCCCTAACCTAACCCTAGCCCTAACCCTAGCCCTAACCCTAGCCCTAACTCTAACCCTAGCCCTAATGGGAAAATGGAAATAAATACATTTTTTAAATTTTTCCCTAACTAAGGGGGTGATGAAGGGGGGTTTAATTTACTTTTATAGCTGTTTTTTAGAGGATTTTTATGATTGGCAGCCGTCACACACTGAAAGACGCTTTTTATTGCAAAAAATATTTTTTGCGTTACCACATTTTGAGAGCTGGCTCGTTTTTTGCGGGACAAGATGACGTTTTCAGCGGTACCATGGTTATTTATATCTGTCTTTTTGATCGCGTGTTATTCCACTTTTTGTTCGGCAGTATGATAATAAAGCGTTGTTTTTTGCCTCGTTTTTTTTTTTTTTTCTTACGGTGTTTACTGAAGGGGTTAACTAGTGGGCCAGTTTTATAGATCGGGCCGTTACGGACGCGGCGATACTAAATATGTGTACTTTTATTGTTTTTTTTTTTATTTAGATAAAGAAATGTATTTATGGGAATAATATTTTTTTTTTTTTTCATTATTTTGGAATATTTTTTATTTTTTTTTACACATTTGAAAATTTTTTTTTTTACTTTTTTACTTTGTCCCAGGTGGGGACATCACAGATCGGTGATCTGACAGTTTGCACAGCACTCTGTCAGATCACTGATCTGACATGCAGCGCTGCAGCCTTCACAGTGCCTGTTCTGAGCAGGCTCTGTGAAGCCACCTCCCTCCCTGCAGGACCCGGATCCGCAGCCATCTTGGATCCGGGGCTCGAGCAGGGAGGGAGGGAGGTAAGACCCTCGCAGCAACGCGATCACATCGCGTTGCTGCGGGGGGCTCAGGGAAGCCCGCAGAGAGCCCCCTCCCTGCGCGGTGCTTCCCTGCACCGCCGGCACATCGCGATCATCTTTGATCGCGGTGTGCCAGGGGTTAATGTGCCGGGGGCGGTCCGTGACCGCTCCTGGCACATAGTGCCGGATGTCAGCTGCGATAGGCAGCTGACACCCGGCCGCGATCGGCGGCGCTCCCCCCGTGAGCGCCGCCGATCGCGCTGGATGTACTATCCCGTCCATGGTCATAGGGGCCCACCCCACATGGACGGGATAGTACGTCCGATGTCAGAAAGGGGTTAATAGCCTGGAGAGGGTCCACGGTTTTTGGCTCCCCCTGGCTAAAAACATCAGCCCCCAGCCACCCCAGAAAAGGCACATCTGTAAGATGCGCCTATTCTGGCACTTGGCCACTCTCTTCCCATTCCCGTGTAGCGGTGGGATATGGGGTAATGAAGGGTTAATGTCACCTTGCTATTGTAAGGTGACATTAAGCCAGATTAATAATGGAGAGGCATCAATTCTGACACCTATCCATTATTAATCCAATTGTATGAAAAGGTTAAAAAAACACACACGTTATTAAAAAGTATTTTAATGAAATAAACACACAGGTTGTTGTAATATTTTATTGTACTCTCAATCCACCTGAAGACCCTCGCTCTGTAACAAAGGAAAAATAAAAAAACAACAATATACATACCTTCCGATGATCTGTCACGTCGCACGATGTAAATCCATCTGAAGGGGTTAAAATATTTTACAGGCAGGAGCTCTGCTATAATGCAGCTGTGCTCGTGCCTGTAAAACCCCGGGAATGAAGGTAATGGAGGTCAATGACCTATAGTTACCTTCAGTCCCGGTGATGCGCCCTCTGCTGGATGTCCTCAAATGACCTCAAGCCTGGGAACTTTCCTGGAAAGCTCCCAGGCTTGAGTTCATATGAGGACATTAAGCAGAGGGCGCATCACCGCGAATGAAGGTAACTATAGGTCATTGACCTACATTACCTTCATTCCCTGGGGTTTTACAGCCACGAGCACAGCTGCATTAGCAGAGCTCCTGCCTGTAAAATATTTTAACCTCTTCAGATGGATTTACAGCATGGGACATTACAGATCAACGGAAGGTATGTATATTGTTGGTTTATTATTTTTAATTTGTTACAGAACGATGGTCTTCAGGTGTAATGAGAGAGCAAAAAAATATTAAAACAACCTGTGTGTTTATTTCATTAAAATACTTTTTAATAATGTGTGTGTGTGTGTTTTTAACCCTTTCATGCAATTGGATTAATAATGGATAGGTGTCAGAATTGACGCCTCTCCATTATTAATCTGGCTTAATGTCACCTTACAATAACAAGGTGACATTAACCCTTCATTACCCCATATCCCACCGCTACACGGGAATGGGAAGAAAGTGGCCAAGTGCCAGAAGAGGCGCATCTTACAGATGTGCCTTTTCTGGGGTGGCTGGGGGCAGATGTTTTTAGCCAGGGGGGCCAATAACCATGGACCCTCTCCAGGCTATTAATATCTGCCCTCAGTCACTGGCTTTACTACTCTGGCAGAGAAAATTGCGTGGGAGCCCACACCAAATTTTTCCGCGATTTTGCACATACACACTACTAACATCAGTAGTGTGTAATATGCAAAAAAAGGGGGATATGACATGGTTTACTGTATGTAAACCATGTCTCATATCATGTCGGGTTTAGGCAGGAGAAATGAAAAGCCGGCAATTGAATTACCGGCTTTTCTGCTATATCGCGCTGCAGTAAATATTAAAAAAAAAAAAAAATTCCCATTGACTTTGCATTGGGTTTCGTGTTTCGACCGATCCCCGACCCCGACTTTTCAATAAGATCGGACAATTTCACTCGACTCGACTTTTGAGAAAGTCGGGTTTCGTGAAACCCGACTCGACCTGAAAAAATGAAAAGTCGCTCAACCCTATTCTCCACTATGGGCAAATGTCTTATCCGAGCACACTAGGGTGTTAACCGAGGTGTTCGTATATTATGTTCGAGTCTCTGCGGCTGCATGATTTGCAGCTGTTACATAGCCTCAACACATGTGGGGATTGGCTGTTTGTTACACAATCCCCACATGTGTTCAGTCTGTCTAAAAGCCACAAACCATACAGCCGCAGAGACCCGAACATAATATATGAGCACGCCCAGATGATTAGATCACACCTGAGCATGCTAAGATAAGATGTTATCCAAGCATGTTCGCTCATCACTATTCTCTACTCTTTTGAATTTACTTTAAATTGTATTTCCTTGTAGATTTTATTGCTAAGTTCATTCAGTTGACATATAATTTAAGTATATAGATCTCTTCTTTATATAGTTGATTTAAAACAGCTTTTTCTAAGAGGGGTTCATTGTGTTTCCTGTGATCTGAGAATAGTACAGGGACATATGGAGAGGTCAGGGAGTAGATTTCAATATTCCTGGTGCTATGTCAGGTTTTCAAACCACAAATACAAATAGACAAAGGGCAAATATTACATAATTTATAATTATAACATAGTTGGACCATGTGTTTTTAAAAACATAAAGCAATTGTACATATCTAAAAAGAAATTTACATTTGTTTTAAAATTCCTTGCTCATTTATTACAGTACTTTAATTTATGCCTTCAGCAGGTTAAATGTTAAAAACAGACATGAAAACAAGATGCAATGTCTCAAGCCTTATAATATTATGCAGTACAAAAGCAATTTTACACCATAAAAAATTTGAAGTTGTTGGCTTTGCCAAAGTTTCCCTGAAATTTCCATTTGCAGTGAATACATTTGCTGTGAATCACAAAGATGTGTAAAACACTTATAGGTCTTTTAGGACTGTATTGAACCAATTTTGAGATCTTTAATACAAATACAGCCTTACCAATGTCCAAGGGACCGTAACCCATCTGAGCAGTGGAAAATGAAGAATGAATAGTATCAAACAGCCAATTTAACAACACATTTCAGTGACTTTTTAGACAACTTATATTATAGAAATAAAAGTAGAGTTCTATTCTTTGCTAAATGAAAAAGCATAAGATTTTTCAAAAGGCATATAACATTTCCCCATTTAATTATAGTGCAAAAACAGATATGCGCAGAACTTTTGAAAGCAAAGAAATAATGGTTTTTCCACTAGCTGTGAAAAAAAATCACCCCTTTTTTGGAATTCGCAACAGGTTTGCTGTTCACATAATAATTATATAATTACAACAGGCTTTTTATATAGTCTTGAAAAAATTGTCCTTTTTTTAGGTTGTGGACCTGGAGGAAACAGAAGAGGTCTTTGCTGCCACTATCAAATCCCCAACACCACCAGAGCCATCAAATGAGCCTTCTTGTGCTTCAAGATGATCAACGATCAGTACTCAGCCACCTCCTCTTCTCCATGTATACAGCACCTATTGGACAATCAGTAGATTTGTTTTTCAGTACCATCTCTATGCTAATGACACAAAATTATACACCTCTACTCCTGACATCATGCTTGCATTATTACAAAACACCAGTGATTGCCTTACTGCTGTCTCCAACATCATGTCCTCCCTCTATCTGAAAATGAACCTGTCAAAAACAGAACTCCTCGTGTTTCCTCGCTCTACTAATGTACCTATGCCTGACGTTGCCATTTCTGTGTTTGGTTCCACCATTACTTCCCAGAAACATGTTTCTGTTTTGAGGTTATACTTGATTCTGAGCTTTCATTCACCCCCTCATTCGATCACTGGCTCGATCTTGTTATCTGCACCTCAAAAACATTTCTAGAATTCGACCTTATCTTACCTTCAACTCTGCAAAAACTCTTACTGTTGCTCTTCTTCATTCTCGTCTGGACTATTGTAACTCTCTAATAATCGGTCTCCCTCTTACAAAGCTCTCCCCTCTCCAATCTGTCTTGAATGCTTGCTGCAGCCCGGATCATATTCCTCACTGACCGTTACACCAATGCCTCTACTTTGTGCCAGTCATTGCACTTGTTACCGATCAACTCCAGAATTCAATATAAACTTATCACTCTCACCCAGAAAGCACTCCACGGTTCAGCACAAAGCTACATCTCCTCCCTCGTCTCAGTCTACCACCCTACCTCTGCCCTCCGTTCTGCTAATGACCAGAGGTTAACATCCTCAATAATCAGAAGCTCTTAATCCCATCTCCAAGACTTCTCACGTGCTGCACCAATTTTTTTGAATGCACTACCCAGGATAATTCGATTAATTCTCAATACCCACAGTCTTAAGCATGTTCTAAGGACCCATTTCTTCAGACTGGCCTACCACATCAACACATTAATCTAACTATCCCTGTGTTGCCCATTCAAAATTATTACCATAACCAGGTTCCTCATATCATGTTCTCACATGCTTTATGCATTTAGTTGCCCTCTGTATCTGTACTTTTGCATATTCTGGTTGATTACTGATTCATGCAGCATTACATGAACACCCAATTTCTTACACTGTGGCTGGTCAGAACAATGAAAGCAATTGTTACCATCTACATCTCGTGTCTCCCCTCTTTTATCATAGATTATAAGCTTGTGAGCAGGGCCCTCATTCCTCTTGGTATCTGTTGGTTTATGTGATTATTGTTATGCTGTAATGTCTTTTATCAGTACAAAGGCACGGATGATTGACCTCATGGAGACCAAAACATCCAACACCGCGGAGACACCATCACGTGTTTCTCAATGCAGTGATCCAGAACACTGCCCCCAAATATGCAAATGCAAGAAGAGGAGCTGCGGAGACACCATCACGTGTTTCTCAACGCAGGCAGTGAATAGCCAGGCCTTTCACCGGGAAGGAACAACCGAGGGAAGGGCAGCATCCAATAAAGGAAAACATCCAATAAAGGAAAACCACCTATGCCAAGCATGGTATCCATCCACAGACAGCTGTTTCGGGGTTTTTGCCCCTCATCAGTGTGGAGTAGGAAACAGGCTATCAGGAGCAGTGCCTAGTAGAAAGTCTATAAAGGCACGGATGATTGACCTCATGGAGACCAAAACATCCAACACCGCGGAGACACCATCACGTGTTTCTCAACGCAGTGATCCAGAACACTGCCCCCAAATATGCAAATGCAAGTAGAGGAGCTGCGGAGACACCATCACGTGTTTCTCAACGCAGGCAGTGAATAGCCAGGCCTTTCACCGGGAAGGAACAACCAAGGGAAGGGCAGCATCCAATAAAGGAAAACATCCAATAAAGGAAAACCACCTATGCCAAGCATGGTATCCATCCACAGACAGCTGTTTCGGGGTTTTTGCCCCTCATCAGTGTGGAGTAGGAAACTGGCTATCAGGAGCAGTGCCTAGTAGAAAGTCTATAAAGGCACGGATGATTGACCTCATGGAGACCAAAACATCCAACACAGCGGAGACACCATCACGTGTTTCTCAACGCAGTGATCCAGAACACTGCCCCCAAATATGCAAATGCAAGTAGAGGAGCTGCGGAGACACCATCACGTGTTTCTCAACGCAGGCAGTGAATAGCCAGGCCTTTCACCGGGAAGGAATAACCAAGGGAAGGGCAGCATCCAATAAAGGAAAACATCCAGTAAAGGAAAACCACCTATGCCAAGCATGGTATCCATCCACAGACAGCTGTTTCGGGGTTTTTGCCCCTCATCAGTGTGGAGTAGGAAACTGGCTATCAGGAGCAGTGCCTAGTAGAAAGTCTATAAAGGCACGGATGATTGACCTCATGGAGACCAAAACATCCAACACCGCGGAGACACCATCACGTGTTTCTCAACGCAGTGATCCAGAACACTGCCCCCAAATATGCAAATGCAAGTAGAGGAGCTGCGGAGACACCATCACGTGTTTCTCAACGCAGGCAGTGAATCGCCAGGCCTTTCACCGGGAAGGAACAACCAAAGGAAGGGCAGCATCCAATAAAGGAAAACATCCAATAAAGGAAAACCACCTATGCCAAGCATGGTATCCATCCACAGACAGCTGTTTCAGCCCATGTGCTATTCATCTCCTCTAGTTACCTTATGTCAATTTTTTTATATTTTTTTATAAATAAAGCATTGTGATTTTATATGAATTTTTCAACTGAGTGAGTATCATCTGTTTTCTGTGATGTGTGTTTATAGATAGTGTGGATTCTTTTATTCCTTCGATAGCATTGGCTATCAGTTGAAGTTACATTTGATCTTATTGAGAACACAGATGCAAAATATGGATTTAGAAGTTTGGCCTTCTCAACATTATTTTTGACTACTTCAACCTTTTCATCCTGTAAAAATCCTATAGCATCATTGACTCTTCTTTTGCTTTTTTCATACCCACAAATGCTTTTTTTTATTACTTTTGGTTTTAATTGCAAGACTCAATTCATTATTGGCTTTAGCTTTTCTAACATTTGCCATGTATTTCCTGCAGACAACACTAAATTCTTCTTTAGCTATGCTCCATCTTACCATTTAATATGCATTTATTTTTTTCTTTTTAGCAATTGTTTAAGATTTGTGTTTATCCATCCTGGTCTCATTAAATACTTCCAATTATTCCTTATTTTCAGGATTGTTACTGATTGTGCAGTAAGAAATTAATTTAGCAAAATCTCCCTTCCTCCTTCGACATTTTTGTCCTTTAGAACATCCAACCATTGGACCTCTCCTACCCTCTCTCTGAGTCTGTTAAAATCTGTATTTCTGAAGTACAAATTTAACATTTGAGTCATCGCAGGTCTTCCTCATCTTGTATTCCGAAATCTGAAGATAGCATGATTGCTACCTCCTAAATTCTCAGCTACCTTTGCTTCCTCATCCATTTCCTCCCTGTTGCTAAGAATTAGGACCAACATTACAGTTTTTCTTGTTCTCTCTTCTGCCTTTTGAAATACAACATAGTCAGCCAGAGAAAATAAGGATTTTCTGGACAATTACTTTTGCTTGAGAGAGATTACCAACAAATATCTGGATAGTGAAAATCTCCCATGATCGCTATGTTGTACATTTTAGAGAACAAAAAAAATCTGATGTAAAAAGAGTTCATTCATATCTTCAGTTTGTCTAGGTGGCCTATTGTAAACACCTACAATAATGTCCTTTCTGTTCTTCTCTCCATATTCTTACCCAAACAATTTCTACAGATTTACCATTCTCTGGAGCTTGGATCTCTGTGGAGATATACGCTTTCCTAACATGCAATGCAACACCTGGTCCAGTCTTGTTAAGCCTGTTTCTTATAAATACTGTAAGTTGTAGTTTTCAAGGTTTGTATTTAAATCATGTGCATCATTCCAACAAGTTTCAGTGCTGCCTATGACATCATATCTCTCTTGCTGTGTTAGCAGATCCAATTCTTTTTGTTTGTTTCCTATACTCTGGGCATTTGTATAAACACATATTAGTTTGAAGTTGGTTTCTCTTGCATAAACTCTTCTATTTTCATTCAGAATTTGCTGTCTTTTTTTCTTTATTTCCATATTCAAGCACCCTCCCTAGAGGAAGTGAAAGCAAAACGTGTGTCGGGGCAATGTGGGGCTTTCAATTTTCATACACAATGTGTAAGTAGAAAATTATGTTATTAATTTGAATCTATTAGTTACCTTAGTTTATTCATAACGTCTTTTCTGGGGATGCCACCTGTACTTCTTCACTGCTTGTCCTTTACTGTTAATTCACAAAACTTTAATAGCTTGTAGTCTCTATCTACATGGGCATTATTTTGGCTACTGTCCTTGATGTCCTTTTTTCACTTTTTTTATTTTTGTTGTAAATTGCAATATCTGTATGCTTTGGTAGATGAAAATTGTAGCCATCTACTAAATGTCACCTATTGCACATGTATTTATTCTTAGTGTTTGGTGATATGATATATGTCCCATGGTTTGATACCCTTTTCTTGTTGTTCCTCCCTTTATAAAAGACCTCTTTTGTATTGTGATGTGATTCTTTTATCACTTATTTCAAATAAACTTTATGGTTTACCTTATTTCTGTAGGTTATGGTTGCTGCACATTTTGTTTCTGTAACATTTTAGTTTGAAGTTGGTTTCTCTTGTTCTTCTCTTTTCATTCTGAATTTGTTGTCTTTGTTCTTTATTTTTACTTCTGATAGTAATGAAAGAATTCATGTTAGGTGTCGAGTTCCCGCCACCGCTCAAGGGGAATCTCAAACCATGTCATCTGCGGTCTCCCATTCTTTTCCGGCTGCAGTGGAGTCTGCTCAGCAGAGACATCGGTCCCAGCGTCTGGCTCAAGCTGATACTATGTGTCTGGTTACAGCTTCCATCCCAGGTTCAGCCTTTGTAACCAGCATTGATCAGCAGTGAGCAGACGTTCCAGGGACTATGTCCTGCTTATTATCGACTGAGCATGCCCGTGGGATGATCTCTCATTGAAGGTCAGAGATCACATGCTCAGGTCCTGTAGCAGCTCCGATTGGACCACCAGGAAGGTCCCGGAAGGCTACAGCTATAAAAGGTTTGCATGACCACTTGGCCATGTGCCAGTATAAACCTGACTAGATGTGTGAGTGCTGTGTGTTTGAGACTGGTGAAAGTTCCTTAATGATCCCCATCCCTCTAGTTGTTGATTGGGTATTACGGTTAGTGGAACAAACCATCAGCGCCATATCTAAGAGCAACAGACGTGTTTATATCACCGGTCAGTGTAGGGTGGGAATTCCCGCTTGGACTCAGCATCTGACTCAGGGCGGCTTCGGGCGTGGACTCAAAAGCCACCGAGGGTTAGAGCAAGTCCTATCACCAGTATAGTGGGGGTGAATCATAGGGATTCCACCAGCGTCTACCAGCTGTACCCTGTGACTGCTAACAGGGCAAAATGCTCCTTTTGCGACTCTGTGAAGCAACAGATTTTGCTTCCATTCATACTGGGTGAAGTCCAACTCACATGTGAGCAAGCATTCATCCGCCATCTTGTTCAGCCACTTAGAAGCAGGTTCCATCTCTGCACGGTGGACCCCGGGCTGCGAACGCACCTCATATCCCCCTTTATATTATTTGGTGCATTCCGCCAGCCCTAATAATTCATTAACTGCATACTTTTTCCTGGCCTTATATTTCCCATCCAATATTGCTCTAGGTTAAAGCTCTCATAATGATTATAGCAAGGTGTCTACCAAACAGGTGTTTTCCTGTTTTTGCAAGATGCCACCCATCTTTTGCAAGGCGTCCATCATATAAGTAATTCAGTCCAAGGTCAAGAGACCCAAAACGTAGCTGACAGCACCATTGACATAGCCAAATTTTCACCTGTAGAATCCTGTTCAATCTCTTTGTTCCATGTCCATCCACTGGGAAGATAGATCTGTACTCTGAAATTAATCAAAGCTGCCAGTCTTACTTGTGTTCCTCCAGACTTAGTGTCTGTCACGTTTAAGAAAAAATCTTTTCAGGGCCGGTTGAAATCCATTTTTTTCTACAATAATACCTCTCCTATCTACAATTTATCTATGGTGCAGTAAGTATTACGTAGGACAGACATCTAGTTAGGGATTATTGCCCAATAAATTCTAAACTTTGATGTTGCTTTTATCCATGCACTCATTTACTGATTCATGTTTTTTTACAGTAATCTGTACTCTAAAATTCATCTAAGCTGACAGTGTTACTTGGGCGCGTCCAGACTTTGTTGCTGCCACATATAATAAAAAATATTTTCAGGATAGGTTCAAATCTCTTATATATTCTACAATAATGCTTTTCTTAACTACAATTCATCTACGGTTAGATGTTGCTGCAGGTATAGCGTATGACAAGCATCTAGTCAACGATTATTACCTTATAATTTCTAAGCTTTGCTGTTTCTTTTTTCCATGCACTTATTGACTGATTCATGGTCTTTTACAGTCAAGTGGGGGTTCTGATTTGCCTCTCTAGCAATCCTGGAAGCAGCAAGTTTTCTTGTTTTCCGAGACTTTATCTAGACCTCCACTGTTTCTGTTAGCTGTCATTTCTTAATTAAACTTCAAACTGAGGAAAGGACAACTTGAAAATGCTTTCATGTGGTCAGATGAGATCAAAATGTAACTTTTTATCCACTAAGATAAATGCTATGTCTGGAAACAAACCAACACAGTTCATCATCCCAAGAACACCATCCTCACAGTGAAACATTGTAGTGGCAGTATCATGTTGTGTGGATGTTTTTCTGCTGCAAAGACAGGGAAAATAGTCTGAGTTGAGGGGAAGATGCATTGTGCAAAATACAGGGTTATTCTTGATCAGATCCTGTTTCAGTCTGTCAGTGATTTTAGACTGAAATGGAGGTTCACATTTTAACAAGACAATGACCAAAGAATACTGCTAAAGCAAAACTCGAGTTGTTTAAGGAGAAATGTGTAAATGTTTTGGAGTGGCCTAGTCAAAGCTCAGACTTTAATACATTTGAGATTCTGTGGTCAGACTTGAAGATTGCTGCTCAGAGAAAACCATCCAACTTGATTAACCTGGAGCAGGTTTGCCTTGAGAAATGGACAGGCAAAAATCCCAGTGGCAAGAAGGAAAAAACTAATAGAAATTTATCCAAAGCGACTTGCAGCTGCAATTGCTGCAAAAGGGAGGCTCTGCATAGTACTGAATTTGGGAGGGATGAAGAGTTATGCACACTAAAGTTTTCAGTTATTTTGTCTTATTTGTTGTATAAAAAGAAAAAAACAAATGTTCAATGTTGCAAGCATGTTTTTTTACATGAACTTATGCAAACACTCAGAAAAGCAATGAAATTCCAAGTTTTGAGGTAGAAAACACAAAATATACCAAGGAGGTGAACACTTTCACAAGACATTGTAAGAGGCAGAGAGCCACGTACATACTGTAGATGGGGAATCATTCAAAACAGGAGACATCTGTAGGTAAGACACCCCCATTACTAACCCTATAGTCATATTGTAAATAAACACACAGCCAGAATTAAGTCCTTTATTTGAAATAAGAATACACCTCATTTTATTTTTTTTATTTAAAAAAAAAAGTTATACTCATCCTTTGCCGATTCCATTGAAGCTGGGTTTAACCCTTGAGCTGTCAGGTTTGAAATGCTGGTTATTAGAAAATAGATGGTGGCCCGATTCTAACGCATCAGGTATTCTAGGATATGCATGCCCACGTACTATATTGCACATCCCACGTAGTATATTGCCCAGCCACTTAGTATATTGCCCAGCCACGTAGTATATTGCACAGCCACGTAGTATATTGCCCAGCCACGTAGTATATTGCACAGCCACGTAGTATATTGTCCAGCCACGTAGTATATTGCTCAGCCACATAGTATATTGCCCAGTCACATAGTATATTGCCCAGCCACGTAGTATATTGCCCAGCCACGTAGTATATTGTCCAGCCACGTAGATTGCCTAGCTACGTAGTATATTGCCCAGGTATGTAATATATTGCCCAGTGATATAGTTTATTGCCCAGTGACGTAGTATATTGCCCAACCACGTAGTATATTGCTCAGTCACGTAGTATATTGCCTAGTGACGTAGTGTATTGCCCAACCACGTAGTATATTGCCTAGTGACGTTGTATATTGCCCAGCCACGTAGTATATTGCCCAGTTACATAGTATATTGCATAGTGACGTAGTATATTGCCCAGCCACATAGTATATTGCCCAGTGACATAGTATACAGCACAGAGCCATGTAGTATATTGCCCAGTTACGTAGTATATTGCCCAGTGACGTAGTATTTTGCCCATTGACATAGTATACACCACAGAGCCACGTAGTATATTGGCCAGTCACGTAGTATATTGCACAGCGAAGTAGTATACAGCACAGAGCCACGTAGTATATTGGCCAGTCACGTAGTATATTGCCCAGCTCCGTAGTATATTGCCAAGCCAGGTTTATCACAGGTTAAAAAAAATAAAATAAACATATAATCACCTTTCCGAGGGCCCCTTGTAGTCCATGGCAGCTTTCGGTGTTAGGAGTCGAGTTTCCTCTGCTGCACAGGGGGAATCTCGATCCCTGTCTGCTGCGGTCTCCCATTCTGTACCGGCCGCAGTTGGGCCTGCTCAACGGAGGCGTCGCTCCCAGCGTCTTGCTGTGACTTATTCTGTGCAAAGGGTTACTGTTGCCTTTTCTGGCTCTCCTGTTGTACCCTGCACTGATCTGCGGCGAGCGGGCTTCTCTGGGACTAAGTCCTTATTTGCACACACTGAGCATGCCCAGGGCAAGATCTCCCGTTGAAGATCGAGGGTCACATGCTCAGGTACTGCAGCACATTCCATTGGTCCTCCAGGAAGGTCCTGAAAGGGCAAAACTTCAGTAGCAGCTTCCTGTGCTGCAACTATATAAACTGCGCATGACCGCACGGCCATGCGCCAGTATTGTCTTGATAATATGTGTGCGTGTTGTGTGTGAAAGTCGCTTTTTAAAATACCCTGCCTATTGGATGACTGTCCGCGGAAGGTGTATGTTTGCTATCTAGCGCCCGACTTATCCAACAGCACGTTACACACATAACAGCGTCTAGTTGCTGTGACCGCCTGTACGGCGCCGTGCGCTTCCTCTGCGCTTTCCTTACCCAAGCCTGGGTGGTTAGTGGCGTTCGTCAGTGCGGCACTGCATGCACTCTCGTGCCTTTATATACTATTTTTATAGTTTCCTTACACACCCAGTTGCGGTGTTGTGCCAGCAAGTGGTCTAATCGGACTTCAATCCTGTGTTGGGGTTGTGTTCGCTGACTTCTTGCTCGCGCTCTTTGTGCGGTCCGCGGTCCTGTGACTCAACAGGATCGCTTCCTTCATGCAGGGTGAAGTTAACCCGTGCATGTATACTTTTAGTACCGCCATATAGTCCGTCTTACTAGCAGCAGGGTTTTTACCTGCACGGTGGACCTCGGACTGCGAGCGCACCTAGCTTCATATCATCTATACTTGGTGCGTTCCACCAGTCCTTAACATAATACTAGCGCCAAGGTCTGGCTAGTAATGACGGACGATCAGCGTTTACAGCGGTACATCCAGCAGCTGGAGGGAAGGTTGGCGGCTCTTGAGCGTTCAACCTCAGCTGTGGATGTTACTGCTGTCGCTGTTCAGGCTGCAAGTGTGGCTGCAGCTACCTTGTCCACTGCCGCCCCTGTACCGACTCTATCTCGCCTCCCGCTACCAGAGAAATTTTCTGGTGACAGTAAGTCCTGTAGGGGTTTCGTGAGTCAGTGCTCAATACATCTCGAGCTTCTGGCCTCTCGTTTCCCTACAGAGCGGGCTAAGGTGGGCTTTATCATATCTTTATTGTCGGACAGGGCGTTGCAGTGGGCTACGCCGCTGTGGGAGCGTGGCGATCATGTGGTGCAGAGTGCTCCGTTATTCCTGAGCACTCTGAAACAGGTCTTTTTAGGACCTCGTGTCACCCATGATACGGCGCTCCAACTGTTGACATTGACTCAGGGCTCGTCCTTGGTCAGCCATTTTGCCGTCCACTTCCGCACTCTAGCATCTGAACTGGAGTGGTCGGATAAAGCCCTTATTCCCATATTTTGGAGGGGGCTGGTTGACCACGTTAAGGACGCCCTGGCCACTAGGGAGATTCCCGCCACACTGGAAGAATTAATAACAGTATCTACTCGTATTGACCTCCGTTTTCACGAGCGGAGGTTAGAGCGAGCCCAGTGTAGGCAGAGGTTTCAGCTGGCTCCCACCTTCGCCAAACCTTTGGAATCTCCAGCCCAGGCTCCTGAGTCTCATGAACCTAAGGTAGTGTCACGAGCGGGATATAAGTCCCGGACCGCTCGTGCACTCCAGGTTTGCCATATTTGCCAACAGTCAGGACATCTAGCCACCAGATGTCACCAGCGGTCGAGGAAACGTCAGCGTCTAGTGGTAGTAGGTGGAGGTGCACTAGACACGGCGATGTTTGCTTCCAAATTGTCCTTTAAGGGGACAATAACTTTTGGCTCATCCTCCCACTCGGTGGAGCTCTGCGTGGATTCTGGAGCGGAGGGCAATTTTATGCCTTCTGCCTTCGCCCAACGTCACGCAATACCCCTGGTTATGCTATCTCAACCAGTAACGGTACGAGTGGTGAATGGGTCGACACTCCCCGCACAGATAACACATCAGACTGTCATGATCCAGTTCTGAGATTATGTTCAGCTCTCTTGTCTCTGGACTGGTCATGTGGGAGTTAATCCTCTCTGCCTCACCCTGGAGCTGGCTGTGCTATTTAAGTCCTCTGCAGCCTGGGGGCCAGTGTCAGCTATAAGTTCATCCTGCACTGTTTGAGCTCCTGACCTGGATCCCTGTTCTAAGTGTTCCTCTTTGCCTCTGACTGACTGCACCCGTTTGTTACTTGTTCTGACTTTTGGCCTGTACCCCGACTCTGTCTTACGCCTCACGTTTTGGTTACCACGTTCCCGGTAGGTTCTGACATCTTGCTTGCCCCCGACGATTCTCTGCTCGCCCCTTCTGTACCGCGCTGCTATCTCCGTGTATGACCTTGGCTTGTTTCATGTCCCTTTCATTACCTGTGACACCTGTGTTGTTGTTCAGTGTAGCTGTGCTGTGTGTGCAGCCTCCTTTCCTTATCCAGCACCCCCTGGTGGAGATTGCTCCATACTGCACTGCAGCAGCACATCACATTATAGCTGACCAGACATTTAAAGGGGATTTTGCCATTTTTTTTTCTTTGGTCATGGATCCGCTTTGCAACCTGGCGGAACAAGTGTCCAGTTTGACACAGATGGTGCGGGATTTTTTGGTGGAACACCGGGCCCTTGTCACGTCTCATGCTCTCTTACAAAAAGAACTGACAGAGACTGTTTTGACCATGCAGGGAACCATTCCCCATGCTGTTAGTCAATCTGGTGAGTCTGTAGATGTTGCTTTGCATTCTGCCGAACCCTTGGTTCAGCTTCCTGACACTTTTTCAGGGGAAAAAAATAAATTTCACCTGTTCAGGGAAAGCTATAAGTTATTGTTTTCCCTTAGACCTCGATCGTCTGGGAATGAGACTCAGCGGGTAGGGATTATTATCTCCTTACTTAGGCAGGGTCCTCAATCTTGGGCTTTCTCACTGCCTCTCACTGCTCCTGAACGCATATCAGTAGATAGGTTCTTTGAGGCCCTAGGACTTATCTATGACGAACCGGATCGTGTCAGGTTGGCAGAGGACACTATTATGGGTCTGGTTCAGGGGGAGCGCTCAGCCGAGTGGTACAGTTCTGAGTTCCGCCGATGGTCCACTGAGATGTCCTGGGATGACTCCGCGCTTAGATGTCTGTTCAGGAGTGGACTGGCGGATTACCTGAAGGACGCTCTGGCCTTTCATCCACCTCCCAGCTCATTGGAGGAGACCATGACTCAGGCTATCCGCATGGATCGGAGGCTGAGGGAGAGAGGTATTGCACAGCAAAAGGGTCCGTTTTTTCCTGCTGGTCTTGTTTTATCCCCGTCTGAACCTATGGAGGTGGGAGTCGCCATTCTCAAGGAGAAGGAGAGGAGACGACGGTTTGAAGCTAAGTTGTGTTTCTACTGTGGAGATCCTGGACATTGGAAAAAAGACTGCTCCTCCTGTCCACCAACCTACAAGCAGCTGAGTCTGGGTGATTGTCATGGTAGTCACCCCGACTCTCAGGTACCTTTTTTGGCATTTTCAAAAATTTTGTTGGAAGTGGAACTTTGTTGTGGGAGTGGCTCCGTGTCCACTTCTGCCTTCGTGGATAGCGGGTCGTCTATGAACTTTATTAACTCTGACTTGGTGTCCAGGTGTAAGTTAGGGACAGTTAGGCTGGAGACTCCTATTCATGTTGTTGCCATTGACAAAACACCTCTGGCTAAGAATGTCATCAAACTGGTTTCTGAAGAGTTTCTCCTTAAAGTGAGTGCTTTACACCAAGAACGTATTTCATGTTTTGTTATGGACAATCTGCCTGCGGGACTGGTGTTGGGGCTTCCCTGGTTGCAATTACATAATCCTGTTATAAACTGGGAATCCCGGGACATTGTTAAATGGGGTCCCAATTGTTCTAAGAAATGTCTTGCTTCTGTATCTGTGTCATCCGTTAGTCTGGAGGGTATTCCGGAGTACCTGAAGGACTTTGAGGATGTGTTCTCCGAAAAGGAGGCTGAGGTTCTGCCACCACACCGCCCATTCGATTGTGCTGTTGATCTTGTTCCTGGTGCCAAATTGCCCAAAGCCCGTCTATACAATCTCTCCGCCCCTGAGCGGGCTGCCATGAAGGAGTATATCTCCGATAGTCTCCGCAAAGGGCACATTCGGCCATCTGTCTCTCCTGTGGCTGCGGGGTTCTTTTTCGTGAAGAAAAAGGATGGTGGTTTACGCCCATGCCTCGATTTTCGAGAACTTAATATAATCACCATAAGAAATACTTATCCTCTCCCACTGATCCCCGATTTGTATAACCAATTGTCGGGGGCCAGGTGGTTCTCTAAGTTGGATCTCAGGGGGGCATACAATCTCATCCGTATGCGGGAGGGGGATGAGTGGAAAACTGCTTTTCTCACCTCTGAAGGTTTGTTTGAGAATTTGGTTATGCCCTTTGGCCTGACTAACGCACCAGCTGTGTTTCAGAATTTCATGAATCATGTTTTCACAGATTTTATTGGGCGTTTTATGGTAATTTATTTGGATGATATCCTCATATATTCTTCCGACAAACAGAGTCACATGGACCACCTCCGTGCAGTTCTTCTGAGGCTTAGGGAGAACTCACTATTTGCCAAACCAGAGAAATGTACATTTTTTGCTCAGGAATTAGCCTTTCTAGGGGTCATTTTGTCCGCTAAGGGGTTTCGTATGGACCCTAGGAAGGTACAGGCTATTGTGGATTGGGTGCAACCCAGAGATCTCAAGGGTCTTCAGCGTTTTCTGGGTTTCGCTAATTATTATAGAAAATTCATTAAGGGGTTTTCTCAGGTGGCCAAACCCCTCACAGATTTAACTCGTAAGGGGGCAGATCTCAAAAACTGGTCAACTGCAGCTTTGGGGGCGTTTTCTTCTTTGAAGAATTGTTTCATGACTGCTCCTGTACTGGTTCAACCAGATTTGTCTAAACCATTTATCGTAGAGGTAGACGCCTCGGAGGTGGGAGTAGGGGCTGTGTTATCCCAAGGGCCCACCACGTTGACTAACTTAAGACCTTGTGCCTTCTTTTCGAGAAAATCTTCCTCTGCTGAGAGGAATTATGATGTGGGTAATCGGGAGCTGTTGGCCATTAAATTAGCATTTGAAGAATGGAGGCATTTTTTGGAGGGAGCTGCCCATCATATTACTGTCATTACTGATCACAAGAATCTGTCTTATATCGAATCTGCCACTTTGGGACAAAGAGGACATCTGAGTTACTGGCGAGGACGTACTGGTGGCCGCATATGGCCCGGGATGTCAGGGATTATATTCTGGCGTGTGTCTCCTGCGCCAAAAATAAATCTCCGCGTCAAAGGCCAGCTGGGTTGCTCTATCCCTTGCCGGTGGCAGATAGGCCCTTGGAGATGATCGGGATGGACTTTGTCGTGGGTTTACCCAAGTCTCGCGGCTGTACCATCATTTGGGTCATCACCGATCATTTCTCAAAAATGGTGCATTTGGTGCCGCTACCACGGTTACCTTCTGCACGGGTCTTGGCAGCGTTGTTCATTAAACACATCTTCCGCCTACATGGTATGCCTGACAATATTGTCAGTGACCGGGGTCCCCAGTTTGCGTCTTGGTTCTGGAGAGAGCTTTGTCGTCTTCTCAGTATTGAGTTGAATCTCTCTTCCGCTTATCATCCCGAGACGAATGGGTTGGTAGAGAGGGCCAACCAGACCTTGGTCACATACCTGCGACATTTTGTTTCAGCCAGGCAGGATGACTGGGCATCCTTGCTATCATGGGCAGAGTTTGCGCTGAACAATGCCGTAGCCGACTCCACTGGACAAAACCCCATTCCTCCTCAACTATGGTCAGCATCCACGGGTACCTGTGCCTATGCCCGTGTCTTCCGCAGACTCCAGGGTGGCAGACTGGGCTGTGGAGGCACGGGATATTTGGGACCGCACTCAGGATGCCATTCGGGCCTCTAAGGAGAGAATGAGGTCCTCCGCCGATGCTCATCGGTGCCCCGCTCCGACCTTTGCTCCTGGCGACTTGGTGTGGCTCTCCGCCCGTAACATCAGGCTGCGAGTTGAGTCCACTAAGTTTGCTCCTCGCTACTTGGGTCCCTTCAAAGTGCTCGAACAGGTTAATCCTGTGGTTTATCGTTTGGCTCTTCCGCCACGCCTGGGTATCACCGACACCTTTCATGTGTCCCTCCTGAAACCCATGTACATGTCCCGGTTTTCCGAGTCATCTGCTGGGACATCGGGTTCATCTTCGGACGATTATGAGGTGAATGCTATTTTGGGGTGCAAGGTAGTGGGTGGCAAAAATTTTTTTTGGGTGGACTGGAAAGGTTATGGTCCTGAGGACAGGTCCTGGGAGCCTGCTGAGCACATTCGGGCTCCACAGCTCATTGCTGCCTTCGAGCGAGGCGAGGCCCAGGGGGGGGGGGCCCTAGGGGGGGGGGTAATGTTAGGAGTCGAGTTTCCTCTGCTGCACAGGGGGAATCTCGATCCCTGTCTGCTGCGGTCTCCCATTCTGTACCGGCCGCAGTGGGGCCTGCTCAGCGGAGGCGTCGCTCCCAGCGTCTTGCTGGGACTGATTCTGTGCAAAGGGTTACTGTTGCCTTTTCTGGCTCTCCTGTTGTACCCTGCACTGATCTGCGGCGAGCGGGCTTCTCTGGGACTAAGTCCTTATTTGCACACACTGAGCATGCCCAGGGCAAGATCTCCCGTTGGAGATCGAGGGTCACATGCTCAGGTACTGCAGCTCATTCCATTGGTCCTCCAGGAAGGTCCTGAAAGGGCAAAACTTCAGTAGCAGCTTCCTGTGCTGCAACTATATAAACTGCGCATGACCGCACGGCCATGAGCTAGTATTGTCTTGATAATATGTGTGTGTGTTGTGTGTGAAAGTCGCTCTTTAAAATACCCTCCCTATTGGATGACTGTTCGCGGAAGGTGTATGTTTGCTATCTAGCACCCGACTTATCCAACAGCACGTTACACACATAACAGCGTCTAGTTGCTGTGACCGCCTGTACGGCACCGTGTGCTTCCTCTGTGCTTTCCTTCCCCAAGCCTGGGTGGTTAGTGGCGTTCGTCAATGCGGCACTGCATGCACTCTCGTGCCTTTATATACTATTTTTATAGTTTCCTTACACACCCAGTTGCGGTGTTGTGCCAGCAAGTGGTCTAATCGGACTTCAATCCTGTGTTGGGGTTGTGTTCGCTGACTTCTTGCTCGCGCTCTATGTGCGGTCCGCGGTCCTGTGACTCAACAGGATCGCTTCCTTCACGCAGGGTGAAGTTAACCCGTGCGTGTATACTTTTAGTACCGCCATATAGTCCGTCTTACTAGCAGCAGGGTTTTTACCTGCACGGTGGACCTCGGACTGCGAACGCACCTAGTTTCATATCATCTATACTTGGTGCGTTCCGCCAGTCCT
The DNA here is from genome assembly GCF_032444005.1 of Ranitomeya imitator. Classification (NCBI taxonomy): domain Eukaryota; kingdom Metazoa; phylum Chordata; class Amphibia; order Anura; family Dendrobatidae; genus Ranitomeya; species Ranitomeya imitator. The sequence goes on along the minus strand of NC_091287.1, from coordinate 233,809,915 downwards.
TAACATTCGGTCCCAGGGTTGGTAGGAGCACAGGACCTGTGATGATGTCGCGGTCACATGACCATGACATCATGGCAGGTCTTTCTAGTGCAGGCGCGCAGGGCCTCTGATGTCATGGCAGGTCCTTCTCGCACATGCGCGCAGGGCCTGTAATGACATCGCAGTCACATGACCGTGACGTCATGGCAGGTCCTTCTCCCATACCATCTTTGCCACCGGAACCTGCAACGGAAGATGGCGGCCGGCGTGAGCGACTATGGAGGGTGAGTATAGCAGGTTTTTTTATATTATTATTTTTAACATTACATTTTTTACTATTGATGCTGCATAGGCAGCGTCAATAGTAAAAAGTTGGGGACACACAGGGTTAATAGCGGCGGTAACGGAGTGCGTTACCCACAGCATAACGCGGTCCGTTACCGCCGGCATTAACCCTGTGTTAGCGGTGACCGGAGGGGAGTATGCGGGCGACAGGCACTGACTGCGGGGAGTAAGGAGCGGCCATTTTCTTCCGGACTGTGCACATCGCTGATTGGTTGCGGCAGCCATGACAGGCAGCTGGCGAGACCAATCAGTGAATGAATAACCGTGACAGAAGGACAGACAGACGGAAGTGAACCTTAGACAATTATATATAAGATAGAGGGGAACCCATGCTGGCTTTTTTATGTTTTTATTTATAGTGCAGGTGCAGGCTGATTCATACTCCCATCAGCCGACGCCTGTGATCTGAGGTAAAAATTTTTACCTCCGGTCACAGCTGTTCACTTACTCTGTCATCTGACTGCATGGGAGCCGCAATGCTCTGATTGGCGGTCAGAGCCAGTGTTTGCCGTGCTGTCATGCAGCGCATGGCTCATCTGAATGGAGTTCAGGTTAGAGTTCAGGTACTGTTCTGGTACCCGAACCAAACTTTTTTTAACTGTTTGACCAGACCCAAAGATCCTCGGGTATGTCTATCACTAATGTTTTCCTATGCTGAAAGTATTTGGATACACAAGATGCACTGCTGGCAACCGCCTTTACAATTGGCAACCAATGACATCCATAAAGACCATGGTAGCATATTTAGACCATGCAAGCTACCCACAATAACATGATCAATATGCAGTCTGGCTTTGTCATGTTGAAAACTGGTTCCTGGAGCATTTTACTGAAATGGTAGTAACACTGGTAATGGTCAAATCAATTTAAAACCGTCTATCAGTGTAACTGCAACAAAGACTTAAAGGGTCCAGCTAATGCATATTATTTCACCTCAAATCATAATCCTGTAAGTAGTGTCATTGTTATTTTCCTTGTGAAAGCCTCCATTTTGTGTTTCACACCTGGTTTTGTAAAGCTGTAAAGCAGGTAAAAGGAGACATCACATTCCAAACCTATGGCATTAAACAGTGTCTGCACAAAATATAAGAAGGTGTTTGCATAATATTTAGCTATGAGCCAGACATCAAATTCAGTTGTTCCATTGACCTTACACCACCACTCTCAAAGGTTATCATGCTGTTTGCAAAATAGTAATGGTGGTCCAATCTTTTTAATGTTGAGTCCGGCTTTTGTCTTGGAAACTATGATAGACAGAGATTGGTCTTGAGAGCAAATAGGCATTGCCATAAATAGGCCATCACATGAATCTGTTCCAGGATCAATTATTGAACATGACAACACAAGGCCACACGTTGTTTGTTCTACTACGTGCAACCTGTGTGGTCTAAATCTGCCACCATGTTGGTTGTCATCCATTTACTCATAGCCAAATATTTTGAGGTCTATTGGATATTACTAAATCAGTAATTATGTTGAAGAATTTTAAAGTGGTTCAATATAGTTTTAGAAAACCTCAGGGTGTTATATGTTTTGTTACTGAGCAATTAAACCACCTGACCACCACAGGATAAGAAGTCACCAGAGAGTACCACAACGCTAGGATCAATAATATGCCTTTATTGAATATATTGGCAATTCATACATCAAAGAATATATTTAAAAAGTGAACAAATACATATATAAAAGGATAAAAAATAGCAAAAACGCAGGAACAGTATTGTATGGTACCCAGAGATCCCTAAATAATAAAGATAGCACCCCACCGAGGGTAACAATGCCTTTGCTCGCTGTGCTACACAAAAATATACAAAATAATGGAAAGGTCTTTAATCGACCCAAAAATGTATAGAATTGGATTATATGTAACCCATATAAGATATTGCATTAGAGGTGAAACAAACTAGTGAAACCAGACACAGCAAAACTATATATAAACTACAAATATTGTTGTTAAAAAAATATTAATGAAAAAGCAGTGCAAAACCTCATAAAAGGATATAACTGTCCATAGACAACAATGGTGCTATAAAAAATGATACAAATAAAATATATATAAAAAAATAGCAACAAAGAGTGAGGAGGATTGTAGCAGCGTACTTCATATAAAGTGTCCAAGTGCATAAAGTGATGATGGCACAGCGAGGTAGATTGAGGTTATATTAGCTCACTGCATACAAAGTGTCCAAGTGCATAAAGTGATGATAGCACAGCGAGGTAGATGGGGGTTGTATTAGCTCACTGCATATATATGTGCCCAATTGCAATGGTAAGCCGTGGGTTAATAACCATGCAGTCTATCGACTCACTATGTACACAGATACCCACGTGCAATAGATAATGGCTAATTAGTGACTGAGCGGACAAATCATTGCCGCAGATGAGCTATCCATAACTACCTGTAGGGGAAGGCTGGGTCCAGGACCTGCGTGCGCCCGACGCGCGTTTCGGATATCTTTTCTTCGTCAGGGGTTCTCCTTTCTCAGTGGTTATCCACTGAAGCTTTCACAAGTGCACCTTAACCCCATGAGACACATTACGATTTATATTCCTATCTAGGTTTGATTTGTGGTTATAATAGGTGTTTATTGTGTTCTTTAATTACTGAGCAATTGCAGTTTTCTGGCTTGCAACAAATTGATTTAAAACAAATTTTGGGGGAAAAAATTGTAGAACTTGGCAAATTTGAATATTGAGAAATTTAATCATCTTTATAAACTAAATAAAGGAACCCCATTAACACCTTAAAAGCTGGTTACTACTACTTGTAAGAAACTGAGCTAACGCAGTTATGGCTCATCATATAAATTTGATTGTGAGTGAGGTAATAGCTATGACAGTATCCCTCTAAGAAAAGAAACAGGATTTCATTTATTTTTGCACAAGTGCCCTCTGCGGTTGTTTTTTCCATTAAGATGGCTAACATCAAGACAGTCCATAAACACATACCATGACCTGTAAAATGATGATGATAATTACAATAATTACCTGTACTAGCATCTCAAGCTTCATCAAAATGGCATTGATTTTTTATTGCACACACAAACCAAAAGGCCACTATTGTCTATGAATACATTCTTGGTTATCACTATTTCAGTAACTTAAAACATCTGACCATGTCAACTTATTTGTTAATAACTCTAACTTGGATTGAACATTTATAATATGTACAATAACTTAACAAAGAACACAAGAAAAACAAAGTGAAATGCTCAGAGTAAGAAATGTTTCCTGTCTACATTGCAAAATTGATGAATTTGTATATTAACTAAAATCTCTTTACCATGAAACATGCCAGTGTGTTATTGAATTGCACAATAGTAAAACAAAGATGGTCCCAATGGTAACGGGGAGCAGTAAAAGAATAAAAGCCTCATTATTTTAATAACTCGAATGGTTGTGAGAAGTAATGCTTCAGAGACAAGTGAGGAAATTAGCTTACATTCAAATCTTAAAATAATAAAACATCCCCCTCTGGATGTGCTACCAGGGCTCCACTTGGCTTTAAAATAGTAATGTTTCATAGCTAACCTCTGTCCCATAAAACTCCTTGATTTTATTAAAACAAAATAAATGTGTGTAAAAAATGCTACAATACTTTATTTTTTAAGCAGAACACATGCGTTTCTTCTTTCCTAGATGATAAAGCGTTTATGAATGATATAACATGATTGAATTATATTATACATGTGTTGCCTAATACGATCATTTAGCTAACAAGAAGGCTACACAAAATAAAGATAATTAAACTAGTTTTAATACTTTAATGTGACATATCCCATTAAAAAGGGATTTATGAAAGTTCTGTTCCAGTTTTCTTAGTCCTCTTAATGTATTTTACTTAAGTTCATTAAAATAAAATAATAGGAATGTCTAATTCCTTATTACAATAGTGATTTAAATAAATGCTTCTTAAGTATTACACTGAAGTAGGGAATGCAGAACCAGCAATTGTGCATTGTGTTGTTAGTTGACATACATTAATGACCCAGGCAAAGGGCCAAGAATTATAATTCCCTTGATTTTTCTGTAGACAAATGACTACTAGTCGTTGCTTGTAAAGACATAGGAAGCTGTAATCCTCAAGACAGCAAGTCATTAAGCAGCCGTTTCCTACTTGATAAATAAGTTTAACAGCAGTCACTCAACAGTTTTATAAGTTACGCATGGACAATGTGCCTACAAAAAGAGAATCTGCCAAAAGAAAAAGCTTAATTTCAGTGATTGGAAATTAAACACAGTCCTTTAAAAACAGGAACAAAAATGTATGTAAATGATCATGATAGCTTTTGCTACTGTAGCTGATAGAAATATAGCATAATATAAATGTAACATTTTAGTATGAATTATCAATACCTAAACTGCATTTTTACATTTATTATTACTCAGAAGAAAAACAGCAATACATAATTTTTACTTTTTGCATTGTATAATTTTAAACAAAGAAAATTATTATCCCCTAAAAATATAATACGTAGAAAGGAATGTAAATTTGTGGAAACAATCATCAACCATCTGACCTTCAGTCTGACCTTCAGACCATCTTCATCACCTCCACTCCAGCCCACAATCTCATTTAAGTTTGGGGAGCTTTGTGGCTCAAATGGAGCACCTTGAACACAAGGAAGAAATTACCTCCCTTAACAGCTGAAAGTTAATATCTAAACTAGTTCCCTTCCATGTCTGTGAATCAATCATGATTCATGAGAGATAAAAGTTTTTTTTAGGTATTGAAATAAGACATCCAACCTCAATTATACACATCACTGATGTTATGTTGACAGGAAATATTCTCCAATGTCCATGATAAACTGGGAAAAAAATTCTCAGAACCATTGATAAAACAAGGATGTTGTTGGGGTTTTGCTAATATAATTAAGTTATGTACTGTATATTTATATATGGAACACATTTAGACATCATTTATTTTACAACTACAACTTTAATTTCAATTGGTTTAAACCAATATAAAATTTAAAATATGTAAATGAATGTATAGTTATTTACGCAAACAATATCCCTTTAGTGTCAAAAAATCATAATGTTTCAGATATCTAGCCACTTAGAGCAATGCTTTAAGATCATACAAAAAATACACCTTAATGCTGGATAAAAGTCGGGTAATTTACCTTACTGGTGAATAGGTATCCGTAGCTCTGAAGTGGCTCACTGAGTGGAGCGGCAGTTGTGATGAGAAAGAGAAAGCCGTCCGGTTATAGCAGGCTTTTGTAAGTAAATCTTCCTGAGCGCTGCCCCGGCCGGAGGCAGACGCTCCACTGCTCCTAGTTCCCACGTTGAACTAGCGTGTAGTCGTGTAGTGCAGACTCTTTCAGTCTGCAATTGCTGCAGGACCTTCCGTGATGTCAGCAGTCACGTGGTACACCTTTGGCGTGTATTGGACCAATAGCTTCCAACTCGCTTCGGAAAGAATACAGTTTCCTTCATGAGAGATGGTCCGTAGAGGGAATTGGTCTCTTTTAATATTGCAACTTTAACCCTTACTGCCAGTTTCAATTGAATGCAAACGATTCAACATCACAATTTAACCCCTTTGGTGCAAGGAAGTCCAGATTAAAGATCCGTTGACTCTCACCGTGGGGCATCTGTTTTATAAAATCACCCTTTCTCCAACTTTTTATTATAACTTGAATTCCTGTTACCACTGTACCTGAAGTTACTCCCCCATAATGGTCTGCATAGTGCTTTGATAGGGGTTGCTCTGCAAATTTATTTCTTGATATTACCTGTTCAGCATCAATAGTAAAATATAGAATGTTAAAAATAATAAAAAAATAAAAATCGTGATTTTCTCACCTTCCTGCAGTCCCCCACAGCCTTCCCAATTCTCGCGATGCTCCCAGCAACTCCCGTTCCCAGCGATGCCTTGCGACAATGACCCCAGATGATGTATCATCACTCAAAACCACTATGTCATAACAGGTCATTGTCACAAGGCATCACTGGGAACGTGAGCTGCCGGGAGCATTGCTAAGGCCTGGGCAGGACCCAGGGGCCACCAGAAGGTGAGTATTATAACTATTTTTTATTCCCAGGGCCTGGAGGAGAGTCTCCTCTCCTCCACACCCGGGTACCATCCGTACATGATCCGTTTACTTTGCGCATGGTGGGCTTAGCCCCAAGCAGAAAGTAAGAGGATCAATGCATTCCAATGTGTGCAGAATCACCCCGATTCCGCACAAAAAATGAGCATGCTGAGTATTTTTCTGCAATGCGATTCCGCCGCGGAAAAATAAGCAGCATTAGCACAACATTGCAAAATCCGATTGAATTCAATGGGTTGTGTTGTGTATGCGTTTTTGCCACATTTTCATGGCGAAAAAAACATGGCAAAAATGCATACAATCCGCAACGTGTGCACATAGCCTTAATAACAGAGATGATAGGCCTTCCCTGGGGATTGGTTATACTCTTATGAACCTTTGGTAAGTAGTAGACGAAAGCTCTCCTCGGATACGGTGTATCAAAAAATTTAAGTTCTTGTTTATTCAGAAAGCCCCGATCGAATCCCTTCTTTATAAGGATTCTCATTTCTTTTATATAGTTATCCAATTGATCCTGGGCAAGCTTCTCATATGTTTGTTTGTCATGCAAGAGGCGTAGACATTCTTTTCTGTAATCTGTTGAGTCCAAAATAACTAATTTCCCGCCCTTGTCTGCTGGGAGGATCACAATATCCTTATTCTCTTGCTATTTTTTAATAGCTTTACTTTCACTAAAATTTAAATTGTATCTAAAATTAGAACACCTTTTATGGTTAACTTTCCTCAGATCTCTTATAACGTGTTTTTGAAAAACTTCAAATGATTCTGAATACTTTTTTTTAGGATTAAAATTAGGTTTATTCTGCAAGGCTGTATGATAATAGGGATAATTTTGTGCTGCCATTTCCTCCTGATTGGTTATGTTTACTCTATTGTTCTTTAAAAAATGTTTTTTAATAGAAAGTTGTCTCATAAAAAGCTTCATTATTATTATTATTAATATTTATTATTATAGTGCCATTTTTTCCATGGCGCTTTACATGTGAGGAGGGGTATACATAATAAAAACAGGTACAATAATCTTGAACATACAAGTCACAACTGGTACAGGAGGAGAGAGGACCCTGCCTGCTAGGGCTTACAATCTACAAGGGATGGGTGAGGATACAGTAAGTAAGGATAGAGCTGGTCGTGTCAGTGGTTTGGTCGATCGGTGATTAATGCAGGTTGTAGGCTTGCCGGAAGAGATAGGTCTTCAGGTTCATTTTGAAAGTTTCGATGGTAGGTAAGAGTCTGATATGATGTGGTAGAGAGTTCCAGAGTAGGGATGATGTGTGAGAGAAATCTTGTATGCGATTGTGGGAAGAGGAGATAAGAGGGGAGTAGAGAAGGAGATCTTGTGAGGATCGGAGGTTGCGTGCAGGAAAGTACCGGGAGACGAGGTCACAGATGTATGGAGGAGACAGGTTGTGGATGGCTTTGTACGTCTTGGTTAGGCTTTTGTACTGGAGTCTCTGGGTAATGGGAAGCCAGTGAAGGGATTGACAGAGGGGAGAGGCCAGGGAATAGCGGGGGGACAGGTGGATTAGTCGGGCAGCTGAGTTTAGAATAGATTGGAGGGGTGCGAGAGTGCTCGAGGGGAGGCCACAGAGCAGGAGGTTACAGTAGTCGAGGCGGGAGATGATGAGGGCATTGACTAGGGTTTTTGCAGATTCTTGGTTTAGGAATGTACGGATCTGTGAAATATTTTTGAGTTGAAGGTGGCAGGAAGTGGAAAGGGCTTGGATATGCGGTTTGAAGGAGAGATCAGTGTCAAGGATTACCCCGAGACAGCGAGCTTGTGGGACTGGGGAAAGTGGGCAGCTGTTTACTGTAATGGATAGGTTCGTTGGGGGGGTCACGTGAGATGAGGAAAGACAATGAATTCTGTTTTGTCCATGTTAACCCATTATCTACCAATGTCCTTTTTTGGGACACCTAATCTTTAGCTTCTAGCAACTAAGATTTTATAATTTTTATAATTAGGTCAAATTTTTTGTGTTGTGTTTGTAAAATGAATGTTTTCAAAATATAAAATCATGTCATTGTCATTTTTAATTGAATATTGGGACACCCTTTTCTGAAAAATCCGTACTTGTAAAATAATTTTTTGGCAAGTAATGGGTTAAGTTTTAGAAATCTAGCAGAGAAGAAGGATGAAATAGCAGATAGACATTGAGGGATTCTGGTTAGTAGGGCTGTGATATCTGGTCCAGAGATGTAGATCTGTGTGTCAACAGCATAGAAATGATACTGAAAACCATGAGATTCTATGAGCTGTCCCAGGCCAAAAGTGTAAATGGAGAAGAGCAGGGGCCCTAGAACTGAACCTTGTGGGACTCCGACAAATAGGGGGTGAGGTGAGGAGGTGGTGTGTGAATGGGAGACACTGAATGTTCGGTCAGTTAGGTATGACGAGATCCAGATCCAGATTCCAATAAAAGCCTGAAACTTGTTGAATCCCACTGCTGGAGTCCTTTCAGTCCTTTTCTAAGCAATGTGGTTTCATTTTGGTCCAATTTATGTTTACTTAGATTAAAAATTCTCTGTTCTTTTTGTATCTATTTCCTTTTGTTGCTTTCCTTTTTTTGGAGAATTGCCCTCCACAGCCCCTTCTCCAGCTTTTTTTGGCCCAATCTGAAAAAAAGGAATATTGCTTTGCATCTTACATACTTGTTTCCACATTAAATTAGAGGCCTGGCTGTTTCTTCTATTAGAATCAGAGTGCCTAGCTCTATTTGTAGAGGGAAGATTTTCCCTTATGGGGGATATAGTTTGGATAAGAGATGTTTCATCATTTAGGGATGGAGGTTTTCAATATCCCTTAAAGGTTGAAACCTGTTGGAGGTGATAATAGGAGTAATAGATTCAGTAATGGGACTAATCCCTGGATTAATTGTTACATTTATATTGTCAGTATCGATTGAATGCTCACTCCTTCCTTATTGGCTGGTGAAGAGTTCATCTACATGTGAGTAAAGGTACCATCACACTCAGCGACGCTGCAGCGATATAGACAACGAGCCGATCGCTGCAGCGTAGCTGTTTAGGTCGCTGTAGAGACGTCAAACACAGCAGCTCCAGAACGATGCAGGAGTAATCCTGTGACGCAACGGCGACTCACTTATCGTTGTAGCTGGTTGTTAGCTCCGTGTAAAACATTGCTGGCATCGTTGCTTTTGTTATCAAACATGATGATACACGCCGACCTGACGACGAAATAAAGTTCTGGACTTCTAGCTCCGACCAGCGATGGCACAGCGGGATCCAGATCGCTGCTGCGTGTCAAACACAACGAGATCGCTATTCAGGACGCTGCAACGTCACGGATCATTGTCGTTCTTATTGTAAAGTTGCTGAGTGTGAAGGTACCTTAAGAATATCTAGAGAATCTATTTCCTGAATTTGTAGATGAGATGGGACTTCCCTCAGTCTCATCTACTATTTCAAATTGGCTATCCATATCCTGAGGATTTTTTGATTGATTACTCCTTCCTTGAGTTATAACCAAGTCGCAATCAGGGAGAGCATCCCTCTCAATTTTTTTTCTCTTTTTCTATATAATTTCTTTTTCTTTTAAATTCATTCTCCTTCTTATGTTATCTGATAAACGAATAATGTCTGGATGTGATTGATACGGCTTGATTATATTAAACAACTCAGCAATCCGCTGCCTACTCTCTACTAATTGTTGTCGTCTTTTTTCAATAATGAAAGAGACAGCACGCTTAAGGTACCTTCACACTAAGCGACGCTGCAGCAATACCGACAACGATGTCGATCGCTGCAGCGTCGCTGTTTGGTCGTTGGAGAGCTGTCACACAGACAGCACTCCAGCGACCAACGATGCCGGTAACCAGGGTAAACATCGGGTTACTAAGCACAGGGTCACGCTTAGTAACCCGATGTTTACCATGGTTACCATCGTAAAAGTAAAAAAAACAAACACTACATACTTACCTTCTGCTGTCTGTCCCCGGCGCTCTGCTTTCCTGCACTGACTGTGAGCACAGCGGCCGGAAAGCAGAGCGGTGACATCACCGCTCTGCTTTCCGGCTGGCCGACGCTGACACAGGATGCAGGAGGAGTGCAGAGAAGCACAGCGCCGGGGACAGACAGTGGAAGGTAAGTATGTAGTGTTTGTTTTTTTTACGTTTACGATGGTAACCAGGGTAAACATCGGGTTACTAAGCGCGGCCCTGTGCTTAGTAACCCGATGTTTACCCTGGTTACCAGTGAAGACATCGCTGAATCGGTGTCACACACGCCGATTCAGCGATGTCTGCAGGGAGTCCAGCGACGAAATAAAGTTCTGGACTTTCTGCAGCGACCAACGACATCACAGCAGGATCCTGATCACTGCTGCGTGTCAAACACAATGATATCGCTAGCCAGGACGCTGCAACGTCACGGATCGCTAGCGATATCGTTGTGAAGTTGTTTAGTGTGAAGGTACCTTTAGAGAAATCCTTGAACATGGCTTCCCACTCTACTAATGTATATGCATCTCCAATATCCCCAGACAGGGATTTCTGAACAAGTAAACCCTTTGGCATACAGTTATAGGACAAATACCTTTCCAGAGGGGACACCTCTCAGAGGTCTCGTGTTTTTTTCAATAAATAATGTTCCAAGGTTTGAGGGATTCTATAGCCCTCCCAGTATTGCCATTAGTAGATTTAGGATCTTGTTGGTGCGCTGAATGGAATAATCTGTGGATATTGTATATCCTTGTTTTTCTATCCGTCCATAGGTCACTCATATTTGTATGGCTTTTACTGCTGCCTTCAACTGTGGTGTATGATATAAATGTACCAAAATAAATAATAGGAGGTGCAAGTAAAAATGAAGAACAGGGGAATACTTGCTGCAAAAAAACAGAACAAAACAGAACAACACACCACTCAAACTGTTGAAAAAGATTACAAAATTAAAATGTGTTACAACCTTCAGTTCAGGCAATTTAAAAGTTCTGAAAAGCATTTGAAAAGTTGTATATGTAAACAGCAAATACTCAAAACTCCAGACAATTAAAATACAAGTAATACTACATTTAGATTAGAGGATCTGGTAAAATTTGAACTCACCTTTTCTCATAGGTTTTACTGAGAAATTTGATTTGCAGAGAAGTTATTCTTCACAAATGTATTGTCCCTTAAATCACTTGTTGCAGAGCATAATAGATATAAGATGTAAAAATTAAAAAAAAAAGCTTACATTCATTGAGCTGCTCACCTCTCTGGTTATCTTCACTGCTCCTTGTCCATTGTCCAATCCTCTGTGCCATCATCATGAAGCCTCTCAGGCCCAGACTGGGTAAGTTCTGGACCGTGTGCAATTAACTCCAAAACTTGCTTGTGGCTGAAAAATCTGGTCTAGCGTGAACACCAGGCAGGAGAAATTGTGCAACAGTGCCATGGAGTACCAGACCATTGAAGATAAGCAATGACGGTGGCTGATGAGGTAAGCTGCTGGCAAAAGGTTAAAAAGAAAACAAAGCATATCCATCTCACCACTCACCTTTCCATCCATCCCCAATGCTTCCTGCCTACTGATGTTCCTTTGCATCTCCATTGCATCCCTGGCCCAGTGTTCATTCTAGACCAGTAATTCCATCAGCGATTAGGCCCCAAACATCACTGTGCATACACAGTGACCTACAGGGCCAGAGATTGGAAGCCTTGACTCTGTGTTAACTCTAGGCTGCAACTTTTGGCAGTGAGTAGACCCTAGAGCATGCCCAATGAACTCTAAAGGTACCGTCACACTAAACGATATCGTTAACGATATCGTTGCTTTTTGTGACGTAGCAACAATATCGTTAACGAAATTGTTATGTGTGACAGCGACCAACGATCAGGCCCCTGCTGGGAGATCGTTGGTCGCTGGGGAAAGTCCAGCACTTTATTTCGTCGCTGGATCTCCCGCTGACATCGCTGAATCGGCGTCTGTGACATCGATTCAGCGATGTCTTCACTGGTAACCAGGGTAAATATCGGGTTACTAAGCGCAGGGGCCGCGCTTAGTAACCCGATGTTTACCCTGGTTACCATTGTAAAAGTAAAAGAAAAAACACTACATGCTTACATTCCTGTCACGTTCCTCAGCATCAGCTTCCCTGCGTCCCCCAGTGAAGCAAAGCAAAGCACAGCGGTGATGTCACCGCTCTGCTTTCCGGCTAGCGCTTACACAGTGCAGGGAAGCTGAGGCCGGGGGACGCGACAGGTATGTAGTGGTTTTTTTTTTACTTTTACAATGGTAACCAGGGTAAACATCGGGTTACTAAGCGTGGCCCTGCACTTAGTAACCCAATGTTTACCCTGGTTACCCTGGGACTTCGGGATCGTTGGTCGCTGGAGAGCTGTCTGTGTGACAGCTCTCCAGCGACCAAACAGCGACGCTGCAGCGATTGGCATCGTTGTCTAGATCACTGCAGCTAAATGTGACGGTACCTTAAGCCCTGCTTGCGGCCAGAAGCCCCCACATAGAGTGGACATCGATTTGGAGATGAGAAGCGATAGAGGCACAGATGAGTGAATAGTGGCCAGAGATCTGGCCAGAGAGGAGAGAAGTGAAATAGGCATTTTTTAACCTTTTGTTGGCCTTCTACTCTTCAAAAAGATGGCAGCTGCAGTTTAATGCTATTTGTTGAATTTATATAGAGCGAATTCTAAAAAATCTGTATTCATCAGAATGTAGCTTTTGTAAACTTTGAGTAGAATTCAATTCCACTCGAATAAACTCACCAAATTTTAATACTAAAACTTAAATTAGAGGAATTTATTATGGCACCACTCCAGCATTTTTTTAATGCACCAATTGAGTGGTACATTAAATGTATTCCCCTGCTCCCTGTTTTCATGCTAATGTGGCACCCCTAGGGGTATTTGCCACAAAAATAGTTACTGACAGTAAGTACAAATACTAAAATAGCAAGACTGCACTACCACCTCCGGCCAGAAGGGGGAGCTCCAGAGACTCCCCTTGATCCATTCTGGTCTGAGAGAAGAAATGGCAGTTGGGCCAAGGAGCTGATAGTGAGAGGTCATACAGTTGAATCTCTAACAGCCCTGTGACTGTTACCAGGCCTAAATCACCGGCCTGAGGAGAAGAGGGATAGAGAAAAAGGACATTGTGAGAACCGGGTAGCATTAATCACTACCCAGAACAGGCGCAAAGACGGATACCGGATCCGTGGCTGTATTCATTATATATAATACAGCAACCGGAAAAACGTGAGGTGATATCAGCTTCACTAGGGTCGGATGCAGCAACAGACACAGAGTTCAGCGGTACTCCCAGAGGGGGTAAACCGATAAAAGGACTCGGGTTGCCCGTCGAACCAGGACCCGGAGGGGACAGATTGGGCCGGCAGCCAGTTCACATACAGCAGCAGGGCCACACAGAAATTGCGCACAATAAGAGGCGAAGACCCCGGCAGGGTCAAAGTAACTCAGAGTTCCCATACAGACTCCGGTGACAGGACTGGTTGTAATTCCTTTTATGTTAAAGTAAACTGGTTAAACGTTTCAGTGCCTCAGTCTTTCATTTGGACAATAGCCATCTATCCAGGATCAGGATCGTCACCGCTGGGAGAACCTGCTGCTGATCAAGTAAGTGCCTGTCCCCTCATGATACCCCTTACACTGTGCATTGCCTGAGGCCACAGCACCGGGTCAAGCCACCCGTGACATCCCCCTCAAGAGACAGACTCCATTGGTCCGGTGCTGGGTATCCCGGTCTCCTGGACGTCACACACATATCAGCTCTATGTTCACAGATGGAAAAATGAAGCATATCAAGAAAACAACACTGTACCTACTGTGAAACATGGAGGAGGCTCTGTTATATTCTGGGGATGTTTTGCTGCATTTGGCACAGGGTGTCTAGTATCTGTACAGGGTGCAATGAAATCTCAAGACTTTCAAGGGATTCTAGAGAGAAATGTGCTGCCCAGTGTTAAAAAGCTTTGTCTCAGTCGCAGGTCATGGGTCTTGCAACAGGATAATGACCGAAAACACACAGCTAAAAACACCCAAGAATGGCTAAGATGAAAACATTGGCATATTCTGCAGTGGACTTCTATGAGCCCTGACTTAAATCCTATTGAGCATCTTTGGAAAGAGCTGAAAAATGCCAACTGGAAAAGGCCACCATCAAACATGAGATGAGACAAATTGAGCAGTTTGCTCTTGAGGAGTGGGACAAAATATCTGTTGAGAGGTGTAGAATTCTCATTGACAGTTACAGGAATCGTTTGATTGTAGTAATAGCCTCAAAAGGTTGTGCAACAAAATATTAAGTTAAGGGTACCATCATTTCTGTTCATCCTATTTCATGCATTTTCATTAAAAAAATTCTGTGGAAGCATGGTTGAAATGCAATGTCTGACTTTCATTTGTTCATTTTCAGAGATTTTTTATTTATTATTACTTTTATGATATTCAAGTTATTTCTTTGACCATTGTGGATTTTTCTGTCATTAAATGATGGGTACCAACAATTTTGACCACATGTATAACAGAGTTAAAGCTGTTGTATAGGGAGGAGTGCAATCACTGGAAATGTAACTGGATTTTAACATTTCCGGTAATTGCACTCCAGCCTATAGAACAGCTTTAAGTCTGTTATGTTTACTGCTCAAGTGGGTCACGAGATATTAAAAGCAAAGGTTTACTTAATTTTGCCATCACAGATGTAATCAGCGTCAGACTGGAGCACCGTGGGTCCATCAGAGAAAATCGTTCTTGGGACCCACTATGTAGCTACATAGAAATAAATACAAGACCACCAATTGTGTGGTAAAACACGCTAATATCAGGATACAATAAAAGGTAGTACACATCTTATGTAGCGGGGGTTGGGGTAACCCCCCGTAGAATATAATATAGCCCCCTCATAAAATATAATGTAGCCTTTTTCATGGAATATAATGCAGCCTCCTCATGGAATATAAAGCTGCCCCCTCATGGAATATAATGCAGCCCCCTCATGGAATATAATGCAGCCCCCTTCATGGAATATAATGTAGCACCAACAGTGTTTTGGATCCGCACCACGTCACCCGTCACACTCACCTTGCTGAGGACTCTGCTCTAAGAACTCTTCCAATTTTCTGTGTATGGTTAAGGGACTTGTTTCATTGCGGGTTATCAGTATATTGTTTTGAGTGTTATTGCTGTGGTACAAATACACTATTTGCACTAAAGAAACCCATCTCTGTCTGTTCATTGCCCCACGCTACCAGAATCCTAGAGTTCCTACAATAGTATTACAGATGCAAAAACTATTTTTTGCAATAAAAAGCATTTATTAGTGTGTGACAGCAGCCAAATATAAAAACCTGATCTAAGTCTGGTATCGCTGTAATTGCACGGACACAAAGAATAAAATCATCTAATAACTTATACTGCATGAGGAATGGCATAAAAAATAAATAAAACCAATTCTTGACCTGCTTTTGATTTGTTCATTCTGCCTCCCAAAGATCGCCGTAAGGCTTGGCTCACATTTACCTTGCACTGTACAGTGAACACTTACACCGAGTTTTCCATGTAAATCTCTGAAATTCGTGTTTCAAACTGAACCCCTTGCTTAAGAATCCCTATAGTGAGTCAGATGGAGGCACTGTGAACACCATAGGACCTGTGATCTGGGCTTGTCTGCATTTTTAGGAGAGCATGAAAGCACTGTCGACCACAGTTTTCTGCACTTATGCAATGGATATCGCTGAACAGAGGTAAGATAGAGTCCAAAGTAACTCTGCAGACTCATTATAGTCAATGGATCCCTCGGTGGTTTAATCTGTCATATCATCCTAAATGTTATGTAAAATGTTCCCAATAGAAGCTTCAAATAAATCCACAAAAAAGCAAGTCCCCACTCAAGTCCATCATCTTCTAACGGAAATATAAGGGGCTTCAATGTTACTGGTACTACAAAGGCTCTGGAAAAGCGCTATGACACCTCACCAACCAAAGGAAATCCAGTGTATTCTGCATTCCCAAATTTTGCACTCCCATTTGAGCTCCAAACTGTGCTTAAACCACATTTAGCATCTACATATTTGGTGTTTCTGTAGTGATGAGATCCTGTCTAATTTACGGATGCATGTCTCCAGAAGCACGAGCTTGGAATAAAGTACTGTTGACTACAACATACTAGGCATTACAATGTTAGAGCAATACAATAGCAGATCAGCAGTTTTCACTCAGCAACATTCACTGGTGTTTGTTTCTGGAAAACACTCATGGAGTTAAAATTGTCACTACACTTGCAGATAAATAACTAAAGGGGTATAATTTCCAAAATTGGGACACCTGAGAGGGGATTCTGCTTTTCTAGCACTTAGGGGCTCAATATATGGAGTCCGCAAATTAATCTAGGAAAATCTGTGCTCCCGAGACTCGCTGTGTGGCTAAGTAGTACTGTACAGTAGTGTTGAGTGATACCTTATGATATCGGGAAATATAGGATCGGATTGGATCAGACTGATACCCAAAAATATCGGGTATGGCCGATACCGATACCGGAAACCAAGGCAAGTCAATGGGACACAAATATCAGAATGAAAATAAACCCTTTCTTTCCTTGCACATCCTGTTCTGGAGGGGGAGGAGTGTGGGTGGAGTGTGGGCGGAGACTGCGTGTCTGTGTGGGACCGTGGGGGGTCTGTGCGGGCCTGCCGGGGGTCTGTACGGGCCTCTCGGTGGTTTGTGCGGGCTGCCGGAGGTCTGTGTGGGCCTGCCGGGGGTCTGTACGGGCCTCTCGGGGGTTTGTGCGGGCCTGCCGGGGGTCTCTACGGGCCTCTCGGGGGTCTGTGCAGGCTTCTCGGGGGGTCTTCGTGTCTGTGTGCAGGCATCGTCAAATGATTTTAATGGAAACATGCATGAAAACACAGATTCGGAGGCCGGATTCATCATTTCATATCTCAGTTTTATATGTTTTTCGCCAGATCCGTCGCTGTGCATTTTTTCGCTGGACAGAAAAATTGTTCCTCTGTATGTGTTTTCCGTCTGACGTAAACCGCTTTTTGACGGATCTGGCAAAAAACGGATGAAACGTGAGGCCATCAGGTGCAATTCGGCGCTAATACAACTCTATGAGAAAAAACGGATCCAGCTGAAAAAAATGGATCTTTTTTTTCAAAACTCGCTGGATTGTGCCTGACGGCAAAATCCTGATGTGTGAAATTAGCCAGATAGCTATATGGATAGAAACTTCTATGTATCTATAGATATATCTATAGGTAGATATATCCATATATAGGCCGATGTTGATAAATGAACATAAAGAAAAAAACTGGAAAAAAAACATCATGGGCTCCCACGCAATTTACTGTGCCAGAGGGGGAAAGCCGATGGCCGGGGGCCTATATTTGGAGCTTGGGAAGGGAGTAATACCCATGGCCCCTCCCAGGCTATGAATATCAGCCCGCAGCTGTCTGCGTAGCCTTTACTGGCTATTAAAATAGGGGGACCCCCCAAAAAAGATGTGGGGTCCCCCTATATTTGATAGCCAGAAAGGCTATGCAGACAGCTGCAGGCTGATATTCATAGCCAAGAGAGGGGCCATGGATATTGGCCCCCCAGCTACAAAAACCAGTCCGCAGCCGCTATCAGAAATGGCGCATCTGTAAGATGCACCAATTCCGGCACTTAGCCCCTCTCTTCCCACTCCCGTGTAGCGGTGGGATATGGGGTAAAAAAGGGTTAATGTCACATTGCTATTGTAAGGTGACATTAAGACGGGTTAATAATGGAGAGACGTCAATAAGACACCTATTCATTATTAATCATACAGTAGTTAAAGAGTTAAAAAAAAATAAAGACACAGCCAGAAAAAAGTATTTTAATATTCTTAATATAACCATACTTACCATACCTCTGCGCCTGCAAAAAACAAAATAATAAACAGTATACTACCTGTCCGCCATAGTCCAATTAATAACTAGTGTCCCGCGACGATCTCCCCTATAGAACAGTGACATCGGGTGATGTCACTGCTCTATAGGACCTTCAGTGACACACTGACAGAAGACAATAGCTCCTGAGAGGTTACTATAGTTCACTGGTCTAACTTTATGTCAAAAGCTGCATGGGAACTTTCTCACACACCAATGCCAAAAGTGAGACTAGGGACTATTTTTTTACAGCTGCGGAGGAATACAGTGCGGAAGGATATCTTCCTCCCGTCATTGTATTCCTGGAGCCCCTAGAGAGCAGTCGCATCAGCTGATGATGCTGTTCTCCATGGGAGATCGTCGTGGGACACATGTGGATTTCTGCGGTTTAGGAAGTATAGTGTTTGTTTGTTATTTTAATATTTTTTACAGATGACACTGGCTTCCGGGAACAAAGTGACAAGTGATGGTGAGTATGAACTCTATGTTATATGTACTGTATGGCTATATGTATGTATTGTATGTAATGTATGAATGTATTGTATGTAGTATGTTGTATTTATGTAGTATGTATGTAGTATGTATGTTGTATGTATGTATGTATTATGTATGTTGTATGTACGTAGTATGTATGTAGTATATATGTTGCATGTATGTAGTATGTATGTAGTATGTATGTATGAATCATGTATGTAGTTTGTATGTATTTATGTAGTATGTATGTATGTAGTATGTATGTATGTATGTAGTATGTATGTAGTACGTACGTTGTATGTTTGTAGTAGGTATGTAGTATGTATGTAGTATGTTGTATGTATGTACGTAGTATGTATGTAGTATGTTGTATGCATGTATGTTGTATGTATGTATGTTGTATGTATGTTGTAACATAGTAACATAGTAACATAGTTAGTAAGGCCGAAAAAAGACATTTGTCCATCCAGTTCAGCCTATATTCCATCATAATAAATCCCCAGATCTACGTCCTTCTACAGAACCTAATTGTATGATACAATATTGTTCTGCTCCAGGAAGACATCCAGGCCTTTCTTGAACCCCTCGACTGAGTTCGCCATCACCACCTCTTCAGGCAAGCAATTCCAGATTCTCACTGCCCTAACAGTAAAGAATCCTCTTCTATGTTGGTGGAAAAACCTTCTCTCCTCCAGACGCAAAGAATGCCCCCTTGTGCCCGTCACCTTCCTTGGTATAAACAGATCCTCAGCGAGATATTTGTATTGTCCCCTTATATACTTATACATGGTTATTAGATCGCCCCTCAGTCGTCTTTTTTCTAGACTAAATAATCCTAATTTCGCTAATCTATCTGGGTATTGTAGTTTTCCCATCCCCTTTATTAATTTTGTTGCCCTCCTTTGTACTCTCTCTAGTTCCATTATATCCTTCCTGAGCACCGGTGCCCAAAACTGGACACAGTACTCCATGTGCGGTCTAACTAGGGATTTGTACAGAGGCAGTATAATGCTCTCATCATGTGTATCCAGACCTCTTTTAATGCACCCCATGATCCTGTTTGCCTTGGCAGCTGCTGCCTGGCACTGGCTGCTCCAGGTAAGTTTATCATTAACTAGGATCCCCAAGTCCTTCTCCCTGTCAGATTTACCCAGTGGTTTCCCATTCAGTGTGTAATGGTGACATTGATTCCTTCTTCCCATGTGTATAACCTTACATTTATCATTGTTAAACCTCATCTGCCACCTTTCAGCCCAAGTTTCCAACTTATCCAGATCCATCTGTAGCAGAATACTATCTTCTCTTGTATTAACTGCTTTACATAGTTTTGTATCATCTGCAAATATCGATATTTTACTGTGTAAACCTTCTACCAGATCATTAATGAATATGTTGAAGAGAACAGGTCCCAATACTGACCCCTGCGGTACCCCACTGGTCACAGCGACCCAGTTAGAGACTATACCATTTATAACCACCCTCTGCTTTCTATCACTAAGCCAGTTACTAACCCATTTACACACAATTTCCCCCAGACCAAGCATTCTCATTTTGTGTACCAACCTCTTGTGCGGCACGGTATCAAACGCTTTGGAAAAATCGAGATATACCACGTCCAATGACTCACCGTGGTCCAGCCTATAGCTTACCTCTTCATAAAAACTGATTAGATTGGTTTGACAGGAGCGATTTCTCATAAACCCATGCTGATATGGAGTTAAACAGTTATTCTCATTGAGATAATCCAGAATAACATCCCTCAGAAACCCTTCAAATATTTTACCAACAATAGAGGTTAGACTTACTGGCCTATAATTTCCAGGTTCACTTTTAGAGCCCTTTTTGAATATTGGCACCACATTTGCTATGCGCCAATCCTGCGGAACAGACCCTGTCTCTATAGAGTCCCTAAAAATAAGAAATAATGGTTTATCTATTACATTACTTAGTTCTCTTAGTACTCGTGGGTGTATGCCATCCGGACCCGGAGATTTATCTATTTTAATCTTATTTAGCCGGTTTCGCACCTCTTCTTGGGTTAGATTGGTGACCCTTAATATAGGGTTTTCATTGTTTCTTGGGATTTCACCTAGCATTTCATTTTCCACCGTGAATACCGTGGAGAAGAAGGTGTTTAATATGTTAGCTTTTTCCTCGTCATCTACAACCATTCTTTCCTCACTATTTTTTAAGGGGCCTACATTTTCAGTTTTTATTCTTTTACTATTGATATAGTTGAAGAACAGTTTGGGATTAGTTTTACTCTCCTTAGCAATGTGCTTCTCTGTTTCCTTTTTGGCAGCTTTAATTAGTTTTTTAGATAAAGTATTTTTCTCCCTATAGTTTTTTAGAGCTTCAATGGTGCCATCCTGCTTTAGTAGTGCAAATGCTTTCTTTTTACTGTTAATTGCCTGTCTTACTTCTTTGTTTAGCCACATTGGGTTTTTCCTATTTCTAGTCCTTTTATTCCCACAAGGTATAAACCGCTTACACTGCCTATTTAGGATGTTCTTAAACATTTCCCATTTATTATCTGTATTATTAGTTCTGAGGATATTGTCCCAGTCTACCAGATTAAGGGCATCTCTAAGCTGGTCAAACTTTGCCTTCCTAAAGTTCAGTGTTTTTGTGACTCCCTGACAAGTCCCTCTAGTGAAAGACAGGTGAAACTGTACAATATTGTGGTCGCTATTTCCTAGATGCCCGACCACCTGCAGATTTGTTATTCTGTCAGGTCTATTAGATAGTATTAGGTCTAAAAGTGCTGCTCCTCTGGTTGGATTCTGGTTGGATTGTGAAAGATAATTTTTCTTGGTTATTAGCAGAAACCTGTTGCCTTTATGGGTTTCACAGGTTTCTGTTTCCCAGTTAATATCCGGGTAGTTAAAGTCCCCCATAACCAGGACCTCATTATGGGTTGCAGCTTCATCTATCTGCTTTAGAAGTAGACTTTCCATGGTTTCTGTTATATTTGGGGGTTTGTAACAGACCCCAATGAGAATTTTGTTACCATTTTTCCCTCCATGAATTTCGACCCATATGGACTCGACATCCTCATTTCCTTCGCTAATATCCTCCCTTAAAGTGGACTTTAGACAAGACTTTACATAGAGACAAACCCCTCCTCCTCTCCGATTTTTACGATCCTTTCTAAACAGACTGTAACCCTGTAAGTTAACTGCCCAGTCATAGCTTTCATCTAACCATGTCTCGGTTATTCCCACTATGTCAAAGTTACCTGTAGATATTTCTGCTTCTAGTTCTTCCATCTTGTTTGTCAGGCTTCTGGCATTTGCAAGCATGCAGTTTAGAGGATTTTGTTTTGTTCCAATCTCCTCGCTGTGGATTGTTTTAGAAATGTTCTTACCTCCCTTCTGAGTATGTTTTCCTGGATCTTCTTTGTTCAAGTCTAATGTTTTTCTTCCCGTCCCCTCTTCTTCTAGTTTAACGCCCTCCTGATGAGTGTAGCGAGTCTTCTGGCGAATGTGTGTTTCCCAGGTTTGTTGAGGTGTAGTCCGTCTCTGGCGAGGAGTCCATCGTACAAGTAATTCACACCGTGGTCCAGGAATCCGAATCCTTGTTGTCTGCACCATCGTCTTAGCCAGTTGTTTGCATCAAGGATCCTGTTCC
The DNA here is from genome assembly GCF_032444005.1 of Ranitomeya imitator. Lineage (NCBI taxonomy): Eukaryota > Metazoa > Chordata > Amphibia > Anura > Dendrobatidae > Ranitomeya > Ranitomeya imitator. Next base: position 233,787,544 of record NC_091287.1, on the reverse strand, counting down.
ATCTCCTGGTGCCATGCCTGTCTACTGGAAGGATAGAAGAAAAAACTACCTGTGCATCCAGTTCCTTTACTTTCTTCCCCAACTCTTCAAAGTCTTTGCAGATTGTTGGTAGGTCCTTCCTTGCCGTGTCATTGGTGCCAACATGTATCAGAAGAAATGGGTGGACGTCCTTGGAGTTGAAGAGCTTTGGTATCCTATCGGTCACATCCTTGATCATCGCACCTGGAAGGCAGCATACTTCTCTTGCAGTTATGTCCGGTCTGCAGATGGCTGCTTCTGTGCCTCTCAATAGTGAGTCTCCCACCACCACCACTCTTCGTTGCTTCTTGGCTGTACTTTTTGCTGTCACTTGTTGCTGTGTGCCCTTTTCTTTTTTGCTTGCTGGTATTGCTTCATCCTTAGGTGTGCCATCTTCATCCTCTACAAAGATTTGATATCGGTTCTTCAGTTGTGTGGTTGGTGATTTCTCCATGGTCTTCTTGCTTCTTTTGGTCACATGCTTCCACTCATCTGCTTTTGGAGGTTCTCTGACACTTTTTTCACCTTCTGTGACCAGTAGAGATGCTTCTGTTCTGTCTAGAAAGTCTTCCTTCTCTTTGATGAGTTTCAAAGTTGCTATTCTTTCTTCCAGACCCCGCACCTTTTCTTCTAAAAGGGCCACTAGTCTACACTTCTGACAGGTGAAATTTAATTCTTCTTCTGGTCGATCTGTGAACATGTAGCACATGCTGCAGCTCACCATGTAGGTTGTCACATCTGCCATGTTGCTCCTAGATCCTGCTGACTTGCTGTGTGTTTTCCTTCTTGTGTAATCTACTCAGCCAAGCTCTCTTGCAATAATGTCCTACAGGCAAAAATTCGTTTGGTGATTCTTTCCAAGCAGCTGGTCCCGGCTGTACCCAACGATCTTCTAGCTTAGGGAGACTCTTCGCTTTCCCAGAAGGCACCTGGAATATGCAAATTAGCCTCCTCAAGCTTGAATCCCTGGTTTGGTGATTCTTTCCAAGCAGCTGGTCCCGCCTGTACCCAACGATCTTCTAGCTTAGGGAGACTCTTCGCTTTCCCAGAAGGCACCTGGAATATGCAAATTAGCCTCCTCAAGCTTGAATCCCTGGTTCCCTGTAAGTTGTATATATGTTATATGTGGTATGTATGTTGGATGTATGTTGTATGTATGTAGTATGTATGTAGTATGTATGCATGTTGTATGTCTGTAGTATGTATGTATGTTGTATGTATGGTGTATGTATGTAGTATGTATGTAATATGTATGTTGTATGTATATAGTATGCATGCATGTAGTATGTATATAGTATGTTGTATGTATGTAGTATGTATGTTGTATATATGTAGTATGTTGTATGTAGTATGTATGTTTGTGTTTTTTTACATTCAGCACAGTAGCTGGATGATGGGACTACTACTGTCCCATCATTGGCTAATGTGTCAATCACTGTCATTGTAGCAGGCATAGCCCGATGGGACTTGTAGTCGCATCGAACGATGCCTGCACACACACAACCCCCAGCAGCCCCGCACAGATCCCCGGCAGGCCCGCACAGACCCCCAGCAGGCCCACACAGATTCCTGGCAGCCCACACAGACCCCCGGCAGGCACGCACAGACCCCACATGGTCACGCACAGACCCCGCCCACACACAGACACAGTCTCCACCCACGCACCACTCACACTCCATTATAGTGCATTATTACATTATGGGAACTTCCGGTTCTGGTATTCGGTATTGCAAAAGTATCGGAACTCCGATACAGTGAATATTGGCCGATACTCGATATTTGCAGTATCAGAATGCTCAACACTACAGTACAGTCATATATGGGGTATTTCTACATTTAGCAGAAATTGTGGGACACATTTTGCTGCCATTTTTACCAATTTCCCAGTATGAAAATGTAAAATCTGGGTCTAACACACAATCTCGGTGGTAAAAGTGTAATTATTTTTTCTTCACTGCCTAATGGTATAAATTTCTGTTACACACAGTCAATATGATCACTGCATCCCTATATAAATTCATTGAGATGTGTAGTTTGTAAAATGTAGTCACTTGTGGGCGGTTCTGCTGTTCTGGAACCTCAGGCATTCTACTAATATAACATCTTCCCCTCAAACCAGTACAGCAAAATCTTTACTCCAATATGGCGCTTCTTCCCTTTTGAGCTTTGCATTGTGCCTCAAAAGAAGTATTTGACCACAAGTGGGGTATCGGTAAACTCAGGAGGAATTGCACATTTTCTCCTGCTATCCTTCTAAAAATGCATAATTTGGTACTAAAAACATTTTTGTGGGAAAAGTAGATTTTTTTTTATTTCCACGACTCAACGGTATAACCATACACATCTAAATAAGTTCCCTGAGGGGTCTAGTATCCAAAATGCTGTCACTTTGGAGGAGATTCCACTGTTTAGGCACATCAAGGGCTCTCCAAACACGACATGGTGTCCACTAGTTATTGCAGCAAATTTTGCATTCAAAACATCAAATGGCTTTGTTTCCCTTCTAAGCCCTGCTGTGCATCCAAGGAGTAGTTTTCTTCACATGTAGGGTTTCACCATACTCAGGAGAAGCTGCTAAACAAATTGTATGCTGCAATTTAAATTTTTACCATTGTAAAAATGCAAAATTTGGGACTAAAGTAATTTTTGTGGTAAAATATGATTTTTTTTTATTTCCACAGCTCAACAGTATAAACTTCTGTGAAGCACCTGGGGGGGTGGCACGGTGCTCACCACACATTTAGATAAGTTTCCTGAGGAGTGTAGTTTACAAAGTGAAGTCACTTGTGGTGGTTTCCACTGGTTAAACACATCAGGGGCTCTACAAATATGGCATAGCGTCCGCTAATTATGTCAGCAAATTTTACATTCAAAAAGTCAAACAGCGCTTCTTCCCTTCCGAACCATGCTGTGCGCCCAGACAGTGGTTTTACACTTCACAAGAGAAAAGACAGCATCATAGGAATGGGATCACCACAAATCGATTTTACAAAAGTATAACAAATTTTATTTGAACCACACCACACAAACAACTGTAGTAAAAACAATTAAAAACTCCCACAAACAATGGGAGGTAAGGGTCCATACAATGCAAAGTATAATACTACAGAAGCATTATAGAGTCTGATCACAACAAATAATACCGGCTTATACAGTCTAACAATGGGAGAAAGAGAAACATATAAATGACGCAAACCCCTATGTGCATGCTGTGTCACCTACAATAATCTAGTTAGCCTCCCAGCCTATATTTCAGAGGTGTAAGACACATGCAGCCCATGCGAACTTGTAAGGGTATGCTGGAAATCCGAAGGGACCTGACTGGAAACGACTATAAGGTAAAGAAAGAGCCGCCCAGAATAAAGCCCCCTTTCCACAGAAAGAGCGGATAACCGGCTGGATGAATACCGAGACTCTAATGATGCACGACCCACGCGTACTGACGCTGGAGGCGTCTTCCTGGATCTTAAGGAAGACGCCTCCAGCGTCGATACGCGTGGGTTGTGCATCATTAGAGTCTCGGTATTCATCCAGCCGGTTATCCGCTCTTTACATGTGGTAAAAAATGAATCCCTAAACTATTTACACACATTTATTATTAGTTACTTAAACCACTTAGTAGTCTGTATTAATAATGTTTTGGCTGATGTTATACTTTGCTTTTTTATTTTTGATGTTATTTTGCCTACCTATTTTAGCATTTATTCTTTTAAATTACAATTACTTTTCAATACATGGGCAACACATGGGCGGTGATCCATGGCCATCTTTGCATACTTTCTTGACCTGTATTTGTTGTTATACATCATATCATTGTGTGATAAAGGCTATATCCTTTATTGTAGCTGCATGTAGTTAGCCCATAGGCTTATGCTATGTGTGTGGTAATAGAGTTGAGCGACCTTGACCTTTTTAGAGTCGAGCCGGGTTTCGCGAAACCCGACTATCTCAAAAGTCGGGTCGAGTGAAATCGGCCGATTATGGCGAAAAGTCGGGATCGACCGAAACATGAAACCCAATGCAAGTCAATGGGGCAGCATAGTCGGCAGTGAGTGGGGGCCAGGAAAACACCTAGAGTGCCCATTTTAATGTCAAAACCATCCATTCTTCTTAATGAAGCTTGTCAAGCGTAATTTACCTTATAATAATTGAAAGGCATTTGAAATTGGGGGTCATTTGGCTAAAGTTGTGTGGGGTAGGGCTGGTTCAAGTAATTAGTGGGCCCAGGAAATCTGGACCACGTCACGGCAGTGGAGCAGGGAGAGGTAAGTATTTCAACTTTGCAAGTGCTGTGATCCTGAGCAAGCAGGGGGGGCCCAATTGTTGGCATTGGCACTGGCACAGGGCCCCTCAAAGTACAGCGGTGTGTTTGCACGGCGGGGGCGCCTCCCACCGGCAGCAACACTTTTGCGTACTATGAGAGGCCCTGTGCCAGTGACGTCGCCAACTAGTATACCTCCCCCCACCTGATGAAGGAACCTGCACTTTCATCTGCACCTTCCTCTTTGTCCCCGTGTAAGGTGGTATGGTATGCGGGAAGAGCAACCTGACTTTCAGCAGGGTCACAATGTTGTTGTGTAGCATGCACGGGGAATGTTGCGTTATGGGTCAATGTACCAGCAGACTCATCTATCACTGGCTGGGCAATGGGCACGATGAAGTGGAAACACAGATATAGGCCCAAAGAATAAAGTGGGCTAAATGCAGTTCAAAATTGGTAACACAGGAATAACCAGGGGGCATTGCAGTGGAGGACAACTGGAATGAGAGGCTGACACAGAGAGTAGGGCCAAATCAGTAAGTAGTCGAAATGCAGTTCAAAATTGGCAACCGTAGTAAACAGGCGGCACAGCTTTGTTCAGTGGAGGAGAACAGCAAGGAGTGGCAGACACCGATAGTAGGCCCCAACCCAACTAGTAGGCCAAATGCAGTCTAACATTAACAACTACTTAACGAGAGCCTGAAAATGGAATTTCAGGACAGGAAACCAGGAGAACAGCAAGGAGTGGCAGACACCGATAGTAGGCCCCAAACCAACTAGTACGCCAAATGCAGTTGTTCCATTTAACCACAATTTAATGAGAGCCTGAAGATAGAAGCTCAGGAAAGGCAACCTGGGGAACACCTTGGAGTGTAACACACCATCTCTCTCCACCCCATACCCATTTTGTAGGCCTAATGCAGTGTACTTTTCTACAACTACTAAACGAGAGTCGGAAGACCGAAGCAATGGCAAGGAAACCTGGGGAACACCTTGGAGTGTAACACACCATCTCTCTCCACCCCATACCCAAGTTGTAGGCCTAATGCAGTGTAGTTTCCAAGAACTACTAAACGAGAGCCGGAAGATCGAAGCTCAGGAAAGGCAACCTGGGGAACACCTTGGAGTGTAACACACCCTCTCTCTACACCCCATACCCAATTTGAAGGCCTAATGCAGTGTAGTTTCCAAGAACTACTAAACGAGAGCCGGAAGATCGAAGCTCAGGAAAGGCAACCTGGGGAACACCTTGGAGTGTAACACACCCTCTCTCTACACCCCATACCCAATTTGAAGGCCTAATGCAGCGTAGTTTCCAACAACTACTAAACGAGAGCCGGAAGATCGAAGCTCAGGAAAGGCAACCTGGGGAACACCTTGGAGTGTAACAAACCCTCTCTCTACACCCCATACCCAATTTGTAGGCCTAATGCAGCGTAGTTTCCGACAACTACTAAACGAGAGCATGAAGATCGAAGCTCAGGAAAGGCAACCTGGGGAACACCTTGGAGTGTAACACAACCTCTCTCTACACCCCATACCCAATTTGAAGGCCTAATGCAGTGTAGTTTCCAAGAACTACTAAACGAGACCCGGAAGATCGAAGCTCAGGAAAGGCAACCTGGGGAACACCTTGGAGTGGAACACACCATCTCTCTACACCCCATACCCAATTTGAAGGCCTAATGCAGCGTAGTTTCCAACAACTACTAAACGAGAGCCGGAAGATCGAAGCTCAGGAAAGGCAACCTGGGGAACACCTTGAAGTGTAACACAACGTCTCTCTACACCACGGAAGGGCTGATTCTTAGGAAGGAAGGCTGTTGGAAATAAGCATTGCGCGTCCGAGGGTGATTATATTCTTATTAGGTATATACTCACCCTCGGACGCGCCCTGCTTCTTTATTTGGAATGAATGTTTATTTGCAATGTGGTGTTGACTTTCTCTATTATTTTGGTAATTAATGATTTTATTATTTTCATTGTTTTGCATCTTCTCGGCAATAATATAAAGAAGACGCGACAGGACAACACTCGGTGGATGCCATATCTGTGTTTTCAATTTAAAAAACCTTTCAGTTAACTACTTGCAGGAGAAAGTAATTGTAGCTGGTGGCCATTTTTAGTACTGTACCAGATTTTAGTTGTGTGTTTGTTTTTAATGTTAAAATGTCTGCATTTGATATCTCACCAGTATTTTCTTTTTTATAAGCAAAATACTTTTTTTTTTATTTTATGATGTTGGTTCAAGGGGTACACGGGCAGCAGTAGACAGGTCAGTGGAGGCCTAGTGGAAGCAGGGACCGCAGACAGGCTTCGAAGCCCTAACATAATAAATTGGGCTGCCTGTAGGCAATTTAAAATTGGTTCCAGGGGAACACGGGCAGCAGTAGACAGGTCAGTGGAGGCCTAGAGGAAGGAGGGACCGCAGATGCGCCAATGTTTCCCCCATACCAAATTTGTAGGCCTAATGCAGTGTAGTTTCCAACAACTACTAACCCCTTAATGACCGCCAATACGTCTTTTAACTGACCTTAGATATAAGAGAATAGTATCCCCATACAGGTGACAATCCAGCATCTGTTGGTTGTACACTATAGCTGACAACTTGCTGTATCAGCCACGATCAGTATTTGCGCCTTCTAAATCTGTTTAACCCCTTAGATGCTGCTGTCAATAGTGACTACATCATTATAAATGGTTAACAGAGTGTGGGGGCTTCTTCTTTATCCCAATTGGTGCCCTCAGATCATGATTTTGTTGTCCTGATGTTTGCGATGGCAATTCATGACCAAATAGCGGCCTTAGAGTCTGCCGGCTATAGTAATCTGTTTAGAAGTTAGCGACATTTAGGTGGTAAAAATACACATTTTCATTTCTGTCATGCCATTTTGCATTAATTCCTGTAAAGCACCTGAAGGGTTAATAAACTACCTGACAGCAGTTTTCAATATGTTTAGGGGTGCTGTTTTTAAAATGGTATCACGTTTGGGGGTTTCCCAATATATGGGACCCCTAAAGTCACTTTAAACATGGATAAGTCCCTAAAAAAATAAATGTGGTAAATTTCTTTGAAAAAATGAAAAATTGCTGCTACATTTTTAAACCTCCTAAAATGCTAACAAAATAAAATAACATTTTACAAATGGTGCTGATGTAAAGCAGACATGTGGGAAATGTTATTTATTAATGGTTTGCTGTTGTATGACTATCTGGATTAAAGGGATAATCATTCAAATTTAGAAAATTGCTAATTTTTTAACATTTTTCTCAAATTTTTTATATTTTTTATAAATAAACACAAAAAATGTTGAACTAAATTTACCATTATCATAAAGTATAATGTGTCACGAAAAAACAATCTCAAAATCACTGGGATTTGTTGAAGCGTTGCAGAGTTATTACCACATAAAGTGACACTGGTCAGATTTCAAAAATTTGGCTCGGTCACTAAGGGGCTAAACGAGAGCCGGAATATCGAAGCTCAGGAAAGGCAACCTGGGGAACACCTTGGAGTGTAACACACCCTCTCTCTACACCCCATACCCAATTTGAAGGCCTAATGCAGTGTAGTTTCCAAGAACTACTAAACGAGAGCCGGAAGATCGAAGCTCAGGAAAGGCAACCTGGGGAACACCTTGGAGTGTAACACACCCTCTCTCTACACCCCATACCCAATTTGAAGGCCTAATGCAGCGTAGTTTCCAACAACTACTAAACGAGAGCCGGAAGATCGAAGCTCAGGAAAGGCAACCTGGGGAACACCTTGGAGTGTAACAAACCCTCTCTCTACACCCCATACCCAATTTGTAGGCCTAATGCAGCGTAGTTTCCGACAACTACTAAACGAGAGCATGAAGATCGAAGCTCAGGAAAGGCAACCTGGGGAACACCTTGGAGTGTAACACACCCTCTCTCTACACCCCATACCCAATTTGAAGGCCTAATGCAGTGTAGTTTCCAAGAACTACTAAACGAGAGCCGGAAGATCGAAGCTCAGGAAAGGCAACCTGGGGAACACCTTGGAGTGTAACACACCCTCTCTCTACACCCCATACCCAATTTGAAGGCCTAATGCAGCGTAGTTTCCAACAACTACTAAACGAGAGCCGGAAGATCGAAGCTCAGGAAAGGCAACCTGGGGAACACCTTGGAGTGTAACAAACCCTCTCTCTACACCCCATACCCAATTTGTAGGCCTAATGCAGCGTAGTTTCCGACAACTACTAAACGAGAGCATGAAGATCGAAGCTCAGGAAAGGCAACCTGGGGAACACCTTGGAGTGTAACACACCCTCTCTCTACACCCCATACCCAATTTGAAGGCCTAATGCAGTGTAGTTTCCAAGAACTACTAAACGAGAGCCGGAAGATCGAAGCTCAGGAAAGGCAACCTGGGGAACACCTTGGAGTGTAACACACCCTCTCTCTACACCCCATACCCAATTTGAAGGCCTAATGCAGCGTAGTTTCCAACAACTACTAAACGAGAGCCGGAAGATCGAAGCTCAGGAAAGGCAACCTGGGGAACACCTTGGAGTGTAACACACCCTCTCTCTACACCCCATACCCAATTTGAAGGCCTAATGCAGTGTAGTTTCCAAGAACTACTAAACGAGAGCCGGAAGATCGAAGCTCAGGAAAGGCAACCTGGGGAACACCTTGGAGTGTAACACAACGTCTCTCTACACCACGGAAGGGCTGATTCTTAGGAAGGAAGGCTGTTGGAAATAAGCATTGCACGTCCGAGGGTGATTATATTCTTATTAGGTATATACTCACCCTCGGACGCGCCCTGCTTCTTTATTTGGAATGAATGTTTATTTGCAATGTGGTGTTGACTTTCTCTATTATTTTGGTAATTAATGATTTTATTATTTTCATTGTTTTGCATCTTCTCGGCAATAATATAAAGAAGACGCGACAGGACAACACTCGGTGGATGCCATATCTGTGTTTTCAATTTAAAAAACCTTTCAGTTAAATACTTGCAGGATAAAGTAATTGTAGCTGGTGGCCATTTTTAGTACTGTACCAGATTTTAGTTGTGTGTTTGTTTTTAATGTTAAAATGTCTGCATTTGATATCTCACCAGTATTTTCTTTTTTATAAGCAAAATACTTTTTTTTTTATTTTATGATGTTGGTTCAAGGGGTACACGGGCAGCAGTAGACAGGTCAGTGGAGGCCTAGTGGAAGGAGGGACCGCAGACAGGCTTCGAAGCCCTAACATAATAAATTGGGCTGCCTGTAGGCAGTTTAAAATTGGTTCCAGGGGAACACGGGCAGCAGTAGACAGGTCAGTGGAGGCCTAGTGGAAGGAGGGACCGCAGACAGGCTTCGAAGCCCTAACATAATAAATTGGGCTGCCTGTAGGCAATTTAAAATTGGTTCCAGGGGAACACGGGCAGCAGTAGACAGGTAAGTGGAGGCCTAGTGGAAGGAGGGACCGCAGACAGGCTTCAAAGGCCTAACATAATAAAATGGGCTGGCTGTAGGCAATTTAAAATTGGTTCCAGGGGAACACGGGCAGCAGTAGACAGGTCAGTGGAGGCCTAGTGGAAGGAGGGACCGCAGACAGGCTTCGAAGGCCTAACATAATAAAATGGGCTGGCTGTAGGCAATTTAAAATTGGTTCCAGGGGAACACGGGCAGCAGTAGACAGGTAAGTGGAGGCCTAGTGGAAGGAGGGACCGCAGACAGGCTTCGAAGGCCTAACATAATAAATTGGGCTGCCTGTAGGCAATTTAAAATTGGTTCCAGGGGAACACGGGCAGCAGTAGACAGGTAAGTGGAGGCCTAGTGGAAGGAGGGACCGCAGACAGGCTTTGAAGGCCTAACGTAATAAAATGGGCTGGCTGTAGGCAATTTACAATTGGTTCCATGGGAACACGGGCAGCAGAAGACAGGTCAGTGGAGGCCTAGTGGAAGGAGTGACGGCAGACAGGCATCAAAGGCCTAACATCATAACATTGGGCTGTTGGCAATTTAAAATTGGATCCAGGGGTACACGGGCAACAGTGGTCTGGTCAGTGGAAGTCTAGTGGAAGGAGTGACGGCAGACAGGCATCAAAGGCCTAACATAATAACATTTGGCTGTTGGCAATTTAAAATTGGTTCCAGGGGTACACGGGCAACAGTGGTCTGGTCAGTGGAAGTCTAGTGGAAGGAGTGACGGCAGACAGGCTAAGAAGGCCTAACATAACAAAATTGGGCTGGCTGTAGGCAAGTTTAAATTGGTTCCAGGGGAACACGGCCAGCAGTGGCCTGGTCAGTGTAGTAGTTGTAGAAAGAACGGACCGCAGACAGGCTTCGAAGGCCTAACATAACAAAAATGTCAAAACAATGGTATTGTCAGTGCCAGGCATTGAAGGATGTCAGCGCATAGACTAAACATTGGTGAAGCTGTGAGAGATAATTTTGCTAGTGGTAGAGCACTGTTTGAGCTGGGGGGGGAACTGTCTTGTGGCCGGCGGTACAGGCCCAGGGCCCCTCATATTACAATGGTGTGTCTGACGTTGGGTGCGCACCACCACCGCCAGAGACACTTTATTGTACTATGAGGGACCCAGTGGCAGTGCCGTCGACCAAAAGCGGGCACACCCACCTCTTCAGACAAACAGCACTCTCACGGGTGCTGGCGCAAAGTGGCGATACCACGGCCCCGTGTGGGGAGTTTGGCCATTTTGTTAGGAGTAAACATGTCGTATGCTGGACAATCAGGTGCAGAAAATTACGAGATTGGAAAAGTCATTCAGAATAGTCCACAGGCAAGACCTTTTCATAGGAAAGTTAGGTGTCAGCCGGGCAAGGTGGGGCAAAAGATTTCGAAATCCAGTTGTGGTTCATTTTAATGAAGGTTAGATCATCTACATTTTGGGTAGCCAGACGAGTCCTTTTTTCAGTTAGTATTGAACCTGCAGCACTGAATACTCTTTCTGATAGGACACTAGCTGCCGGGCAAGCAAGCTCCTGCAATGCATATTCTGCCAATTCTGGCCAGGTGTCTAATTTGGATGCCCAGTAATCAAATGGGAATGACGGTTGAGGGAGAACGTCGATAAGGGATGAAAAATAGTTTGTAACCATACTGGACAAATGTTGTCTCCTGTCACTTTGAATTGATGCCGCAGTACCTGTCCTGTCTGCGGTCATAGCAAAATCACTCCACAACCTGGTCAGAAAACCCCTCTGGCCAACGCCACTTCTGATTTCTGCCCCTCTAACACCTCTGGTCTGCTGGTCCCTGGAGCTCGTGTGAGAACGATCACGGGCGCTGTGTGCAGGGAATGCCAGAAGCAAACGGTCAACAAGAGTTGATTGTTTTGTTGCTAATATTAGTTCCAAGTTCTCATGTGGCATAATATTTTGCAATTTGCCTTTATAGCGAGGATCAAGGAGGCAGGCCAACCAGTAATCGTCATCGTTCATCATTTTTGTAATGCGTGTGTCCCTTTTGAGGATACGCAAGGCATAATCTGCCATGTGGGCCAAAGTTCCAGTTGTCAAATCTGCGGTTGTGCTTGGTTGAGGGGCAGTTGCAGGCAAATCTACGTCACTTGTGTCCCTCAAAAAACCAGAACCCGCCCTTGCCACGCCACCAATTTCCAATGACCCCGGGAAAGCTTCCTCATTAAAAATATACTCATCCCCATCATCCTCCTCATCCTCCACCTCCTCTTCGCCCGCTACCTCGTCCTGTACACTGCCCTGACCAGACAATGGCTGACTGTCATCAAGGCTTTCCTCTTCCTCTGGTGCAGACGCCTGATCCTTTATGTGCGTCAAACTTTGCATCAGCAGACACATTAGGGGGATGCTCATGCTTATTATGGCGTTGTCTGCACTAACCAGCCGTGTGCATTCCTCAAAACACTGAAGGACTTGACACATGTCTTGAATCTTCGACCACTGCACACCTGACAACTCCATGTCTGCCATCCTACTGCCTGCCCGTGTATGTGTATCCTCCCACAAAAACATAACAGCCCGCCTCTGTTCGCACAGTCTCTGAAGCATGTGCAGTGTTGAGTTCCACCTTGTAACAACGTCTATGATTAGGCGATGCTGGGGAAGGTTCAAAGAACGCTGATAGGTCTGCATACGGCTGGAGTGTACGGGCGAACGGCGGATATGTGCGCAAAGTCCACGCACTTTGAGGAGCAGGTCGGATAACCCCGGATAACTTTTCAGGAAGCACTGCACCACCAGGATTAAGGTGTGAGCCAGGCAAGGAATGTGTTTCAGTTGGGAAAGGGAGATGGCAGCCATGAAATTCCTTCCGTTATCACTCACTACCTTGCCTGCCTCAAGATCTACAGTGCCCAGCCACGACGGCGTTTCTTGCTGCAAGAACTCGGACAGAACTTCCGCGGTGTGTCTGTTGTCGCCCAAACACTTCATAGCCAATACAGCCTGCTGACGTTTGCCAGTAGCTGCCCCATAATGGGAGACCTGGTGTGCAACAGTGGCAGCTGCGGATGGAGTGGTTGTGCGACTGCGGTCTGTGGACGAGCTCTCGCTTCTGCAGGAGGACGAGGAGGAGGAGGAGGGGGTGCGAACGGCTACAGCCAACTGTTTCCTAGACCGTGGGCTAGGCAGAACTGTCCCAAACTTGCTGTCCCCTGTGGACCCTGAATCCACCACATTTACCCAGTGTGCCGTGATGGACACGTAACGTCCCTGGCCATGCCTACTGGTCCATGCATCTGTTGTCAGGTGCACCTTTGTGCTCACAGATTGCCTGAGTGCATGGACGATGCGCTCTTTAACATGCTGGTGGAGGGCTGGGATGGCTTTTCTGGAAAAAAAGTGTCGACTGGGTAGCTCGTAGCGTGGTACAGTGTAGTCCATCAGGTCTTTGAAAGCTTCGCTTTCAACTAACCGGTAGGGCATCATCTCTAACGAGATTAGTCTAGCTATGTGGGCGTTCAAACCCTGTGTACGCGGATGCGAGGCTAAGTACTTCCTTTTTCTAACCATAGTCTCATGTAGGGTGAGCTGGACTGGAGAGCTGGAGATCGTGGAACTAGCGGGGGTGCCGGTGGACATGGCAGACTGAGAGACGGTGGGAGATGGTATTGTTGCCGCCGGTGCCCTAGATGCAGTGTTTCCTACTACGAAACTGGAGATTCCCTGACCCTGACTGCTTTGGCCTGGCAAAGAAACCTGCACAGATACTGCAGGTGGTGCAGAAAATGGTGGCCCTACACTGCCGGAAGGGATGTTGCGTTGATGAGTAGCTTCATTGGCCGAGGGTGCTACAACCTTAAGGGACGTTTGGTAGTTAGTCCAAGCTTGCAAATGCATGGTGGTTAAATGTCTATGCATGCAACTTGTATTGAGACTTTTCAGATTCTGCCCTCTGCTTAAGGTAGTTGAACATTTTTGACCGATTACTTTGTGCTGATCAATTGGATGTTGTTTAAAAAAATGCCAGACTGCACTCTTTCTAGCATCGGATACCTTTTCAGGCATTGCAGACTGAGCTTTAACCGGATGGCCACGCTGTCCTCCAACAGGTTTTGACTTTGCCACGCGTTTTGGCCAAGATACGGGCCCGGCAGATGGAACCTGTTGCGATGTTGATGCCTGCTGCGGCCCCTCCTCCTCCGCTTCAGAACTGCTGCCGCCTGCACCCTGTTCCCCCAATGGCTGCCAATCGGGGTCAAGAACTGGGTCATCTATTACCTCTTCTTGTAGCTCGTGTGCAACTTCGTCTGTGTCACCGTGTCGGTCGGTGGTATAGCGTTCGTGATGGGGCAACATAGTCTCATCAGGGTCTGATTCTTGATCAGCACCCTGCGAGGGCAATGTTGTGGTCTGAGTCAAAGGACCAGCACAGTAGTCTGGCTGTGGCTGTGCATCAGTGCACTCCATGTCAGATTCAACTTGTAATGGGCATGGACTGTTAACTGCTTCACTTTCTAAGCCAGGGACGGTATGTGTAAAGAGCTCCATGGAGTAACCCGTTGTGTCGCCTGCTGCATTCTTCTCTGTTGTTGTTTTTGCTGAAGAGGACAAGGAAGCGACTTGTCCCTGACCGTGAACATCCACTAACGACGCGCTGCTTTTACTTTTACCAGTTTCACGAGAGGAGGCAAAAGAGCTAGAGGCTGAGTCAGCAAGATAAGCCAAAACTTGCTCTTGATGCTCCGGCTTTAAAAGCGGTTTTCCTACTCCCAGAAAAGGGAGGGTTCGAGGCCTTGTGTAGCCAGACGACGAACCTGGCTCCACAGCTCCAGACTTAGGTGCAATATTTTTTTTCCCACGACCACCTGATGCTCCACCACTACCACTACCCTCATTACCAGCTGACAATGAACGCCCCCGGCCACGACCTCTTCCACCAGACTTCCTCATTGTTTTAAAAACGTTACCAAACGAACGGTATTTGTTGCTGTCACACAACTTACACGGTGAGCTATAACTTCAGTATGATTTAGCTACCCCTTTATAGGTGGGTGAGACCACAACGAAAATCAGCCACAATGTTACACACTCTGTTGTTGTTGGCAACAAATGAGATGGCACACACGCAGGACTGTCACTGAAGCGCAAATGTAAATATTTATCTCCCACTGATTTGTGTTTGTTTTTTTTAAAAGGGAGACTTCAGAAAAAAAAAATTAAAAAAAAATTATTTTTTACAGAAGAATTTATAAAACAAATAAAATGAAATGATTGTTTCAGGGAGAATTTAGGAAAAAAAAAAAAAAAAAAGGCTTTGTAGGGCCCACTGAGTGAGAGAGGACGCACACAGGAGTCAGGAGTGGCACACAAGCCCAGAGGCCAATATTAATCTCCCACCGATTGATTTAGTTATTTTTTTTGGTAGATTTTGGAACCCAAATCAAGCAAAAAAATTAATAGGCTTTCTATGGCCCACAATTGGGGAGAGAGAGAGAGATGGCACACCCAGGAGTCAAGACTGGCACACAAGCAGAAGGGGCAATATGAATCTCCCACAGATTTTTTTTTTTTTTTCAGGGAGACTTGAGAGAAAAAAAAATACAAAAAAAATGATTTTTTTCAGGAATAATTTAGAAACCAAAGAAAATAAAATGATTGTTTCAGGGAGAATTTAGAAAACAAATAAAACAAAAAATAGGCTTTCTAGGGCCCACTGAGTGACAGATGACGCACACAGGAGTCAGGAGTGGCAGACAAGCCCAGAGGCCAATATTAATCTCCCACTGATTGATTTAGTGATTATTTTTGGTAGATTTTGGAACCCAAATCAACAAAAAAATTAATAGGCTTTCTATGGCCCACAATTGGGGAGAGAGAGAGAGATGGCACACCCAGGAGTCAAGACTGGCACACAAGCAGAAGGGGCAATATGAATCTCCCACAGATTTTTTTTTTTTTTTTTCAGGGAGACTTTAGAGAAAAAAAAATACAAAAAAATGATTTTTTTCAGGAATAATTTAGAAACCAAAGAAAATAAAATGATTTTTTCAGGGAGAATTTAGAAAACAAATAAAACAAAAAATAGGCTTTCTAGGGCCCACTGAGTGACAGATGACGCTCACAGGAGTCAGGAGTGGCACACAAGCCCAGAGGCCAATATTAATCTCCCACTGATTGATTTAGTGATTTTTTTTGGTAGATTTTGGAACCCAAATCAAGCAAAAAAATTAATAGGCTTTCTATGGCCCACTATTTGTGAGAGAGATGGCACGCTCAGGACTGGCACACAAGCCCAGAGGCCAATATTAATCTCCCATTTTTTTTTCCAGGGAAAATTTATAAACCCAATAAAAAAAATAATAATAAATAGGCTTTCTATGGCCCACTATCTGAGAGAGAGAGATGGCACGCTTAGGACTGGCACACAAGCCCAAAGGCCAATATTAATCTCCCACTGATTGATTGATTGATTTTTTCAGGTAGAATTATGAACCCAAATTAACCAAAAAAATAAATAGGCTTTCTATGGCCCACTATTTAAGAGAGAGATGGCACACTCAGGACTGGCACACAAGCCCAGAGGCCAATATTAATCTCCCACTTTTTTTTTTTTCCAGGGAAAATTTATAAACCCAATAAAATAATAAAAAAATAGGCTTTCTATGGCCCACTATCTGAGAGAGAGAGAGATGGCACGCTTAGGACTGGCACACAAGCCCAAAGGCCAATATTAATCTCCCACTGATTGATTTAATGATTTTTTCAGGTAGAATTTAGAACCCAAATCAAGCAAAAAAATTAATAGACTTTCTATGGCCCACTGAGTGAGAGATGGCACACACAGGAGTAAGGAGTGGCACACAAGCCCTGAGGCCAATATTTTTCTCCCACTGATTGATGTTGTGATTTTTTCTGGTAGATTTTGGAACCCAAATCAAGCAAAAAAATAAATAGGCTTTCTATGGCCCACTATTTGTGAGAGAGATGGCACGCTCAGGACTGGCACACAAGCCCAGAGGCCAATATTAATCTCCCATTTTTTTTTTTCCAGGGAAAATTTATAAACCCAATAAAAAAAATAATAATAAATAGGCTTTCTATGGCCCACTATCTGAGAGAGAGAGATGGCACACTTAGGACTGGCACACAAGCCCAAAGGCCAATATTAATCTCCCACTGATTGATTGATTGATTTTTTTCAGGTAGAATTATGAACCCAAATCAACCAAAAAAATAAATAGGCTTTCTATGGCCCACTATTTGTGAGAGAGATGGCATGCTCAGGACTGGCACACAAGCCCAGAGGCCAATATTAATCTCCCACTTTTTTTTTTTTCCAGGGAAAATTTATAAACCCAATAAAATAATAAAAAAATAGGCTTTCTATGGCCCACTATCTGAGAGAGAGAGAGATGGCACGCTTAGGACTGGCACACAAGCCCAAAGGCCAATATTAATCTCCCACTGATTGATTTATTGATTTTTTCAGGTAGAATTTAGAACCCAAATCAAGCAAAAAAATTAATAGGCTTTCTATGGCCCACTGAGTGAGAGATGGCACACACAGGAGTAAGGAGTGGCACACAAGCCCTGAGGCCAATATTTTTCTCCCACTGATTGATGTTGTGATTTTTTCTGGTAGATTTTGGAACCCAAATCAAGCAAAAAAATAAATAGGCTTTCTATGGCCCACTGAGTGAGAGATGACACAGACAGAGATGGCACTCTAGCAGAAATGTCAATCTTAATCTCCCACAAAAAAAAAAAAAAAAAAGGAACTGTCCTTCAATTACTATCTCCCTGCAGTAATCTCAGCCAGGTATGGCAGGCAGCAATAAGGAGTGGACTGATGCACAAATTAAATAAAAAGTGTGGACAAACAAACAAGATAGCTGTGCAGAAAGGAAGGAACAAGAGGATTTGTGCTTTGAAAAAAGCAGTTGGTTTGCACAGCGGCGTACACACAGCAATGCAGCTATCAGGGAGCCTTCTAGGGCAGCCCAATGAGCTACAGCGCTGAGGGGAAAAAAAAAAAAAGGAGCTTCCACTGTCCCTGCACACCGAAGGTGGTGTTGGGCAGTGGAAATCGCTACAGCACAAGCGGTTTTGTGGTTAATGGACCCTGCCTAACGCTATCCCTGCTTCTGACGAAGCGGCAGCAACCTCTCCCTAAGCTCAGATCAGCAGCAGTAACATGGCGGTCGGCGGGAACTCCCCTTTATAGCCCCTGTGACGCCGCAGACAGCAAGCCAATCACTGCAATGCCCTTCTCTAAGATGGTGGGGACCAGGACCTATGTCATCACGCTGCCCACACTCTGCGTTTACCTTCATTGGCTGAGAAATGGTGCTTTTCGCGTCATTGAAACGCGACTTTGGCGCGAAAGTCGCGTACCGCATGGCCGACCACGCACAGGGGTCGGATCGGGTTTCATGAAACTCGACTTCGCCAAAAGTCGGCGACTTTTGAAAATGTTCGACCCGTTTCGCTCAACCCTATGTGGTAATACTCACGTTTGTTATTACTTTCTGTGGAATTTTGTAATTATATTTAGTAAAGGATCATCTTAATATTTTAAGAAGTATGGTTGCCATTAAAGAAGCACCCCTATAAAAGTTTTTATCATCTTAATTTATTGCAATCTCTCCTTTTATGTGTCCTTACAATTGCTCATTTTGCCGTTCTACCCAGCTAATGTCTGTTTTCCATTAGGTCTATGACATCAAATTGACTAGCTTAATCCTTCTAAGCTCTATTTAGAAACAGGAGGTCAATTTTCCCTGCATGACTCATTAGTCACTGCAAAAGTCCATGGGGGGAGTAGCGGATCAGCTGGGTTAGGAAAAGAAGAAGGCAATGATAATTGCTGGGAGAAGAGACTTCATGTTTCTACATAGAGCAAATAAATGACAAGAATTCACTGGGTGGAAAGGCAAAATGAGCAATTGTAAATACACATTGCTATACAATATGATGATTGCAATATATTGAAAGGATAAAAACTTTGATGGGCGTGCTTCTTTAAATAGATGTAATCTTTTCCAAATTTTTTTGCTTAATATTTTGTCAGAAAACAATTGGCATAACAGCAAAGCTTTCCAGATATATTGCACTAAATATTTTTGGAATAGATAGAGAAAAATCATATATGCATATGAACATACAGTATCTGCTTCTTGTTCAGGGCTGAAATCACAAATTGATTTGATAACATACAAGCAATTTATACATTTTTACGCACCTTTATTTTCTATATGGTTTCAATGAATATTTTATATGCATGGTTTCTATAGTTTGACCAAATTACTCAGGCAACAAATCATACAAATGCTTCTGTAAAAACATGTGATGGAGAGAGTTGAATTTTCTACCCGGAAATACAAATATTGGAGTCCAGTAAGTTTGACCTTGTCCATTTCTGATTGGTACTTTGATAGACTTAAAAAGTGACATTTCCTGTAGTACACTGTAATTGGAGCTATAGCTTCAGATACCACCCTTAGCTATGAGCTGAAAGAGAAAGGAAATTAGAATACCCAGGGAAGCCTAGTGGTAATTAATCATCGTACAATGAAGCCTGTCAAAATGCTTTCTAAAGCTGATGCTGCTGTCAATTACAAGTAGCGTTTCACCATCTGCAATTGTTTAAAATATCACCCAGTGCTGATATTGACATTCTTAACACTTGTGAACTTTCTACAGTAAAGCAATACACAGCATATCATCATGGCGACTGATAAAATACGTTATAGCAATATTTCCACCTACAATAAAGACATTTTGATAAATATAATAAAAGGATATTGTACGAAAGCAAATATAATTTCTTGTTGCGCAATGCGCATCTATTGTAGCAATCCTCTTCAATCAGGAAATAATGGTAGTAATTTGTTAATATGAATTAGCTTAAGATAACTGGTCAGTTATAACATTACCTTTGGGCCTGATTATCAGATCAATCTTAAACAGTGCCCCATGCAGGACTCGACACGGAGACAAGGAAATGTATCAATTGGTGTCATGAACACATAATTGTTTGAATATACTCCATTTTTCTCACCACTCACTCCACTTAGGAGCAACTATGTTAGCAAACCTGCAGGATGACTAGAGGCTAGAGATGAGCAAATCAAATTCATTTGAGTGAAATTGAATTATCTTCAAATTTATAAAAAAAAATTCCATGTTGTCAAGAAAACAGATTATTTTTATAATTCTCTCTTTGCAACTTCAGCAAAATGGTGGTGAGCCAAGCTGCAGGGATTGCGAAAAGGTAAAAAAACGAAAGTAATAATAATGCTCAGTTCACCTTGCTGTCCCTGCTGCTCACTCCCTGAAGTCAGATTCTCTTTGTCACTTCATTTCCCCATCCCCTCTATAATTCTGGCCTGTTCACTCTAGGACATACTGATGCAACCAAACATTGGACAGTGAACAGTGAGCAGTGGAGTAGGCTGGAAAAGTGGCCTGTGAGATGAGTATTAGTTTCTTAGCTTTTATATCATGTGTATAATGCTCTGGTGTTTGATGGTACCCTAAAGCATACTAAGGAACATTGAACTTGCAGGAAATAACTGGGCTTTAAATCAAATTACCCACTCAAATTAGCGTGATATGTTGGATTCAAATTTTCCCAGATCTACTTCTCTGTATTGCACTTTATACTTGTATATTGACAAAAGCTATTGTAACACACACCTTTATTACAAAGCACCTATAGTGCGTAAACAGGAAGGCAGAGATTCACCACAACATAGTACTGATGCGCATACACCGAAGGCATAGCAAATAGAAACTCAGGCATTTGCATACACTCTCCTCAGCCAAACTTCTCTAGCAGTGAGCGTTTCCCCCGATACCCGGCTATGTGTTGCTGTAGAAACGCGTTCAGCACGTTGCTGACCCGCCCTCCTATCCTGACACGTCGAATAGGGGGTGTGGACCTCTGACGTGAAATGCTGACCCGCACCGATGTGACTTCCTGGTCAGTTAGTGGAAGCTCCATTCCCATACTGCTGCCTCCACTGTAAGAACAGGAAGAAGCAAACACGAAATGCGCGTTCGGCCTCTGGAATGTATCTCAGGTCATGTATTTATCTATCCCTATTTATACCTTGTGACTAGTTTTTCATGCTTCTTTTCATAGGCAAATGCTGTCTTAGTATATACCCAAGACCTACCTGGCTTATATACAGTGGGGCAAAAAAGTATTTAGTCAGTCAGCAATAGTGCAATAGGGCAACGAAGGAGTGGCTTCGTAAGAAGCATTTCAAGGTCCTGGAGTGGCCTAGCCAGTCTCCAGATCTCAACCCAATAGAAAACCTTTGGAGGGAGTTGAAAGTCCGTGTTGCCAAGCGAAAAGCCAAAAACATCACTGCTGTAGAGGAGATCTGCATGGAGGAATGGGCCAACATACCAACAACAGTGTGTGGCAACCTTGTGAAGACTTACAGAAAACGTTTGACCTCTGTCATTGCCAACAAAGGATATATTACAAAGTATTGAGATGAAATTTTGTTTCTGACCAAATACTTATTTTCCACCATAATATGCAAATAAAATGTTAAAAAAACAGACAATGTGATTTTCTGGATTTTTTTTTCTCAGTTTGTCTCCCATAGTTGAGGTCTACCTATGATGTAAATTACAGACGCCTCTCATCTTTTTAAGTGGTGGAACTTGCACTATTGCTGACTGACTAAATACTTTTTTGCCCCACTGTACTTGGAATTCCTTACCTGAGGAGGAGGTGTTGATGGCGAACTCAGTCGAGGGGTTCAAGAGAGGCCTGGATGTCTTCCTGGAGTGTAACAATATTGTATCTTACAGATATTAGGTTCCTTAGAAGGACGTAGATCTGGGGATTTATTCTGAGGGAATATAGGCTGAACTGGATGGACAAATGTCTTTTTTTGGCCTTGCTGACTATGTTACTTTGTTACTATACTACATACCTAACCATACAGCATTAGATTACCAGTGCTTTTCATGCTCTGCTGCTACAAACACTTATGAACGTTAGTGGTAATATGCACTTACAGCTAAATTGGCATACATTAGTTGGCCATGTACCTACTCAAGCACTATGCCATACTTATGACCCATCATTGTTAAACCATGCACAATTTTTTACTCAATACCAGCTAAAGTCACTTTAATACTAAACTGTGCACTGAAGCTAAATTCAGATTAGCGCTCTGGGGCTTTGCTGAGGGCTGCGTACTTCTTCTGTTAAGCTCCGCCTACTTCCGCATACTTCTGCATGTGTCCTGCATACCTATCTTTAATATTGGATACCCTGGACATGCGGATGTATGTGGATGTAGGCGGATGCACTGTTTTGACACTCCTGCCGACTGGACAGGAAGGCAACAAGTTGCGTTGTGTGCAGACGGTGGGCACGTCAAATCGACGCATCCGCATACATCTGCATACATCTGCATGTCCTGTGTATCCAATGTTAAAGATAGGTATGCAGGACGTATGCAGAAGTATGTGGAAGTAGGCGGAGCTTAACAGAGAAAGTATGCAGCCCTCCGCAAAGCCCCGGAACGCTAATGTGAACTTATCCTAACCACATTTTCATTGCTCACTAGCTAAGAGGCACTTTAATAGGAAACTGACCTTTTGGAGAGATACGTCTGTTATGTGGTCCTTTTTAAATACTAGCATTTAGGTACTCTGTATTTGTTATAACTTACCCTATGTGGTATGTATATGGTAATTTAAAAACCTTACGAAGCCTTGACACATAACAGTTAAAAGGGATTGATATAAGAACCCTCTGTAACAGGAATAATGCACACTTTTGTGTGCAGTACTGTATATTTAGCATTTTGAATATTTTAAACTTTATTGTGAATATTTAAGAAAGGTGTATACTTTTCATTACATGGCATTGACTTCTCTCTAATTGAAGGATTGTATTTAGCATGATTAGTTATGCAGATTCCTGTCATATCACTACATTGTTACCTTTTTGCTCCTAAAGATCTAAATCTTAATTTTGATCATTTTGATAGTATTTTGGCTTTCAACACAGCCTGAATCCTTCTGGGCATGATCTTGATCAGATTCAAACATGTAGACCGAAATTTGATCTCAGATCTCTTCTACACATTCCCAAAGTTGGCACACACTGGTCAACTCACTTGGGGATGTATACCATTTTATATTCAATTCTACCCACAATTGTTTCATTGTGTTGAGGTCTGGGGACTGTGGGGGCCATCCCAGCATCTCTGCTTCATTGTTATTGAACCATTTCTTCACACATCTCGACATATGCTTCCTGTTGTCCTGTTGGAACATTATGTGCTCCTTTTCATACCCACTGTACTTGAGTGTACAAAGTAACTCATCTGGTAGGATACTCACATATAGCTCAGTATTGAGAACACCACAGATCCTGGTCAAGTATTCAATGCCTTTGGCTGTGAAATAACCCCAAATCATCAGGCATCCTTCATCTAACTTTACATTTCCTTCAATTTTTCAATCCGTTAATCCCTTTTTCCTTTATTTGTTTCAAATCTATTTGCACCTATCAGAGTCTAGTCTATTGACTTCCGAGTTATTGCTCCAAATCATGCATTTCAAATCATTAAATGTCCACTTTTCGCACCTGTTTGCAAACTCACACTAATGCTTCTTATGACAATATAAAGTTGAGGCTTCTTCATCTTTTTTTCGGGTCACCATTCCAGGCTTGTGTAATGTTCGTCGCAGGGTTCTTGCATCGACTTCTGTGATGTCGCTATTATGAAGCATATGAGCCACCTCCACTGCCGTGTTTGTCACGTCAGAACTGACAGTATTCAGGAAGAATAATGTTTTTCCACAAAAAGAAGCAAAATAGTAACAATGCAGTGACAAGAATCTGCATAACTACTCATATGCTAAATAGTTGCAAGTCAAATTTATGTATGAGATAGCCAAGATGATTGTCTATAAAAAGATGGTAGTCTCACGATTAAAGCAGGAGTGGATGGTGAGATATGGAGCCTGAAAGTCAAATATTTAAAACATTGTTACCCTTGTGCTCATCACTGTAACCTAATGACATTCATGATCATGGTAACATACAGCAAATATATATGATGGATTGCACAGATACAGAGAGTAGACTATGGACAGTGATTTTAAATGGCAAAAATACATGACTATTAAAATGACAAGACAAGCCAAGCATGAAAATGAATATTATTCACCCTCTATCCTTAATATTTCTATCTTTCTATAGATCTGCTAGTTAAAAAGAATGAGAAAAATTTCCATGGTATTGATTAAAGAAAATCAGACCTTTTGACCTCTCCCAACCCTAAGGATTAGGATGGAAACTATGTGTGACTGAAATTTATTAGAAAAGCCATATTTGCATAATGATTTCCCACCTTCCATAGCAAAGCATTGTTATCACTGAGCTCCCAAAGGTCCTTATGCTTGCTAATAACTATTATAGAGGGGCAACGAAGTGAATCAAAACCAAAGCAAGATCACCTGAGCCTAAGCTCATTAACCCTTCCCAGAGTTTATGCAGAAAAGCACAGAATATATCCAATAAACAGTAATTGTCAAACAATAAATACACTTGAATGTTGAATATTAAAATATAAAGCTCATTGACTCAAACAATGGTTTCTTATCAAGCAATTCTGATTTTATACACTATTGTTAAGCACAGGTTCCTTACATAAAATTATTATTAAATATTTTGTTGCAATACATGGGCAAATGATCCCAAGAGAGCTAATTGAACTTTGTAATACATACTAAACCTCATTTATATGTTTTAATGTGATTGTTAGGTGAATATACTATGTTATAAGTACCTAATGGAATTCTTTCTTTCCATGGGGAATTTTACGATTATCATTATTTTTATTATAATTATTATTAAAATTATTATTATTATTGTTAAAGTGCTAGCCCTCTTTTTGTAAATGGGATTTCACACATGGAACCACTGGTAAGCATTTAGACTGTGTTCACATTTGCATTAAAGCAGCACCCTATCAACATTTTTATCCTCTTAATACTATATATTGCAGTCGTCACGTTATATGGTACTGTGAACTTAAATTTAATCATTTCTACCGAGCTAGTTCTTCTGTTTTCCTCTAGGTCTTTGACATTACATGATTATAAACTGGGTATGTCTAAGCTCTATATAGAAACAGGGCATCAATTTTCCCTGTATGAGTCATGAGTCACTGCAAAAATCTCTGGCAGGGAGAGGCGGGACTATTTAGGAGTAGAAGAGGGGAATGATTTTTACAGGTAAAGAAACTTCCTGTTTCTACATATAGAGTTTTGATAACTAAAGGAGGAAGACCTGTGAAGACTGAGACTTCAAGGTTGGATTTTAAAAAGGCAGATTTTAAGGGACTCAGAAAGAGAATAGGATGGGTCCAATAGTTCGATGTCCTTACGGACAAAAATGTCCAGGAAGGATGGGAAATTTGAAAAATGAGATACTCAAAGCACAATCATTAACAAGAGAATTAATATGAAGCATTTAAGGAAGCCAGGATGGATGAACACAGAACTTAAACACATGCTAAAAAGGAACAAAGATATGTTTATCAAATGTTTATCAAATGGAAAGAGGGAGACATATATAAAAGAATGTAATGCTGTCATCACAACCTGCAGGGCACGCATCAGATTATCAAAGTTGATAATGAGCTTAGGCTTGCAAGATATGTCAAAAGCAATAAGAAAGAATTTGGGAGACATGTAAAAAGTAAAAGAAAATTCAAAGATGCTATGGGATTTTTACAGGATTAAAATGGTAACGTGGTAAAAACTGATGTTGACAAAGCCAAACTTTTAAAGACTAACTTCATTTCCTTCTATGACAGAATCACTGACTGGGTGGATAAGGGAAACACAGTAGATATAGTATACCTTGACTTCAGAAAAGCATTAGACATAGTATCTCACACCATTCTTACTAAATAAAATGACCAATATTAGAAAAGACAATGCAGCCGTTAGGTGGATTTATAACTAGCTTAGTGATTGGACCCAAAGAGTGGTCATAAATGACTGCACATCCAGTTGGAAGAATTTCTGAAGTGGAGTACCAGTAGGCTCTGTCCTGGTCCCTGTGTTGTTCAACATCTTTATCAATGATTTGGATGAATAAATTAAGAGTAAACTGATTAAATTTGCCGATCACAAAGCTAGGAGGGATAGTTAATACTAGAAATGAGAGAGAAGATTCAAAAACATCTAAACAAACTGGAAATGTGGGCAGTAACTAAGATAATAGTTTTTAATGGAAAAATGCAAAGTCCTACATCTGGTCAAGAAAAATGAATAAAGCACATACAGAATGGGAAGAATAGGGCTAAGCAGCAACACATGTGACAAGACTTGGGTATATTAAAAGAACACAGAGCGAACATGAGTCATTGCATTAAAAAAGGGTTGCATTAACAAAAGCACAAGTTGAGATTACATGAAGTAATTATCCCTATCTACTCCTCTTTGGTCAGAGCTAATCTGGAAGACCATGTAAAGTTCGGGGTGCCAAATTTTAAAAAAGACAAACAAACTTGAGCAAGTTCGAAGAAGAGCAACCCATATGCAAACAATGTTCTATGAGGAATGGTTAGAAGTTTTGGAAATGCTTAGCTTGCAAAAGAGAAGACTGAGAGGAACCTTAATAGATGTCTACAAATATCTCAAGGGCTTTTACACTGTAGAGGGACCAACTTTATTCTCATTTTCACAAAGAATAACTAGAAGCAATGGAAAGAAATTGAAAGGGAGAAGATACGGATTCAATATTATAAAATACTTTTGGCAGTGAAGGTAATCAACTAGCGGAACCAGCTGCCACAAGATGTGTTGAGTTCTCCTTTAATGAAAGTTTTCAAATAGGAAGGACAGACATCATTCTTTGATGATCTACTGAATCCTGCATTGAGCACGGAGTTGGACATGATGACCCTGGAGGTCCCTTTCAACTCTAACATTCTATGATTCTATGATACATAGAGTAGATAAAAGAGAATAATTAACTGGGTAGAAAGGCAAAATGCCAAATTGTAAATACACAGTGCTATATAATATGATGACTGCAATAAATTAAGAGCATAAAAACTTCGATGGGTGTCTTTTTAAAGGCTTCATCAGGCTCCATTTTTACTGGAAATGTTGATTTATTATAACAAAAAATTATTTTATACTACAGCACACAAAAATAATGTTTATAATTATTTTATTAGTAATAAAAATAGAAACAGCACAACATTTTACTTATCTTCGGGTGCAAGGCCCCCAGGCAACCTGCCCAATGATTGTTATGGATGTCATAACGATGTCAAGAATGGACATATGGATGATGCATAAAAGATACACAGATTACCATATAGAAAAAAATATTAGTCTTTTTGCATAACAAAAAATACAGACCTTGTTTTTGTGAATGTGTACAAACCACTTCAGGTCTACCACAGATTTTCAATTGGATTCAGGTCAGGGTTATGGTTTTGGCTATTTCAAAGCTTTGCTCTTTTTTATTGAATGCTTAGGGTTGTTTTTGTGTTGAAAAGTGAAATTGCTCTTCATTTTTATCTTTGTAGAAGAAGCTTGAAGATTTGGAATAGAAATTTGCAGATTAATTGGTGGGGGATCGAGTTTGAGTCAGATTTCCTGACATTTTCTAACAAAAAAATTGTCTGACACCATTTTCCATTCTGATTGTGCACCAGATACCATTTTATAATGCTACACAGGTCTCCTCATGATGCTGTGCAGCTATGGTATCAAATAGATTACCTTGTACATTAATAATCAGTACCCCGGCCATGAGAAATTAGCCGTTCCAAGGGGAGCACAGTAGGCATAGCAAAGTTATTTTCTATCTCCAGAGTCACTGTAGATTGCGAGCACTTTTGGCCAGAGGGGTGCTCTCTCTCCTGTAGAGTGTAAGCACTCTAGCGGGGTCATTATGGCGAAGCCCACACGGAATAGCAAAATGACGTTTGCCTGCTCTTTGATGTTTCATCAGTGTGGGTAATGTCAAAGAGCAGTTTTCTTTTGTGAAGAGAAAATCGAATCTCAAAAAAGTCTTAATTTTTGTGATTCTGCTATTTTTTGGAAATTCTACTCCAACTCGATCCATTACAAAGCAGTCTCCAAGATTTAGAGTATTGATTATTAAATGCAAATCAAGTTTTTGGTGAAAATTCAGTGAATTGAAATTTTAAAAAAATCACTAATCTCTAGTTTTGATGCAAAATGAATAGATTATTATTATTATTTATTGTTATAGCGCCATTTATTCCATGGCGCTTTACATGTGAGGAGGGGTATACATAATAAAAACAGTTACAATAATCTTGGACAATATAAGTCACAACTGGTACAGGAGGAGAGAGGACCCTCCCCGCGAGGGCTCACAATTTACAAGGTATGGGTGAGGATACAGTAGGTGAGGATAGAGCTGGTCATGTAGTGGTTTGGTCGATCGGTGGTTACTGCAGGTTGTAGGCTTGCCGGAAGAGGTAGGTGTTCAGGCTCTTTTTGAAGGTTTCGATGGTAGGTGAGAGTCTGATATGTTATGGTAGAGAGTTCCAGAGTAGGCGTGATGCACGAGAGAAATCTTGTATGCGATTGTGGGAAGAGGAGATAAGAGGGGAGTAGAGAAGGAGATCTTGTGAGGATCGGAGGTTACGTGCAGGAAAGTACAGGGAGACGAGGTCATAGATGTATGGATGAGACAGGTTGTGGATGGCTTTGTATGTCATGGTTAGGCTTTTGTACTGGAGTCTATGGGTAATGGGGAGCCAGTGAAGGGATTGACAGAGGGGAGAGGCCGGGGAACAGTGGGGGGACAGGTGGATTAGTCGGGCAGCTGAGTTTAGAATAGATTGGAGGGGTGCAAGAGTGTTTGAGGGAAGATCACAGAGCAGGAGGTTACAGTAGTCGAGGCGGGAGATGATGAGGGCATGGACTAGGGTTTTTGCAGATTCTTGGTTTAGGAATGTACGGATCCATGAAATATTTTTGAGTTGAAGACAGCAAGAAGTGGAAAGGGCTTGGATATGCGGTTTGAAGGAGAGATCAGTGTCAAGGATTACCCCGAGACAACGAGCTTGTGGGACTGGGGAGTGTGGGCAGCCATTTATGTAATGGATAGGTTCGTTGGGGGGTCACGTGAGATGGGGGAAAAACCATGAATTCTGTTTTGTCCATGTTAAGTTTTAGAAATCTAGTGGAGAAGAAGGATGAAATAGTGGATAGACATTGAGGGATTCTGGTTAGTTGAGTGGTGATATCTGGTCCAGAGATGTAGATCTGTGTGTCATCAGCATAGAGATGATACAGAAAACCGTGAGATTCTATGAGCTGTCCCAGGCCAAAAGTGTAAATGGAGAAGAGCAGGGGCCCGAGGACTGAACCTTGCTGGACTCTGACAGATAGGGGGCGAGGTGAGGAGGTGGTGTGTGAATGGGAGACGCTGAATGTTCGGTCAGTTAGGTATGATGAGATCCAGGATAGGGCCAAGTCTGTGATGCCAAGGGATGAGAGGGTCTTTAGTAATAGGGAATGGTCCACTGTGTCAAAAGCAGAGGACAGGTCCAGGAGGAGGAGGATAGAGTAGTGTTGCTTGCTCTTGGCGGTTAATAGGTCATTGGTGACCTTAGTTAGGGCAGTAGATATTTGGAACTTTTGATAATTCCCTTCATATTGGCGAAAACCCCCCTACTATTCTTCATTGTGGGTATGATATTCGTTTGGATATAAGCATTGTTGGCTTTGTTCCAAACATACCTTTTGGAATTATAGGCAAATTGTTCAACCTTGGTATCATCAGACAGGAACAGGTTTTCCCTCATGCGTTTGTTGGCAGACTTGATGGCAAAACATATCCAGGCTTAGATATTTTTCTTTGTAAGAAACCCATCCATTTTGCCACTCTTCCCCACAAGCAAGGCATATGAAAAATGTGGTAGATTTTTGTTATATGCAGTACATAACTAGAACTTGTCAGTAATTCCTACAGCTCCTTTTATGTTGCTTTAGTTTTGCTGGCAGTCTCTAGGAAAATATTTCTTCTGGTCTTTTCATCAATTTTTGAGGGACATCCATCTTGTCGTGACAAATTTAAGTCACTCATTCATGACCGTCTTCAAAGTCTTTAATGGTATATGTAATGCTTTGGAAAATGTTTGCACCCTTCTTTCGACTGATAACTTTTAACAATGAGATCACTTTTCTATGTTGTAAACTGTGTACAGACCATGTTTTTGTTTTTAAATGCAGGTAAACATCAGGTAAAACCTACTAGAAGTGCTATATTTTATGTTGAGTTATTCAGAATGATAGATTGGGCGATTCTTAATGTGGCGATACCAGATATGTGTATGTTTAATTTTTTTATTGCATTATTCTGAATGCGGCAAAAGGGGGGTGATTTGAACATTCTTTTTTATTTTTTCATATTTTTAAAACCATTTTTTTACTTTTGCCATGCTTCAATAGCCTCCTTGGGAGGCTAGAATCTGGCATAGCTTAAACGGCTCTGCTACATAGGGGTGATGCTCAGATGTAGCTGAATTACAGCATTGTTATGAGCGCCGACCACAGCAATCTGGCATCAACAATAAGAAAGGTCTAAAAATAAAAAAGGTCACCATGCTGAAGTTACTGAAAACAAATAAATAAATAAATCTATTAAGAAAGTTAATCACTCTTTATCTAGAGGACCATTCATATATTACCAATAGTGCTCAATGGATCAAGTGTTATTACAAATGAAAATGGTCGTTATACCTAAATATCTGAACTGTATATGTATACCAATTACTGATAGATAGCCGATCTTTATAAGTGTACCAGTTAGATAACCAATCTTTATGTACCTATATTAGTAATCAAGTAACTATGGAAAAAATAGCACAAAAAATCAGAAAGAGTCTTACTGGTATTATGCTGCTGAAGTGTCGGTGCTGTGTCTTCGCTGCAGACCAGTGCGCAAGCAAGTGAAGTAGATATAGTTTATAAGTGCTGATTCCAAGATGACAGGTGCAGCATGTACTTGGAAGAAACTGATGTACGTGTGGATCCACTAATCCATAAGCTGCACTGTCACTCAGTACCTCCGTGAGTCTAGCTGTGGGGATCAGGGCAGTGGAGGGCGGTGGAGATCCAGGGAGATTCCTCCCCTAGTGGAAATACACCATTGAACTCACCAGAGATCCTGACGGGCAGAGTGCCTCATCCGAAGGCACCGCCAGACAGATGAGGTGTTTGGAGGGGGCATGGTCTGGGTGATGTCATCTAGAGCTAGGAGCTTAGAACAGGGGAATGGAAGCTGAACGCGGCCATTTGCCAATGCGTTTCGAAGGTGCTTTGACCTCCCTTGTCAGGGCTGTTGACCCTAGCTGTCATCTGCTCCTTAAATAGAAGAACTCAAACCCGCCCACTGCTACTAATCATAGACTCTACATGAGATACCCACAGAGGAATGGGCTATTGACCTAACTAAATAGATAAGTCAAATGCAGATGGATTAAAGGTACCGTGACGTTGCAGCGTCCTCGCTAGCGATATCGTCCAGTGTGACACGCAGCAGCGATCAGGCCCCTGCTGTGCTGTCGCTGGTCGGGGAAGAAAGTCCAGAACTTTATTTGGTCGCTGGACTCCCCGTAGACATCGCTGAATCGGCGTGTGTGACACCGATTCAGCGATGTCTTCACTGGTAACCAGGGTAAACATCGGGTAACTAAGCGCAGGGCCGCGCTTAGTAACCCGATGTTTACCCTGGTTACCTTCCTAAAAGTAAAAAAAACAAACACTACATACTTACCTACCACTGTCTGTCCCCAGCGCTGTGCTCTGCTCTCCTCCTGTACTGGCTGTGAGCGTCGGTCAGCCGGAAAGCAGAGCAGTGACGTCACCGCTCTGCTTTCCGGCCGCTGTGCTCACACAGACAGTACAGGAGGAGTGCAGAGCACAGCGCTGGAGGACAGACGGCTGTAGGTAAGTATGTACTGTTTGTTTTTTTTTACTTTTAGGATGGTAACCAGGGTAAACATCGGGTTACTAAGCGCGGCCCTGCGCTTAGTTACCCGATGTTTACCCTGGTTACCGGCATCGTTGGTCGCTGGAGAGCGGTCTGTGTGACAGCTCTCCAGCGACCAAACAGTGACGCTGCAGCGATCCGGATCGTTGTCGGTATCGCTGCAGCGTCGCTAAGTGTGACGGTACCCTTACACTGAATTAAATTAAATTAAATTACATACCCCTTTAATCTATAAGTTAATAAAACTGTCAGTAATAAATATAAAAAATAAAAAATATACGTATACGAAACCTTTATTAGAAATGATTAAAATAGAATAACTGAAAAAAGAATTACATTTGTCTAACTATAAGACTCAATTATATTCTATTATGAGGGAATGACGCAGCTGGTAATAAAATACACAAAAAGAAGATTTAAAGAAGGAAGCGCTAATAAAAACTACTGTTTAAAAACTATTTTTTAATTAGTGAATAAGTAGGACTGGTTTGTTATTTTTATGTAAAAGCATGTAGTTCTAGCTCACGATTTAGGCCCCTAGGGGCTAAGCTATCCAGGGTAAAAATCCACTTGGATTCTGTCCGTGACATTGATTTTAGATAGTCATTTCCCCTCCAATTTTTGTGGACAACCTGAATACCACAGAATGATACCCCTTTTACTGATTTCTTGTGGTACTCTCTAAAATGCCTGGAGAGGGGATGGACCATAAAGCCTTTTTCAATATTGTTGAAATATTTCTTGAGTCGGTCCATAAGCCTACATTTGGTGCGGCCTACAGTACAGACCAAAAGTTTGGACATACCTTCTCATTTCTCAAGATTTTTCTGTATTTTCATGACTATGAAAATTGTACATTCACACTGAAGGCATCAAAACTATGAATTAACACATGTGGAATTATATACTTAACAAAAAAGTGTGAAACAACTGAAATTATGTCTTATATTCTAGGTTCTTCAAAGTAGCCCCCTTTTGCTTTGATGACGGTTTTGCACACTCTTGGCATTATCTTGATGAGCTTCAAGAGGTAGTCATCGGGAATGGTTTTCACGTCACACGTATATGCCATGTCAGGTTTAACAAGTAGGATTTCTTGCCTTATAAATGGTGTTGGGACCATCAGTTGTGTTGTGCAAAAGTCTGGTGGATACACAGCTGATAGTCCTCCTGAATAGACTGTTAGAATTTGTATTATGGCAAGAAAAAAACAGCTAAGTAAAGAAAAACAAATGGCCATCATTACTTAAATAAATGAAGGTCAGTCAGTCTGAGAAATTGGAAAAACTTTGAAAGTGTCCCCAAGTGCAGTGGCAAAAACCATTAAGCGCCACAAAGAAACTGGTTCACATGAGGACCGCCCCAGGAAAGGAAGACCAAGAGTCACCTCTGCTTCAGAGGATAAGTTTATCTCAGTCACCAGCCTCAGAAATCGCAGGTTAACAGCAGCTCAGATTAGAGACCAGGTCAATGCCACAAAGAGTTCTAGCAGCAGACAATCTCTACAAGATTGTAGATTGTACCTGTTAAGAGGAGACTTTGTGCAGCAAGCCTTCATGGTAAAATAGCTGCTAGGAAACCACTGCTAAGGACAGGAAACAAGCAGAAGAGACTTGTTTGGGCCAAAGAACACAAGGAATGGATATTAGACCAGTGGAAATCTGTGCTTTGGTCTGATGAGTCCAAATTTGAGATCTTTGGTTCCAACCACCGTGTCTTTGTGCGATGCAGAAACGGTGAACGGATGGACTTTACATGCCTGGTTCCCACCATGAAGCATGGAAGAGGAGTTGTGATGGTGTGGGGTTGCTTAGCTGGTGACACTGTTGGGGATTTATTCAAAATCGAAGGCATACTGAACCAGCATGGCTACCACAGCATCTTGCAGTGCATGCTATTCCATCCAGTTTGCGTTTAGTTGGACCATCATTTATTTTTCAATAGGACAATGACCGCAAACACACCTCCAGGCTGTGTAAGGGCTATTTGACCAAGAAGGAGAGTGATGGGGTGCTACGCCAGATGATATTGCCCCCACAGTCACCAGACCTGAACCCAATCGAGAATAAAGGCAAAAGGGCCAACAAGGGCTAAGCATCTCTGGGAGCTCCTTCAAGATTGTTGGAAGACCATTTCCGGTAACTACCTCTTGAAGCTCATCAAGAGAATGCCAAGAGTGTGCAAAGCAGTCATCAAAGCAAAAGGTGGCTACTTTGAAAAACCTAGAATATAAGACATAATTTCAGTTGTTTCACACTTTTTTGTTAAGTATATAATTCCACATGTGTTAATTCATAGTTTTGATGCCTTCAGTGTGAATGTACAATTTTCATAGTCATGAAAATACAGAAAAATCTTTGACAGAAAAGGTGTGTCCAAACTTTTGGCCTGTACTGTATATAAAATTTGTTACGAGGACATTTAATTAGATAAATTAGTCCTGATGACCAACATGACATGCGGTCTCTAATCTCGAATTCCTGAGTACCGAGATTGAAAAAGGCTTTATGGGCCATCCCCTCTCCAGGCATTTTAGGGAGTACCACAAGAAATCAGTAAAAGGGGTATCATTCTGTGGTATTCAGGTTGTCCACAAAAATTGGAGGGGAGGTGACTATCTAAAATCAATGTCACGGACAGAATCGAAGTGGATTTTTACCCTGGATAGCTTAGCCCCTAGTGGCCTTAATCATGAGCCAGAACTACATGATGTTATATAAAAATAACAAACAAGTCCCACTTTATTCACTAATTAAAATAGTTTTTAAACAACTAAGTAGTTTTTATTAGCGCTTCCTTCTTTAAATCTTTTTGTGTATCTTATTAGCCGCTGGGTCATTCCCTCATAATAGGGTATTATTGAGTCTTATAGTTAGACAAATGTAATTCTTATTACAATTATTCTATTTTAATCATTTCTAACAAAGGTATCATATACGTATATTTTTTATTCTTTATATTTATTACTGACAGTTTTTTTAACTTATAGATTAATGGGGTATGCAATTTAATTTAATTTAATTCAGTGTAAATCCATCTGCATTTGACTTATCTATTTAGTTAGGTCAATAGCCCATTCCTCTGTGGGTCTGACATGTAGAGTCTATGACTAGTAGCAGTGGGCGGGTTTGAGTTCTTCTATTTAAGGAGCAGATGACAGCTAGGGTCAACAACCCTGACAAGGGAGGTCAAAGCACCTTCGAAACGCATTGGCAAAGAAGGTCCGAGCACCTTCGAAATGCGTTGGCAATTGGCCCCGTTCAGCTCCCATTCCCCTGTTCTAAGCTCCTAGCTATAGTTGACATCCCCCAGACCATGCCCCCTCCAAACACCGCTACTGTCTGGTGGCACCTTCGGATGAGGCACGCTGCCTGTCTGGATCTCTGGTGAGTGGAATGGTGTAATTCCACTAGGGGAGGATGCCCCACAGATCTCCACCGCCCTCCACTGCCCTGATCCCCAGAGCTAGACTCACAGAGGTACTGAGTGACAGTGCAGCTTATGGATTAGTGGATCCATGCGTACATCAGTTTCTTCTAAGTACCTGCTGCTTCTATCATCTTGGAATCAGCACTTATAAACTATATCTGCTTCACTTGCACACGCACTGCTCTGCAGCGAAGACACAGCACCGGCACTTCAGCAGCATAATACCAGTAAGACTCTTTCTGATTTATTGTGCTATTTTTTCCGTAGGTACTTGATTACTAATATTAGGTACATAAAGATTGGTTATCTATCAGTAACTGGTATACTTATGAAGATCGGCTATCTATCAGTAATGGGTATACATATACAGCTCAGATGTTTAGGTGTAACGACCATGTTCATTTGTAATAACACTTGATCCATTGAGCACTAAGGGTAATATATGAATGGTCCTCTTGATATAGAGTGATTAGCTCTCTTAATAGATTTATTTATCTGTTTTCAGTAGCTTCAGTGCGGTGACCTTTTTTTATTTTTTATCTTCTTTCTATGTGATAGGTAGATTGAGCACAGCAGCTGCCTAGGCACCAACAGCTTTAGCTCACACATTCATCACCTTTAGGAGCGCCGGTGTGCTTAACACTACAACCATAGAGGTCTGCAGGAGACCTCTGGTTGTTATGTCGATGCACCTATGACCCCCGATTCTGGAGCCCACCTCCGGAGCCCACATCAAAGCAGGGGATGCTGTCATGGGCATAATAGTACGTCCGCTGGCAGTAAGGCGTTAAGAGTAATTTCAAGCTCAGGAGAGGAAGGCTGCACCCGGCTTGCACAGAATGCAAAGATACAAAGAAAAAAATACAAACCTTGAGCTTGGATTAAGTTAATATACATCAGGGGTGTCAAACTGCATTCCTCGAGGGCCGCAAACCATGGTGTTTTCAAGATTTCCTTAGCATTGCACAAGGTGCTGCAATCATTATGTGTGTAGGTAGTTAAATTATCACCTGTGCAGTACAAGGAAATCCTGAAAACATGACCTGGTTGCAGCCCTCGAGGAATGCAGTTTGACACCCCTGGTATACATGCATCACATAAACGCATGTTCACATTGACCATAAAGTATATAAAACCTACCAGAAACAAAATAAACAAAAAACCCTGCTGTAACTAAATAAGTAAAAAGCAAGAGTGCCTCCAAATAATTCAGGATTCTTAGTAATACTATTTTGATCAAAAATAGCATAAAAGCCATTGCCCCATCATCAGGGTGCCCTGATCAGGATGGTCCTACGCTTTCTCATATTGAAAACCTTACCAAGTGTCAAAATTGACCTCAGTGTGTAAATAAGGGCAGACAAAAGGACCGAGTCCCAATCTATGGACACCAGTCTCGGGAAGACTTTAAGGCCGGGATCAAACATGTGAGAAATATGGTTCGCATGTGTTAATACCCGGCCCTGCCGCCTGCGCTCCGAAGCAGTGTGCTGCCGCATAGCAATAAATGGAGCTGCACGCTCCGTTCCTGAGTGCACGTTGGCAGGGCTGGGTATTAACATGCGAGACTCGGCCATATTTCTGGCATGTGTGATCCCAGCCTAAGTGTAATTTCCAGCTCAGGAGAGGAAGGCCACACCCCGGCTTGCAATGAATGCAAAAGCATAAAGAAAAAAACACAAAAATTGAGCTTGGATTAAGATGGCATACATGCAGCACATAAGCGCATGTTCACATTTGCCATAAATGCATGTAAAACCTACAAGAAACAAAATAAACAAAATACCTTGCTGTAACTAAATAAGTAAAAAGCAAAAGTGCATCTAAGTAACTCTAGGTACTTAGTAATACTGTGTTTGATGAAAAATAGCTTAAAAGCCATCCCACCGACATCAGGGTGCCCTGATCAGGACGGTCCTACTCTGTTTAATATTTAAAACCTTACATGTGTCAGAATTGACCTCAGTGTGTGAATAAGGGCAGATATAAAGACCGAGTCCCAATCTATGGACACCTGTCTGGAGAAGACTGTAGTTTCCAGCTCAGGAGAGTAAGCCCACACCCCGGCTTGCACAGAATGCAAAAATACAAAGAAAAAAAGACCAAAATTGAGCTTGGATTAAGTTGGCATACATGCAGCACATAAGCGCATGTTCACATTGGCTTTAAAGCATATAAAACTTACAAGAAACAAAATAAACAAAAAACCTTGCTGTAACTAAATAAGTAAAAGCAAAAGTGCATCTGCTAGGCATCAGGATTTTCCTGCTGTGTGGGATAGATCCCAAGCATTGCCTGGTGCTGTGGTCTCTCATTCAGCTCTGGCCAAGGCAGGTGCTGCTCAGCACAGACGTTGGTCCCAACATCTTGCTCAGGCCCGTGGTATATACTTGGTTATTGCTGGCTCTCCAGCCAAGTCTATGGTAACCAGTGATATTCTGGTGCAGTCCTGCACTCTGGCGTCTAAGTCCAGAGATCACCTTACTGAGCATGTCTGTGATGTTACAACTTCTCATTGATTGTCAGACTTTAGCTGCTCTGGTGATGTAGCAGCTCCGGATTGGCCCATGGGTGATGCCCCAGTTGGCTGGGCTTGAGTGTTTGGCACAGAGCCTAGGGTCTAAAAGGCTCTCAGTGGCACATGCGGGCGCGCTAGTATCACTTATGTGTGGTGTTTGTGAGTGGATAGTCTGCACTGAGATTTCTTACATTGGCAGGTAGGGTTAGGACTGGGTAGCTACCCCTTGGCTTAGCATCTGTTTCCTTCATGTGTGTGGTTAGCACAGCAAGTTACAGAGCAAGTCCAACCCTCAGGCTACACCTCTCAGGGAAAGCATCAGGGCTTTGCACCTAGCGTCACATTACTTCTTTCCTTTGGCTCTCTATCGGCTTCATTCTTATGTGCGATTGACACAGTTTAGTTGCAGAGCGAGCGCAACCCACGTGCTATCATCCCTGTGATGTTTAACATGGTATAGTATTCAGCACAGTACTCAGAATATTGTATGCAGTACCTCTCAGAGAAGTCACTGAGCTTGATACTTTGCGTTCCATTCATACTGTGTGGAGTTAATGCAGTCTGATTAAGGTTAAGGCTTCTTTCACACTTCAGTTGTTTGGCGTCAGTCACTTCCGACATAGTGACGGATCAACGGATCTGTCACAATTGTTGAGAAAACGGTTCTAACTGATCCGTTTTTTTGACGGATCCGTTACTTGGGGGTTGTCTGGGAAAAGTATCTACTTTTTGGAGCATGCGCAATTGAAAAAGCGGATTGGGGCGACGGATCCGCCGAAATGTTGGTCGCGACGGATCCGTCGCCCATAGGCGGCCATTCTATGGAATGGCGGACGCGACGGATCCGTCGCGATCCGCCATTTCGGCGTTGACAAAAAACGTTTCAATGTCCGTCTATGTCCAGAAAACGTCCGCCAAATTTCGACGGATACGTCGCATGGCGGATGGAACGGACGACCATCCGTCACAATCCGTCGCTAATGCAAGTCTATGGGAAAATAGCAGATCCGTCAAAAAAAATGACGGATCCGTTATTTGAGGAAAATGGCGGTTTTAGACTGACGCCAAACAACTGAAGTGTGAAAGAGGCCTAACACTCTCTGCTTTGTTTTGCCATTGCTCACACTGGCAGCAGTTATACAGCTCTGCACAGTGGACCCCAGGTTGTGATAACACTTTAATTTATATTTGATTTAGTGCAATCCGCCAACCCTAACAGCATCTAAATAACTCAGGGCTCTTAGCAATACTGCTTTTGATCAAAAATAGCATGAAAGCCATCCCCTCATCCTCAGGGTGCCCTGATCGGGGGATGGTCCTACGCTGTCTAATATTTAAAACCTTACCATGTGTCAGAATTGACCTCAGTGTGTGAATAAGGGCAGAAAAAAAGGACCAAGTCCCAATCTATGGACATCAGTCTAGGGAAGACTTGTAATTTCCAGCTCAGGAGAGGAAGGCCACACCCCGGCTTGCACAGAATGCAAAAATACAAAGAAAAAAACACAAACATTGAGATTGGATTAAGTTAGTATACATGCAGCACATAGGCGCATTTTCACATTGGCCATAAAGCATATAAAACCTACAAGAAAAAAAAACCCCAAAAACCATGCTGTAACTAAATAAGTAAAAAGCAAAAGTGCATCTAAATAACTCAGGGTTCTTAGTAATACAGGGCACCTTGACGATAGTGGCATGGCTTTTATTTTATTTTTGATTAAAAACAGTATTACTAACAACCCTAACTAAGAAATCACTGCAGTTATAAAAGAATGATTTTATGACAATGGTGCTAAAGGGAAAACACTTTTCAACATTTCAATATATACTAAATACTCTAAAAAAGCATCTAGCTGTATTGTCTGTGACTAGAGATTAGGAAATCCAAACTGTAAATTTGGGGTTCATATCAGACACCTAATGTCCCTTGATGAACTCTGAACATGACTTCTCCTGGGAGTCTGTTTGACAGTTCGGGAGTTCGGCAAGGAGAGAGAGAAATTTTCTAGTTTTCAAAGTTTGGGTCCTCATTCAATTCTATGGGGTTTGGGTTCAGCAGAGTTCTGGTACCCAAACAGAACTTTGGACTAAAGTTTGGTGGAACCAAAGAAATCTAAAGTTCCATGGATCCACTCATCACTATTTGTTACTTAAAAAATGCTGTGGAAAAAAACATTAAAAACCTGCAAAAAATTCAGCTATATGCTGAGTGTTGTGTCAGCCTAATACCTGTGATTCATTATTCAGCAATAGAAACACCCATTCCTTCTTCTTCTAAACTCGTAAAAGGTAAAAAATGTATAAACTATGAATGTTATCAAACTAGAAAAAAATAATGTTCAGCAAATCACTTGAAAGGTTTCATCAAAGGGATCTCAAAAAACTCTCAAGATAATTGCAGATACCCTAAAAAGCTAGTTGTGTGTTATACATTTGAAATATTTTACTATAGAAGCTGGTCAACCACAAGTGTTTCAGACTGCAAAAAGAGCCTTTTGAAGCCTCCCCATGTAAACATGCCATTGGATGTTACACAAACAGTGAAACTTTGAAGCATAATACTTCTCCTAAGGTGGAGAATGTTAATAATTGATTAGGGGGAGGGTTGAGGGTCAGGTCTAGGCTATCTGGCATAACAACAAAGCTGCTTCCTGCCATATGTGAAAAGGTGAGAACAAGTGAAGTGGTTTGACAAATATTCAGCTATCCTATTGAACTAGCAGAGAAGACGTCAAGGACAATTCCTTCCTTGTTGCAGCTGATGTATCAACAAGCTTTGACATGCTTAAAGAATATGTCATCACTTTAAAATTTCAGTTGAATATACAATGAGAAAGCATGCAATTAGTGGTGTAAAAATCCTTATTAGAATGCCTAATTCCTGGTATTGAGTTATTGGGAAGATCTCATGCTGCGAAGGTTGGGCCATACAAACGTCTACCTATTTTTATCTTCCCAAAAATGAAATGATCATACATCATCATCAGTTTTCTATTTTTTCCATCTAAATTAACTCAGCATACTTTTTTTGAATGTTAGTGTAAGTTTCCTGAATTTCTTTATCAAGCACTGAGCAGTATGGCCAATACAAGGTAATTATGTATATTCACAATTCAGCTTCATTTATTTTTCTATACTATCCCAACTTCTGTCTATCATATATAAACATTTACTGAAGTTAAGGTACCTTCACACATAACGATATTGTTAACGATATCGTTGCTATTTGTGACGTAGCAACGATATCGTTAATGAAATCGTTATGTGTGACAGCGACCAACGATCAGGCCCCTGCTGGGAGATCGTTGGTCGCTGAATAAAGTCCAGAACTTTATTTCGTCGCTGGACTCCCTGGAGACATCGCTGGATCGGCGTGTGTGACACCGATCCAGCGATGTCTTCACTGGTAACCAGGGTAAACATCGGGTAACTAAGCGCAGGGCCGCGCTTAGTAACCCGATGTTTACCCTGGTTACCATGCTAAAAGTAAAAAAAAACAAACAGTACATACTTACCTACCGCTGTCTGTCCTCCAGCGCTGTGCTCTGCACTCCTCCTGCACTGGCTGTGAGCCGGAAAGCAGAGCGGTGACGTCACCGCTCTGCTTTCCGGCTCCCAGACAGTACAGGAGGAGAGCAGAGAAGCAGAGCGCAGCGCTGGAGGACAGACAGCGGTAGGTAAGTATGTACTGTTTTTTTTTTTTTACTTTTAGCATGGTAACCAGGGTAAACATCGGGTTACTAAGCGCGGCCCTGCGCTTAGTTACCCGATGTTTACCCTGGTTACCGGCATCGTTGGTCGCTGGAGAGCGGTCTGTGTGACAGCTCTCCAGCGACCAAACAGCGACGCTGCAGCGAACCGGATCGTTGTCGGTATCGCTGCAGCGTCGCTAAATGTGAAGGGGCCTTTACTCCATCATATTTTATGCAGCATGGGTCAATGGGCCATGTGACTTTATGCTATGGCTATTTCATCCAATGGATCTGACAGTGCTGTTGCTCAAGAATGTGTTAATGGAATTGTAAAGAGGTTTCATAGATAATCCCTGGGGTAGTGCTAAACATAGGTAGGTGAAGATAGGGATGCAATGCTGCAAATTAATATTTCTAATGTCAGTATTTATAATGAGCAGAGATGAGCAAACGTGTTCGGAAAACATTCACCAATCTCAAATTTGGCACAAATGTAGCACATCCAGATTCGTGTTCGCTTTCAAAAGCATTTTTACTCAAATTCTGCAGAAGTCGGTCACAGTTCCGTAAATCATCGTGTTACCACTAATGCTATTGTATTACTTTGGAGGGGATGGAAGGACATCATTAATAACGGGAGGGAGTGTGGAGAGGTTAAAGGAACATCTGAAGAGATTACAGGAGCAGAGAACCCTTTTTTTTCCCCTTAACTTTGTTTGTTGATTCCGGCAACCAATTAGGGTGCAGAAACCATCCACAACATCATGACACAAGGTCTTCTGTGATTGGTTGCTGAAGTTCTTATGCCCCATGCCATATAAAAAGAAGACATCTTGTTTTGCTGGTACCATTTTCTCAGTATCACAGTGCAGAGAGATTGCTCCTGCGCAATTGCTGGTGCTGAAAGTGAACTTACCAGTGAAATAGGTAGATCATGTCCTGTGTGAAATCGATCTTCCAGCATCGAAGTAGATTGTGCAAAAACTGTGTGGCAGTCTCCAGAAGCCCCATTTGCTACTTCAATAATTTGTGCTAAAACTGTGTTCCCAGTGGCAAAACAGAAGGCCAGATTTCATTGTAAAAATCATTAGTACTAATATAGTGGAGCAGCCACAAGGCCCAATTAGCTACTCCAAATTGTTTGTGTTAAAACTGTGTTTAGTGTCAAATAAGAAGGCCAGATATCCACATAAAAATCATTAGGCTTAATATATATTTATAATATATAATATATATTCATTGTAAAAATCATTAGTACTAATATAGTGGAGCAGCCACGAGGCCCAATAAGTTTCTCCAAATCAGATGTGCTAAAACATGTGTGTCAGTGGCAAATCAGAAGGCCAGATTTCCACTTAAAAATTGTTAGGCCTAATATAGTGGTGCAGCCACAAGGCCCAATTAGCAACTCCTTATTGTTTGTGCTAATACTCTATTTCAGTGGAAAATCAGAAAGCCAGATTTCCACTAAAAATTGTTAGACCTAATATATTGGTGCAGCCATGAGTCCCAATTAGCTGCAACAAATCGTTTGTGCTGCAACAGTGTTTCAGGGGCAAATCAGAAGGCCAGATTTCCATGTAAAAATCATTAGGCCTAGCATAGTGGTGCAGCTAGAAGGCCCAACAAGCTAATCCAAAATGTTGGTGCTAAAACTGAATTTCAGTGGCAAATTAGGAGGCCAGATTTCCACTTAAAAATCATAGAAGGTCAGATTTCCACTTAAAAATCATTAGGCATAACAGTATTGTTCTGGCACAAGAAAGAAAATAAATAGTAATTGTTCATTTAGCGACAGGTGACTTACAGCTGTGTTGCGAAGCAGCAGGATACAAGATGGGAAGGCTACTTACAAGATGAGTGGGAAAAAAGCGAGGTTGTAGTGGAAGGGAGAATAGGCTTTGTGTTCAACGTGTACATGGGTTAGGTGTTAAGTAAATGAAAGCTGAACAAAAACCATCTCATCCTATCCAAGAACCACTGACAAAATCTGTTACTGGCCTGGCTACTTGACTCTCTTTCTTTGGTAGCTGCACAGCAGTATGCTTTGTAGATGAGG
This sequence comes from Ranitomeya imitator, assembly GCF_032444005.1. Classification (NCBI taxonomy): domain Eukaryota; kingdom Metazoa; phylum Chordata; class Amphibia; order Anura; family Dendrobatidae; genus Ranitomeya; species Ranitomeya imitator. Next base: position 233,744,111 of record NC_091287.1, on the reverse strand, counting down.
CTCTGAAAGAGCTTGTGCTGCAGTGGATGGCAAGCGCTGTAAAAAGTGACCTCTTCTCCTCTTCCTCCAACTTAACAACACACACAGTACAATCCGCAGAGGTGGCACCCCAATCACCCTTGTTTCCCCAGTGTCAAAAATTTCTAAATGCCCAACTGACTGTGGGGAAACTCAGATGGGCCATTCTGAACAGCTGTTCACACATTGTATTTCATGGGCATCAGAAGTCTGACTGAAGAATCTCAGAATCCAAAGGAGAAAAGCATCTGCATCAATGCACAAATTTTTTAATGTTGGATCTGGGGGCTGAACCAAGTTGGGTCTGAGCAGAATCCAGACTCTCATCACCAGACGTTAACCACCAAGAATGGAGGTGAACCTGATGAGACTCAGATACCAGAGGTGCACACAAACTATACTGTGGTGTTAGAAGAGAAGGAAGGTGACTTTCAGGGTGAGGAGTGTGAGAACAGAGCGGATGACAATGAGGTTGCAGATCCCACCTGGTGTGAACTCAGAGGTATGCAGCTGAGTAGCTCAGCAGAGGAGGTGGAGGAGGAGAAAGAGGAGGAGGTTATGTTGCGGCTTCCCACACAGACACACAGTGATGCAACTATGACAAACACTGCATCCTCAGCCCCAACACTGGCTGTGGTCAGCACCGGTCATGAGTGTGCATCTCACAAGGGCAGCCAAGTTTGCCTAGCCTGTGCATTTTTTGAGACTGCAAAGGATGACCCAACACGATAACTGTCAAATTTAACAAAAAAAACCTCAGTAGAGGTAAAAATTGCAATAAATTGACAACAGCATGCAAGAACCGACACATGCCTTAGTGTTTGGAATCTCACTGCGCTAAGATGTGGACTAGTGGGACTCACCAATCACCGACCGTCCCATCAACCCCATCTGCTGCTACCTCCTCTGTCACCATTGCAAGTCTTCATACATAGATCTTTAGCTGTTGAAAGTACAATTGTTTACCCACCACAGTTCGGGTGATTGAGAGCAGGTCAACTGTTACAGAAGTAGACATGACTGCTGCTTCTGTGTCAACTAACACAACACATCTTTCTCAATCCACCATAGCATCTCTGCTTGCACCTCACTCGCAGTCCTGCAGTTTTTCCTGTTCTCTGTACTCTGCCCTCCCTCTGCATGGCAGACAGCTCTTGGTCACGCAGTTGTGGTCATGTAAAATAATGTTTCCACCTACATATGTCAAAGCTATGAACTTGAACTCCACCATCTCCAATCTGTTTGCCACGGAAATACTGCCTTTCTACCTGGTGGATACAGACAGTTTCTGAAAATTATTGGCTGTCGCAGTCCCCCAGTACCAATTGCTCAGTCGCCATTACTACTCTACGAAAGCTGTGCCTGCGCTACAACAGTATCTCATCGACAACATCACCCAATCCCGGAAAAAATATTTCTCTGCCAGGGTGCATTTCACCACTGACACCTGGACTGGCAAACATGGGCAGGGTAGTTATATCTTGCTGACTGGCGTTGAGTGACTATAGTGGCTGTAGGGGCAGGCAGGCAAGTCTTTGCATCCCCAAGGCTCACAGGACAAATCTCTGCATCTAACAGTTCCTCCACTGCTTGGGCATTCTCAACTTCCTCTTGGGCCATAACCATTGCACTCAACCTGTCCTTTAATCAGACACGTGTTCCAACATTGCAGATAGAATCTCCCCCACCTCCGTACTGCTCAGCCATGGCTGACCGCAACCTGGCAGTGTTTAAATTAATATGCCTTGGAGGTTGTGGATAGGTTTCCATGCCCAGTTAGAATAATGGCTGTCTCCACTAATCCTGAATCCAAGGAAGGCCATGTGCGATAATGGTGCAAACCTGGTGGTGGCCAGATGCCGTGGCAACCTCGCACACTTACCTTGCATGGCTCACATCCTCAACTTGATGGTACAGCAATTTCTCTGCCACTACAGAAGCCTGGATGTCCTACTGCAGAAAGCATAGTCACTGTGTGCTCACTTCCAATGAGTGCACCCCGCAGGTCATCGACTTGCATCATTACAGAGGTCTTTCAGCCAATCGGCTAACCGTTTGATTAGTGATGTTCCGACGTGGTGGACTTCTACTCTGCACATGTTACAGCAGCTGTGGCAGCATCCATGAGACCTGGTGCAGAATTTCCTTTTGCACAGCCTGAGCCAACGCAGTCCTGACCTTCACGCTTGCAGAGTGGGCACATGTGAAGAACCCCTTCCCCTTTACACAGTTTTGAAATGGCTACTAAGATGGCAAGTGCTGATGATGCCATCATCAGTCTCACTATTCCAGTTATCTACATGCTGGAGCACACTTTGAATAGTCTGCGTATAGAGTTGGAAGCAAAGGAGGACATGGAAGGGATAACAGTATCTCAAATTTCCGCACTGATGTCGCACAGGTGGGTGCCATGGGAGAGTGGCTTATACAGTAGTGATCAAAGGGGTCTCATGGTGCCAGACAAACAGTTAGTGAAGGTGCAACAGTCAGGAGATGAAGAGGATAATGATATGCTCTCTGTTGTCCATGGTTGGCGGGAGGGGATGGAGAAAGCAACCTTGAGTGTTACCTTACCACCAACACATCATTAACTTAGAATTTTTGGAAGTGCCCGACACATGAGCGCCTTCTTGCTGCACTATCTTCAACATGATGTCTTTATTCTTAGGGTTAGAAATAGTGTTTACTTCTGGATTGGCACTCTATTCCATCCATGGTACAAAGGTAAATTTAGCCAGATGCTTCCCCCCCTGGAAAGGGATGTGTGCATGCTGGAGTATCGAAGATTGTAGACAATTTTAATAGCAGTTTTCCCAGAGACACCAGTGAGAAATACAATGTGCATTCCAGTTGTAGACATCCAACCCCGGTAACAACAAGATGTCATCGCCAAAACATCAGCAGCGGCAGCAGTGTAAGTAGCATAAGCAATTACTGTAGACCACCCCACCTGGAGACTCAAAGTTGGGTCTCCATCTGGTGGGTTGCCTGTGTAACTAAGGCTCCCAGACAGGCAGGCCTGCAACTACTTTCAGTCAACTACCTGTGTTACTTTCCAACATTACTGTATGAAACTGATGTTTCTGCCATCTCAGTTTGTGCACCACCTCTAAAATAATTAGTTGTCTGCTGCTGTGCCATTTGCAAATTTCTTCTGTGTGTCAATTGATGCCAGTTTTCACGGTGTCAACCCTTAATTTTAGCTGTTTGGGAAGCTTTTTGTCACTCCTTAAGGTGTCTTGTATTCGTTTGCTTTGGCCTCCCATTGAATCGAATGGGGTTCTTGTAGGTTCCACCAACCATTCGGCAAACTGTTTGGTGAACGGCGGTTCATTCAGTGAATTCGAACCTAACCAAACCTTGAAAGGTTTGCGCTCGTCCCTAATAATGAGGCCAAGACTCATTGGATGATCAGATTACAAAAGAGTGTACACCACATAAATCCGCTACTCATGTGCAGAAAATTCTGTAACTATTTCATAGCTGTTTGACTGGTCATGTCACAAGCTCATCCACCAACAGCCATTTTCTGAGCAGGAGTCCAGGTCAGTTTGTGAAGAAAGCTGCACTAAGAAGAACAAGTGATCAACCTCTTTATTTGAGAATCCATCAGTGAACTCATTTTGACAGTCTAATAGGAAAGTTTATAACTCTTATCTGAGCTTTTCTCAGTTGATTTATGGTTACAGGGTCTATTAAAGTTGAATGTGCCAGGAAACAGAGAGAAAGTAAAAGCCAAAGGATGCAAATTTGTAATGAAACCCAATTTCACAAATTCTTTTTAGCCCAAAATACATATATTTAATTTAAAAAATGCCCCCAAAGGTTGTCAGCTTGTATCATTTCTAGTCACAACTGTTCTAAGCATGTGTTAAATACAAAGGCAGGACTATCACAAAATCTCACTTCAGTAATCTAACTTTTTCAGTTTCTCTTTTCCTATATTTTTCTCCTGATTAGGGATGAGCTAATATTTGGGTACGCTGGGTTCAACTTAACTTTTTTTCAACGTTCGATTTGAGTAACAGAACTCTCCCCTTAACCCGAACGTGCACTTTGCAGCTGGACATTTTCAGATAATGGCTGGTGACTGGTTCATGCTGCCTTACATGGAAACCCTTATTTTATATGAAAAAAATGGCTGGACCAAGCAACACAAGCACTGCCTGCCTTTTCCATCAGCCCTATTTCCTTATAGATTGTAATCATACAAGCAGGACCCTAACTTCTTTTGTATGAATTATTTATATGCTACTCTATAATGTTTGATTCTTTGTAGATGTCCCCTCTAAATTGTTAAATGCCCCAGAGTATGTTGGATCTATCATATTTTTCAGATTTCAGAATACACCCTACTATTACACACATCTCAAGGTTAACGCAGGAAACAGGAAAAACATGTTTCCTAAAAATTAGGGCTCAGTCAGAGAGCTGTATAATTTGGAGTGAGATCTAAACGCAGTGCAAAGACTGGCTGGTGACTCTCCCGAATCGAGCATGACAGCTTAATATGTTTCTATGCAGCTGTTATGCTTGGATCTGGAGAAATGCCGGCTAGTCCGAGCATTGCTTTCCAATCACCTCTGATTTATGTGGCTGTTTAACTGAGCCCTTAAAACTTCTTAACACAATTGACATCTTGCTTTTTTTACATTGAAAAAAAACATTTAAATATAAAGCATCATGTATTCAACAGACAAGTTTTCCCATTTTTGTAAAAAATTAATTAGGAAATATATTTAATGAATATTTGAAGCATGTTTGGTGCAGATGGAAGAGCAGAATCCAGGTCACCGCTAGTCACCGAAGTTCCGCTCCCCTCGTTTGATTCATTCCCCAGTCACTTACAGCTGGGAGCAGTAGCATTAGCAGCGCTCCCGGTTGTAAACTGTAAATTCCCCTAGATATGGATTACGGCATGGTACTTGACTGTACGGCGGACAGGTATGGTGTATTGTTGTTCTTTTATTTTATGATTTATTAGAGGAGATCAATGGCTTCACTTGGAATGGCAGAAGAATAAAGATGGAAAAACTGTGTATATTGTTTTATTTCATTAAAACACTTTTTCCTTACTGTGTGTGTTTTATTAACCCTTTAACAACTGTAGGATTAGTAATGGAGAGTTGTCTTATTGGAAGTGCATTGAACAGCAAGGTGGATTGCTGCTAAGGGAAAAAAGAAAAAAAAAATCTCTTTAAATCTTCAACATAGCGAGTGTGAACGGCGGTAAGTGTGTGACTTGTGATTCAGTGCCTTTGGACTTTCCAAAGGAGGAATTACTGTCTTTGTGTTAGGTCTCGAGTTCCCGCTTCTGCACAGGGGGAATCTCGAGCCGTCTCCGCTGCGGTCTCCCATTCTTGTCCAGCCGCAGTGGAGTCTGCTCAGCAGGGACGTCGGTCCCAGCGTCTTGCTCACTCTGTTCTGAGAGTTACTGCTGCTTCTCCAGTCTCTGCCATTAAAGCCAGTACTGGTCAGCAGCGAGCGGACTTCTCTGGGACTAAGTCCTTGTCTGCGCACACTGAGCATGCCCAGGGCAAGATCTCTCGTTGGAGATCGAGGGTCATGTGCTCAGACTCTGCAGCACATTCCATTGGTCCTCTTATCAGGTCTTGGAAGGGCAAAGTTTCTGTAGCCACTTCCTGTGCTGCAACTATATAAACTGCGCATGACCGCACGGCCATGCGCTAGTGTACAATTATATTGTGTGTGTGTAGATGGATGTATGTCGAAGGATGAAAGCTCCTAAATATCCCTCCCTGCTCACGGATGATGGTAGCTCTCTAGCGCCCGACTAACCATCTGCACGTTACACACTTCTCAGCGTCCTGTGGCTGTGTCCGCCAGTACGGTGCCGTGCGCTTGCCTTGCGCTTTCCATACCCAAGCCTGGGTGGATAGTGGCATCCGTCAGTGCGGCTTCGCACACACTCTTGTGCTCATAGAACATTAATAAGGTTCTTTACACACCTAGTTTTGGTGTTGTGCCAGCAAGGGTCTAATCGGACTTCAATCCCAGTTGGGGTTAAGTTCGCTGACCACTTGCTCACGCTCTATGTGCGGTACCGCGGTCCTGTGACGCAACAGGATCGCTTTCTTCACACTGGGTGAGGTTAACCCACGTGTGTATACTTTTAAGTACCGTCATATAGTCTGCCATTTACTAGCAGTAGGTTTTACCTGCACGGTGGACCCCGACTCTGCGAACGCATCCATATCATCATTCTTGGTGCGTTCCGCCAGTCCTAACATTACACTAGCGAAGGGGTCTGGCTAGTAATGGCGGACAAGCAGCAATCTTTGCGGTATATCCAGCAGCTGGAGGGTAGGTTGGCGGCTCTCGAGAGCGCAACCTTAGTTGTGGATGTTACCGCAGTTGCTGTACAAGCTGCCAGCGTGGCTGCAGCAAATATGTCCATTGCCACCCCTGTCCCGACATTTTCTCGCCTCCCGCTGCCAGAAAAATTTTCTGGTGATAGCAAATTTTGTAGGGGATTTGTGAGTCAGTGCTCTATTCACCTCGAGCTCCTGGCTGCACGTTTTCCCACAGAGCGGGCTAAGGTGGGATTTATAGTTTCTCTCTTGTCGGGCAGGGCGTTGGAATGGGCTACGCCGCTATGGGAGCGTGGCGATCATGTGGTGCAGAGTGCTCCTCTATTTCTGAGCACTCTGAAACAGGTCTTTCTGGGACCTCAAGTCACCCATGATACTGCGCTTCAACTGCTGGCATTAACTCAGGGTGAGTCCTTGGTCAGTCATTTTGCCGTCCAATTCCGCACTTTAGCATCTGAGCTGGATTGGTCGGATAGGGCCCTTATTCCCATATTTTGGAGGGGTCTGGCTGACCACGTAAAGGACGCTCTGGCCACTAAGGAGATTCCTGCCACACTGGAGGAGTTAATAACTGTCTCCACTCGAATTGACCTCCGTTTTAACGAGCGGAGGTTAGAACGAGCCCAGTGTAGGCAGAGGTTTCGGCTGGCTCCTACTTTCGCCAAACCTCTGGAATCTCCGGTCCTGGTTCCTGAGTCATCTGAGACCAGGGAAGTGTCACAAGCGGGATCTAAGTCCCGGACCGCTTGTACACTCAGGGTCTGTAATGTTTGCCAGCAGTCAGGGCATCTAGCCACCAGATGTCCTCAGCGGTCGAGGAAACGTCAGCGTCTAGTGGTAGTCAGTGGAGGTACACTTGACACTGCGACGTTTGCCTCTAAATTGTCCTTTAAGGGGACAATTACTATTGGCTCATTTTCCCACTCGGTAGAGCTCTGCGTGGATTCTGGGGCGGAGGGCAATTTTTTGTCTTCTGCCTTCGCCCAACGTCACGCAATACCCCTGGTTATGCTAGCTCAACCAGTAAAGGTACGAGTGGTGGATGGGTCGACACTGCCTTCACAGATAACACACCAGACCATCCCTTTTACACTGTCCATGTCGCCATCTCATCAGGAGATTATTTCTCTGCTCGTCATTCCGGAAGGAATTGATGAGGTCCTGTTGGGAATACCTTGGCTACGGTATCACTCTCCTCATATCGAGTGGTCCTCAGGCAGAATTCTGGGATGGGGTGAATCTTGTAGGGGTAGGTGTCAGAGGGAGTGCGTTCAGGTTGCTACAACAGAGGTACCCGCAGATCTTTCCTCTCTCCCCAAGCAGTATTGGTCTTATGCAGATGTGTTCTCCAAAAAGGCGGCGGAGATTCTTCCGCCCTATCGCCCCTATGACTGTCCTATTGACCTCTTGCCTGGTGCTGAGCCTCCTCGGGGTCGAGTCTATCCGCTATCTCTCCCGGAGATGGAGGCAATGTCACAATGCATCCAGGAAAATCTGGCAAGAGGATTCATTAGGAAGTCAGTGTCTCCTGCTGGGGCAGGGTTCTTCTTCGTGCAGAAGAAGAGTGGGGAATTGCGTCCATGCATAGACTACAGGGGTCTTAATGCCATCACCGTCAAGAATAAATATCCCTTGCCCTTGATATCTGAGCTATTCGATAGGCTCCGGGGAGCAAGGGTATTTACGAAATTATATCTGCGGGGTGCTTACAACCTGATTCGCATCCGTGAGGGGGACGAATGGAAGACGGCTTTTAATACCAGGGATGGGCACTATGAATATCTGGTGATGCCCTTCGGGCTCTGTAATGCCCCAGCCGTTTTCCAAGACTTTGTGAATGATGTCTTCCGGGATATGCTTTCCACCTCGGTCGCAGTCTATCTGGATGATATTCTCATCTACTCTCCAGATATTGACTCCCACCGGAGAGATGTTTGCAAAGTCTTCGATCTCCTACGGGCAAACTCCCTCTATGCCAAGTTGGAGAAGTGTATGTTTGAGCAGGAGTCCTTACCTTTCCTAGGCTACATCATCTCTTCCCAGGGATTGGCTATGGATCCTGCCAAACTACAGGCTGTGATGGACTGGCAGGAACCCCATTCTCTTAAAGCGGTGCAGCGCTTTATGGGGTTCATTAACTATTATCGCCAGTTCATCCCGCACTTCTCGACTTTGGTAGCTCCCTTGGTTGCCTGTTGTGAATTCTGTGGCAGAGCTCCCTCCTGTGGTCACAAGTGGTACTTCGGCTGATTCTCTCTGTGAGCTTCTGTTGGTGGAGGAAAGTGGTACTGCGGCTTCTGAGTTTCCTCCCTCAGGTGATGTGGTGAGGTCGTTAGGTGCTTCTCTACTTAACTCCACCTAATGCTTTGATCCTGGCTTCCTGTCAATGTTCCAGTGTTGGACTTGTTTTTCCCTGGATCATTCCTGTGGCCTGCTGCTCTGCATAGCTAAGTTCTTCTTGCTATTTTTTTGCTATTTTTTCTGTCCAGCTTGTCTAATTGTTTTGCTGGAAGCTCTGGGACGCAAAGGGTGTACCTCCGTGCCGTTAGTTCGGTACGGAGGGTCTTTTTGCCCCCTTTGCGTGGTTTTCTTTAGGGTTTTGTGTAGACCGCAAAGTTACCTTTCCTATCCTCGCTCTGTTAAGAAAGTCGGGCCTCACTTTGCTGAATCTATTTCATCTCTACGTTTGTCTTTTCATCTTAACTCACAGTCATTATATGTGGGGGGCTGCCTTTTCCTTTGGGGTATTTCTCTGAGGCAAGGTAGGCTTATTTTCTATCTTCAGGCTAGTTAGTTTCTCAGGCTGTGCCGAGTTGCATAGGCAGAGTTAGGCGCAATCCACGGCTGCCTCTAGTGTTGTTTGGAGAGGATTAGGGATTGCGGTCTGCAGAGTTCCCACGTCTCAGAGCTCGTTCTATTATTTTGGGTTATTGTCAGATCACTGTATGTGCTCTGACCGCTATGTCCATTTTGGAACTGAATTGCCTTTCATAACAGTACAGGAAGCCAAAAGTGCTAATGATTCTCAATAGAGGGAAAAAAGAAGTTCTGAGACCATTTTTTTTTCTTTGCACTGTGTTTTGCCTTTTTTTTCCCCTAGACATTTGGGTGGTTCAGGACACAGGTGTAGCAATGGACATTAAAGGTCTGTCTTCATGTGTGGATCAGCTCACGGCAAGAGTTCAAAATATTTAAGATTTTGTGGTTCAGAATTCTTTGTTAGAACCGAGAATTCCTATTCCAGATTTGTTTTTTGGAGATAGAACTAAATTTCTGAGTTTCAAAAATAATTGTAAACTATTTCTGGCTTTGAAACCTCGCTCCTCTGGTGACCCAGTTCAACAGGTTAGGATCGTCATTTCTTTTTTGCGTGGCGACCCTCGGGACTGGGCATTTTCTCTTGCGTCAGGAGATCCTGCATTAAGTAATATCGATGCGTTTTTCCTGGCGCTTGGATTGCTGTACGATGAGCCTAATTCAGTGGATCAGGCAGAAAAAAATTTGCTGGCTCTTTGTCAGGCTCAGGATGAGATAGAGGTATATTGTCAGAAATTTAGAAAGTGGTCCGTGCTCACTCAATGGAATGAATCTGCGCTGGCAGCTATGTTCAGAAAGGGTCTCTCTGGAGCCCTTAAGGATGTCATGGTGGGATTTCCTATGCCTGCTGGTTTGAATGAGTCTATGTCTTTGGCCATTCAGATCGGTCGACGCTTGCGTGAGCGTAAATCTGTGCACCATTTGGCGGCATTACCTGAGCTTAAACCTGAGCCTATGCAGTGCGATAGGACTTTGACCAGAGTTGAACGGCAAGAACACAGACGTCTGAATGGGCTGTGTTTCTACTGTGGTGATTCCACTCATGCTATCTCTGATTGTCCAAAGCGCACTAAGCGGTTCGCTAGGTCTGCCACCATTGGTACGGTACAGTCTAAATTTCTTCTGTCCGTTACCTTGATCTGCTCTTTGTCATCGTATTCTGTCATGGCATTTGTGGATTCAGGCGCTGCCCTGAATTTGATGGACTTGGAATATGCTAAGCGTTGTGGGTTTTTCTTGGAGCCCTTGCAGTGTCCTATTCCATTGAGAGGAATTGATGCTACGCTTTTGGCCAAGAATAAGCCTCAATACTGGACCCAGCTGACCATGTGCATGGCTCCTGCACATCAGGAGGTTATTCGCTTTCTGGTGTTGCATAATCTGCATGATGTGGTCGTGTTTGGGTTGCCATGGCTACAAGCCCATAATCCAGTATTAGATTGGAAATCCATGTCGGTGTCCAGCTGGGGTTGTCAGGGGGTACATGGTGATGTTCCATTTCTGTCAATTTCGTCATCCACCCCTTCTGAAGTTCCAGAGTTCTTGTCTGATTACCGGGATGTATTTGATGAGCCCAAGTCCGATACCCTACCTCCGCATAGGGATTGTGATTGTGCCATCAATTTGATTCCTGGTAGTAAATTCCCAAAAGGTCGACTGTTTAATTTATCCATGCCTGAGCACGCCGCTATGCGCAGTTATGTGAAGGAATCCCTGGAGAAGGGGCATATTCGCCCGTCATCGTCGCCATTAGGAGCAGGGTTCTTTTTTGTAGCCAAGAAGGATGGTTCGCTGAGACCTTGTATAGATTACCGCCTTCTAAATAAGATCACGGTTAAATTTCAGTACCCCTTGCCATTGTTATCTGATTTGTTTGCTCGGATTAAGGGGGCTAGTTGGTTCACCAAGATAGATCTTCGTGGTGCGTATAATCTGGTGCGAATCAGGCGAGGCGATGAATGGAAAACTGCATTTAATACGCCCGAGGGTCATTTTGAGTATATAGTGATGCCATTCGGACTTGCCAATGCTCCATCAGTGTTTCAGTCCTTTATGCATGACATCTTCCGAGAGTACCTGGATAAATTCCTGATTGTGTACTTGGATGACATTTTGATCTTCTCGGATGATTGGGAGTCTCATGTGAAGCAGGTCAGAACTGTTTTTCAGGTCCTGCGTGCTAATTCTTTGTTTGTGAAGGGATCAAAGTGTCTCTTTGGTGTGCAGAAGGTTTCATTTTTGGGGTTCATCTTTTCCCCTTCTACTATCGAGATGGATCCTGTTAAGGTCCAAGCCATCCATGATTGGACTCAGCCGACATCTCTGAAAAGTCTGCAAAAGTTCCTGGGCTTTGCTAATTTTTATCGTCGCTTCATCTGCAATTTTTCTAGTATTGCCAAACCATTGACCGATTTGACCAAGAAGGGTGCTGATGTTGTCAATTGGTCTTCTGCTGCTGTGGAAGCTTTTCAAGAGTTGAAGCGTCGTTTTTCTTCTGCCCCTGTGTTGTGTCAACCAGATGTTTCTCTTCCGTTCCAGGTCGAGGTGGATGCTTCTGAGATTGGAGCAGGGGCTGTTTTGTCGCAGAGAGTTTCTGATTGCTCAGTGATGAAACCATGCGCTTTTTTTTCCAGGAAGTTTTCGCCTGCTGAGCGAAATTATGATGTGGGCAACCGAGAGTTGCTGGCCATGAAGTGGGCATTCGAGGAGTGGCGTCATTGGCTTGAAGGAGCTAAGCATCGCGTGGTGGTATTGACTGATCATAAGAACTTGACTTATCTCGAGTCTGCTAAGCGGTTGAATCCTAGACAGGCTCGTTGGTCGCTGTTTTTTGCCCGTTTTGACTTTGTGATTTCGTACCTTCCGGGATCTAAAAATGTGAAGGCGGATGCTCTGTCTAGGAGTTTTGTGCCCGACTCTCCGGGTTTGTCTGAGCCGGCGGGTATCCTCAAGGAAGGAGTAATTGTGTCTGCCATCTCCCCTGATTTGCGGCGGGTGCTGCAAAAATTTCAGGCTAATAAACCTGATCGTTGTCCAGCGGAGAAACTGTTTGTCCCTGATAGGTGGACGAATAAAGTTATCTCTGAGGTTCATTGTTCGGTGTTGGCTGGTCATCCTGGAATCTTTCGTACCAGAGAGTTAGTGGCTAGATCCTTTTGGTGGCCATCTCTGTCGCGGGATGTGTGTACTTTTGTGCAGTCCTGTGGGATTTGTGCTCGGGCTAAACCCTGCTGTTCTCGTGCCAGTGGGTTGCTTTTGCCCTTGCCGGTCCCGAAGAGGCCTTGGACACATATCTCTATGGATTTTATTTCAGATCTTCCCGTTTCTCAAAAGATGTCAGTCATTTGGGTGGTCTGTGATCGCTTTTCTAAGATGGTCCATCTGGTACCCTTGTCTAAATTGCCTTCCTCCTCTGATTTGGTGCCGTTGTTCTTCCAGCATGTGGTTCGTTTACATGGCATTCCAGAGAATATCGTTTCTGACAGAGGTTCCCAGTTTGTTTCGAGGTTTTGGCGAGCCTTTTGTGGTAGGATGGGCATTGACTTGTCTTTTTCCTCGGCTTTCCATCCTCAGACTAATGGCCAGACTGAACGAACCAATCAGACCTTGGAAACATATCTGAGATGCTTTGTTTCTGCTGATCAGGATGACTGGGTGTCTTTTTTGCCTTTGGTTGAGTTCGCCCTTAATAATCGGGCCAGCTCGGCTACCTTGGTTTCGCCATTTTTCTGCAATTCTGGGTTCCATCCTCGTTTCTCTTCAGGACAGGTTGAGTCTTCAGACTGTCCTGGTGTGGATACTGTGGTGGACAGGTTGCAGCAGATTTGGACTCATGTAGTGGACAATTTGACCTTGTCCCAGGAGAAGGCTCAACGTTTCGCTAATCGCAGACGCCGTGTGGGTCCCCGACTTCGTGTTGGGGATCTGGTTTGGTTATCTTCTCGTCATATTCCTATGAAGGTTTCCTCTCCTAAGTTTAAACCTCGTTTCATTGGTCCGTATAGGATTTCTGAGGTTCTTAATCCTGTGTCTTTTCGTCTGACCCTTCCAGATTCTTTTTCCATACATAACGTATTCCATAGGTCATTGTTGCGGAGATACGTGGCACCTATGGTTCCATCTGTTGACCCTCCTGCCCCGGTTTTGGTGGAGGGGGAGTTGGAGTATATTGTGGAGAAGATTTTGGATTCTCGTGTTTCAAGACGGAAACTCCAGTATCTGGTTAAATGGAAGCGTTATGCTCAGGAAGATAATTCCTGGGTTTTTGCCTCTGATGTCCATGCTCCCGATCTTGTTCGTGCCTTTCGTGTGGCTCATCCTGGTCGGCCTGGGGGCTCTGGTGAGGGTTTGGTGACCCCTCCTCAAGGGGGGGTACTGTTGTGAATTCTGTGGCAGAGCTCCCTCCTGTGGTCACAAGTGGTACTTTGGCTGATTCTCTCTGTGAGCTTCTGTTGGTGGAGGAAAGTGGTACTGCGGCTTCTGAGTTTCCTCCCTCAGGTGATGTGGTGAGGTCGTTAGGTGCTTCTCTACTTAACTCCACCTAATGCTTTGATCCTGGCTTCCTGTCAATGTTCCAGTGTTGGACTTGTTTTTCCCTGGATCATTCCTGTGGCCTGCTGCTCTGCATAGCTAAGTTCTTCTTGCTATTTGTTTGCTATTTTTTCTGTCCAGCTTGTCTAATTGTTTTGCTGGAAGCTCTGGGACGCAAAGGGTGTACCTCCGTGCCGTTAGTTCGGTACGGAGGGTCTTTTTGCCCCCTTTGCATGGTTTTCTTTAGGGTTTTGTGTAGACCGCAAAGTTACCTTTCCTATCCTCGCTCTGTTAAGAAAGTCGGGCCTCACTTTGCTGAATCTGTTTCATCTCTACGTTTGTCTTTTCATCTTAACTCACAGTCATTATATGTGGGGGGCTGCCTTTTCCTTTGGGATATTTCTCTGAGGCAAGGTAGGCTTATTTTCTATCTTCAGGCTAGTTAGTTTCTCAGGCTGTGCCGAGTTGCATAGGCAGAGTTAGGCGCAATCCATGGCTGCCTCTAGTGTTGTTTGGAGAGGATTAGGGATTGCGGTCTGCAGAGTTCCCACGTCTCAGAGCTCGTTCTATTATTTTGGGTTATTGTCAGATCACTGTATGTGCTCTGACCGCTATGTCCATTGTGGAACTGAATTGCCTTTCATAACAGTTGCCCTTACCAAGAAGGGAGCGAATCCCAAATTGTGGTCTGAGGAGGTCTCCAAAGCCTTTATCTCTATAAAGTCGCATTTCGCTAGCGCTCCCATTCTACATCGTCCCGATGTTGATAAGCCATTTATCATGGAGGTGGATGCCTCTTCTGTTGGTGCAGGAGCAGTCCTCTTCCAAAAGGATGCTCAAGGTCGGAAGCACCCTTGCTTCTTTTTCTCCAAGACCTTCTCACCAGCAGAGAGGAATTATTTCATCGGGGATAGAGAGTTGCTAGCCATGAAGTTGGCTTTCTCGGAGGGAGCACATTTTCCCTTCCAAGTCTTCACAGACCATAAAAATTTGGTGTATCTGCAGACAGCCCAGCGGCTGAATTCTCGCCAGGCCAGATGGTCCTTATTCTTCTCCCGGTTTCATTTCACCCTCCATTTTCTTTCTGGGGAGAAGAACATTCGGGCCGACGCTTTCTCTCGCTCCGTTGTGTCATCTGCGGAGGAGGAGGAGCCTCGGCTTATTGTCCCCACCGAGAGCTTGAGAACTGTGGCCCCGGTTTCGCTAGAGTCTGTGCCCCCGGGCAAGACTTTTGTTCCATCCAATTTGCGACCGGAGGTTCTCTCTTGGGCACACTCGTCCAGGGTGGGTGGACATTTTGGTTCCAAAAGGACATCTGAGTTACTGGCGAGGACATACTGGTGGCCGCATATGGCTCGTGATGTCGCAGAGTATGTTCGGGCGTGTGTCTCTTGCGCCAAGAACAAGACTCCTCGGCAACGGCCAGCTGGTTTGCTTTATCCTCTGCCGGTGGCAGACAGGCCCTGGGAGATGGTCGGGATGGACTTTGTGGTGGGCTTACCCAAGTCTCGTAATTTCACCATTATCTGGGTGATCACCGACCATTTTTCCAAAATGGTGCACTTGGTGCCTCTTCCACGGTTACCTTCTGCACGGGCCTTGGCTGTTCTGTTCGTCAAACATATTTTTCGCCTACACGGTATGCCAGACAAAATTGTTAGTGACCGAGGTCCCCAGTTTGCGCCTCGATTCTGGAGAGAGCTTTGTCGTCTACTCAGTATTGAGTTGAATCTCTCTTCGGCATATCATCCCGAGACGAATGGGTTGGTAGAGAGGGCCAACCAGACCTTGGTCACATATTTACGACATTTTGTTTCTGCCAGGCAGGATGACTGGGCATCCTTGCTGCCGTGGGCAGAGTTTGCACTTAACAATGCCGTTGCCGACTTCACCGGTCAGACTCCATTCCTCCTAAATTACGGCCAACATCCGCGTGTTCCTGTGCCCATGCCTGTGTCTTCCGCTGACTCCAGGGTGGCAGACTGGGCTGTGGAGGCACGGGACTTTTGGGACCGCACGCAGGATGCCATTAGGGCCTCCAAGGAGAGAATGAGGTCCTCCGCCGATGTTCATCGGCGTCCCGCTCCGACCTTTGCTCCTGGCGACTTGGTGTGGCTCTCCGCCCGTAACATCAGGCTGCGAGTTGAGTCCACTAAGTTTGCTCCTCGCTACTTGGGTCCCTTCAAGGTTCTCGAACAGGTTCATCCTGTGGTCTACCTCCACACTTGGGTATCACCGACACCTTTCATGTGTCCCTCTTGAAACCCGTATACATGTCTCGGTTTTCCGAGTCATCTGCCGGGACATCGGGTTCGTCTACGGACGACTATGAGGTGAACGCTATTTTGGGGTGCAAGGTGGTAAGCGGCAAAAAGTTCTATCTGGTGGATTGGAAGGGCTATGGCCCAGAGGACCGATCATGGGAGCCTGCTGAAAACATTCGGGCTCCGCAGCTCATTGCTGCCTTCGAGCGTAGCGAGGCCCAGGGAGGGGGGGGGGGCCCTAGGAGGGGGGGTAATGTTAGGTCTCGAGTTCCCGCTTCTGCACAGGGGGAATCTCGAGCCGTCTCCGCTGTGGTCTCCCATTCTTGTCCAGCCGCAGTGGAGTCTGCTCAGCAGGGACGTCGGTCCTAGCGTCTTGCTCACTCTGTTCTGAGAGTTACTGCTGCTTCTCCAGTCTCTGCCATTAAAGCCAGTACTGGTCAGCAGCGAGCGGACTTCTCTGGGACTAAGTCCTTGTCTGCGCACACTGAGCATGCCCAGGGCAAGATCTCTCGTTGGAGATCGAGGGTCATGTGCTCAGACTCTGCAGCACATTCCATTGGTCCTCTTGGCAGGTCTTGGAAGGGCAAAGTTTCTGTAGCCACTTCATGTGCTGCAACTATATAAACTGCGCATGACCGCATGGCCATGCGCTAGTGTACAATTATATTGTGTGTGTGTAGATGGATGTATGTCGAAGGATGAAAGTTCCTAAATATCCCTCCCTAGTGTTGTTGTCTACTCGCGGTTGATGGTAGCTCTCTAGCGCCCGACTAACCATCTGCAAGTTACACACTTCTCAGCGTCCTGTGGCTGTGTCCGCCAGTACGGCGCCGTGCGCTTGCCTTGCGCTTTCCATACCCAAGCCTGGGTGGATAGTGGCATCCGTCAGTGCGGCTTCGCACACACTCTTGTGCTCATAGAACATTAATAAGGTTCTTTACACACCTAGTTTTGGTGTTGTGCCAGCAAGGGTCTAATCGGACTTCAATCCCAGTTGGGGTTAAGTTCGCTGACCACTTGCTCGCGCTCTATGTGCGGTACCGCGGTCCTGTGACGCAACAGGATCGCTTTCTTCACACTGGGTGAGGTTAACCCACGTGTGTATACTTTTGAGTACCGTCATATAGTCTGCCATTTACTAGCAGTAGGTTTTACCTGCACGGTGGACCCCGGACTGCGAACGCATCCATATCATCTTTCTTGGTGCGTTCCGCCAGTCCTAACACTTTGTTTTATTAATACTTTTTTTTATTTAGCTTTTCTGTCTGGTGCAATCCCCATTAGGAAATGTTCTCCACTATTGTTAATGCCATCCAGTGTACATCTTGCCACATGTATGCAATCCTTGATCAGCCGGTTAAGGGTGCATACTGCTGTGCACAATGTGCACAATGCACGTTGTGCATTTGGAAGCCCAGATACTGGATCTGAATGTGCAGCATTGACAATATGGAAAGGAGTCTTCTGCTCACTGAGCAGATGCTCAATGGGATAGCTGAGGGGGATGGTAGGATGGAGCTGCAGGACAGTGGAGCAGCAAGCTGGGTGACAGTTAGAAGGCCAGGTAGAGGGGAGAATGCCAGGGAGGCTAGTCCTGATTTGGCACACCCCAATAAGTTTCCAAAGAATTGGCACAGCATGTGAGAAGTCTTTGAGATGGGAGTAGAGGGTTCGGATTATTGAGGATATTAATCTTAGGTCGTTAGCAGAATGGAGGGCACAGGTAGGGTGGTAGACTGAGAAGAGGGAGTAGATGTGGAATGTAGCTGAAGCATGGAGCGCTTTGTGGGTAAAAGTCATAAGTTTATATTTAACTATATAGTGGATGAGTAAACAGTGCAATGACTGGCACAGGATAGATGCATCGGTGTAACAGTTGGCAAGAAATATGATCCTGGCTGCTGTATTTAGGACTGATTAGAGAGGGGAGAGTTTAGTAAGAATTAAATTGATTAGTGGAGAATTGCAATATATTCCATCGACCAAAAAGACAAAAAAAGGCACTGTCTGAACAAAGCCAAGGCCGCTCCACTCCTGGAGCCAGGTGTTAATCAACAGTCATTGCACTGCCAGGCACATATACGCAGATCGGGTGCTCTTCAGAATGAAGCAGACAATTCCAACAATGCAGGCAAGAAAAAAGAAGGCACTCACCGATCTAAAAGTTGGCAATCTTTATTCAATCTTCATATAAAAACTTCATGGCCGGGGGAGTGAGGAAAGGAGCTCATGCGAGCAGGAGCAAACGATGGACATTTTGCTCTGTGCTTGCGCTTCTACGGGTTAGCATCTGCAGATGCTAACCCGTGGAAGCGCAAGCACAGCGCGAAACGGCCGTCGTTTGTTTCTTTGTTTGTTCCTGCTTTCCTCATTCCCCGGCCATAAAGTTTTTATATGAGGATTAAATAAACATTGCCAACTTTTAGATCGGTGAGTGCCTTCTTTTTTCTTGCCTGCACTACTGGAGAATTGCAATAGTTCAGATGAGAATAAATAAGAGCAACAGTAAGAGTTTTTGTAGAGTCGAAAGTAAGAAAAGGTTGAATTCTAGAAATATTTTTGATGTGTAGATGACATGAGCAAGCGAGTAATCGGCTGTAGGGAGTGAATAAAAAATGAACCACACACAGAAACGGCAATGTCGGGCATAGGTAGGTTAGTAGAGAGAGGAAACACAAGGAGTTCAATTTTTTACAAGTTCAGGTTCAGGACATGATATTGGAGACAACGGACAGACAATGACTATTGTTTAGTAATAATGGAGGCATGATGTCAAGAGTAGAGGTCTATAATTGGGTGTCATCAGCATAGACATGGCACTGGAAACCAAATTTACTGATTATTTGTCCAGTAGGGGCAGTATTCAAGTAGAAGAGCAGGGGGCCTAGGACTGATCCTTGAAGGAACTCCCACAGTAATTGGAAAAGGAGAGTAAGAGGAGCCAGCAAAAGAGAGAGTGAAGGAGCAGTAAGTGAGGAAGAAGAAGAACCAGGAGAGAATGGTGTCCTTGAGGCCGAGTGTAAAGAGCGGAAACTGGATTGAAGAGGGTCGAGAAAAGAGAGTTATCTGAGTGATAGCGGATTAGACGGGAGTGGACCAAATGTTCCAGGAGTTTAGAGATGAAGGGAAGATTAGGGACAGGTCTATAGTTAGCAGCACAGATTTGGTTGAGGGATTTTTTTAAGTAATGGATGTATGATGACATGATTAAATGAGGAGGGAAAGATACCGGAAGAGAGAGGTTGAACTTTTTTTTAGATGAGTGGTGACAGCAGGGGAAAGGGACTGGAGAGGACGTATGGAATAGGGTCAATGGTGCAAGTATTAGGGCAAGAAGATGCAAGGAGGCTGATCACTTTTTCTTCTGACTGTGATTCTTAACTTCTTGATGATTATATTTTTGGCCAGCACAATTCAGATTCTTTTAGGGCTGGCGGAATGCACTGAATAACTATAAACATAGTAATAAAGTGCGTTCGCAGCCCGGGGTCTACTGTGCAGAGATGGAATCTGCTGCTAGGTAATGGCGGCACTATATGACGGTACTACGCCAGAATAACCACGGGTTCCATCACACAGTATGAACTGACACAAGCTCTGTTGCTTCACAGAGATGCAGAGAAACAAAGGAAACAATGTGCCCAGTTAGCAGTCACAGGGTGCAGCAGATGGACGCTAGTGGGATCCCTGAAATTCACCCCACTACGCTGGTGATTGATCTCACTCTTACCCTCGGTGGCTTTTGAGCCCACGCGTGAGGATGCCCTGAGTTAGATGCTGAGATTAAGCGGGAATTCCTACCCTACACTGACCAGTAGTGTTAATGTAGCTGAGAAGCCACTATTAGGCGCTGACTGCTTGCTCCACTCACCCTAATACCCAGACAATAGCCAAATGGATGGGGATCATTTAGGAGCATTCACCAGTATCAATCTCTCAGCACACACATACAGAGTCAGGTCTATACTAGCGCATGACCGAGCGGCCATGCAAACCGTTTATAGTCGCAGCCTTCCAGGAACTTCCTGGTGGTCCAATCAGAGCTGCTACAGGACCTGGGCATGTGACCTCTGACCTCCAATGAGAGGTCGTTTCACAGGCATGCTCAGTGGATGAAAAGCAGGAATTAGTCCCTGGAATGTCTGCTCGCTGCTGATCAATGCTGGTTACAAAGGCTGAACCTGGGATGGCAGCTGTAACCAAGTGCACAGTATCAGCTTGAGCCAGATGCTGGGACAGACGTCTCTGCTGAGCAGACTCCACTGCGTCTGGGGACGAATGGGAGACCGCAGAGGACATGGTGCGAAATTCCCCCTGTGCAGCAGTGGGAACTAAACACCTAACAGAGTCACACACACTATCCATAGAGGTGTGCTCTTTTTCTTCATCGTATACCTCCAATGTAAGAAGGGTTCACAAATTCTCAACAGGGTTTGGCTGAGGTGAGGCGGGGAAAATGTCATTATTGTTTCATTATTAAGGCCTTTATTGGCTAGTCAAGCAATATTGGACCATTTTCTGCATACTAGAAACATAACTGAAGTCTTAATTAGTCCCAAGTTTTTAAATATGTTCCGTATGGTTCACATCCCCAGGAAAACACACCTGGAAAGGTTTATCGCAGTGTTATCCATTTTATTATGAGCTCTATTAACGTATTATTGTTTGTATCTAATGATTTTTTGTACCTAATGCAAGGTATGATTATATGCGGACATCAATATTAATTGATCCATTTGTTGCAAAGGTTATGAATGCAAGTTCAAATATCATTGTAAAAAATAAAAAAATTTGATGAATTGTGCTCTATCTTCCAAATTTACAATGTCATGTGGGTATTTCAAGTAATAAAACATTCAGAACGGAAATGGGAAACATATTATGGGTAAATGACAGTAAACGTTCCATTTCTATCAACAATCCACTAGCGAAGCAGATAGTTGCTTCAAAGATTGTTGCTACAATTTCTTATAAAGATTTCTAAACTTCTTTACTTGTTATCACACCTAATATACTCTTCCATACTGACGTTACCTGCTTGTTGAACAATCTATGCTGAGATTATTGTCAGCAGGGGGAGCAGCATGTGAAATGTTATTTGATACAGCAACTAAAATGAATACGCAGGAGATATTGAAGATAGCTTTGGAAGTGAAAGGGACACGAGAGAAATGTTCTCCCAAGAGAAAATGTTCTCAGGTATATCTTTTCATAAGAAAATAGTTCTGTTCGCAATGTCAAAATATGCCAGATGTACTGCACTGAGTGATAAAACATGAAAATGCATTTTTGGATCATGTTTATCTATTAAACGCAATCAGAGTAATATTTTAAATAATTAAAATAATATAGATAGAAAATTTTCAAAAGAAAAACAATGATAAATGCTGACTTTCTTCTTAATTTATGGCATCTCACCTTATATTGGGAGCAGTCATTGATTTACTCACATTAGGTAAAACGTATGATAATGCTCTAGTTCATATTATTTTAATTTGAAAAAAAAATGAAATAATCAAATGGCAACAATTTTACAATTATTTTAAGCACCTAAAATAAATAATATATCAAATTATAAAGCCCGGTTTGTTAGGACTGGCGGAACACACCAAGTATAAGATGAAATAATATTAGGTGCGTTCGCAGTCCGGGGTCCACCGTGCAGGTGAAAACCTGCTGCTAGTAAATGGCAGCGCTATATGGCGGTGGAAGCGAACCCTGTAAAGCCACAGGATCGCAATACCGCACTAAAGAGCGCAAGCTAAGAGTCACTGAACTCAGTCCCAAGACTCGGGGTTGAAGTCCGTACAGACTAATTGCGCACAACACCGCAACTGGGTGTATTAGGTAACTAATAGAAATAGTTTTAGAGCACCGAAGTGCAAACTGTGCCATGCTGGCAGACACCACCAAGCACCCAGATGTGGGTTAGGAAGCGCACTACTGGCGCGTGGCGCCGCACTGGCAGTCACAGCAATGGACACTGATTCGTGTGTAACACGTTGTGAGGATAGTCGGGCGCTAGATA
Source organism: Ranitomeya imitator (assembly GCF_032444005.1). Lineage (NCBI taxonomy): Eukaryota > Metazoa > Chordata > Amphibia > Anura > Dendrobatidae > Ranitomeya > Ranitomeya imitator. Next base: position 233,722,122 of record NC_091287.1, on the reverse strand, counting down.
GCAGCCATACACCTTACACAAACAGTCATTCAATAGGGTAGGGTTATTTAAAGGACGACTTGCACTCATCAACATACACACGTATACAATTGTACACTAGCGCATGGCCGTGCGGTCATGTGAAGCTTATATAGCTACAGTACGTTCAGGACCTTCCAAAAAAGGACCAATGGGAAGCTGCCACAGAAGTTTAGCACCTTCAGGACCTTCCAGGAGGACCAATGGGAACCGCTGCAGCATCTAAGCATGTGACCCTCGATCCAACGGGAGATCTCACCCTGGGCATGCTCAGAAGGGAAAAAGCAGGACTTAGTCCCAAAAGCGTCCGCTCGTCACTGCCCAGCACTGGCTTTAATGGCAAAAGCTGGAAAAGCAACAGCAAGCCCAAGCACAGAGTGAGACTGAGCCAAATGCAAGGACCGACATCTCCGCTGAGCAGGCTCCACTGCGGCAGGAGAAGAATGGGAGACTGCAGCAGAAACGGCCCGAGATTCCCCCTCTGCGGGAACTCGACTCCTAACATTGTTAGCCTTTTTTTAAGAATGTAAAGGCTATGTCTAAAGAAATAAATCAATTCAGAATTAATGAGATGCCTGTCTTGAAACCCCTGCAAAAGAAGAAAGCTTTGACTCTCTAAATTTTATTCCCAAAGCGCATGCTATACAGATTAATGGTCATCTAATTAATCTATGGATGGCGCTCGTTAAACAGACAAAGGGCTTCATATACATAGAATGGAACTCTATTATAGTTTATAGAACTCCAATAAAATGTCCATATGCCATCAATCCATAACTTTTTGGTTACATCTGTCTCTATTTATTTTTGGGGCTGTCATCACTTATGCAATAGCAGGGGAACTGTGAGCTTTTTCTAAGGTAGACATAAATTCAATAAGGTTCAAACACCTTCTCCAGTTGACCTTCAACCATCTTTTCAGTTTACATATAGAATTCACCTTTATGAAATATATATTACATGTAGGGGTTTAGGTGAAGGTAAGGCGTTTGCTGAAGACTAATTTGCTCAAGTCTAGTCCAGTGTGGTACTAGAAGTGGTGATTAATATCCTACAGATCAATAACTGTAGGCTGTTCACACCAAGCGTGCTATGTACAATGTACAACAAACTTCATGTTATTTAAAGTCATTAAGAATTATAAAAAACATGATAAGGTGACATTTCTGACAATTGTGCCACTTAAAAGCCTAATGCCTTGATCAAGCCATATTTGTGTGAAAACTTGCAACTTTTTACCCTTTTTTGCGGCCCTCAGCATGTTTCCTAAAAAGTGGACAAGGCATAATGGAAGGCCAAAGGCAGCCTACATCAGATTTTTAAGTAAGCTTGTGCCTTTCAATCCATGTGAAATGTCCATTTGCTGCCTAATCAGCAACACACTGACCCATTGAACAAAACTGATCTGTTAACATATATTTTAAAATCTTGGATCCAAATGATATCTGTAAGATTCACACGAGTACAAGTTTTTAAGAGGACTTTAATGAAACGTTGCACAGGCAAAGTTTTATCAGGGTAGACCTGAAGTATATCCTACAAATACAAATGAGAAATGACTGATTGACTAACTGACTTGGGGTAACAAACTACTATTATTCTATCCCATTATTATTCATATCTCTGCTCACTACTGTGTAGGCTGTTAGTCACATCATACAACTCATGGCCCTGTTTTGTGCAGAGCAGTAATAGGACAAGCAAGTGAGCACATGGGATTTTTACGGTATTGTAATATCTCAATAACATGAGACTAAATATACAGTTATGTCTACAACTCCGTAGTAAGAAGCCCTCATCCCCATGATGAAATACAAGGTGCATGTACAATGTTTTAACCTGATTCTAACACAGTTCTACAGTAATACTGTAGAGGATAATAACATCTAAACCATATAAAGGATAAAACGATAGCTTAAAGTTGATATCGAGGTATAACTACTTATTGACTTCATTTCATAATTTACAGAGTAAGTTCACAAGTTCATTATTTGGTCCATCTTTTACATCAGTATTTTTAAGCCAAAATCAGGAGTGGGTAAAAAATGCAGAAATGGTGACGAGTTTCTATTATACTTTTCCTCTGATTGTCCCACTCCTGATTTTGGCTTACCAACACAGATGTAAAATATTGAACAAATACTGAATGTGTGAATGTGGCCTTATGGTATCAATAGCCTCAAATGAGGGTGTAAATCATCCCAAATAAAATGTGCAACACAAAGACATCGTATTAAAAGTAATTTTATTAATAATAATTAAAGTAAAAAAATAATATACAAAAAATAAAGCTGATAGATATTGGACACACTATAATGGTATGATAGAACACCTCAAAAAATGCAAAATAAATAAATAATACCTATAGTCATATGGCACAAATGTTGCACAAAAAATATAAGATAAATAAATATATAGTCATATATACCCAGATAAAAATTAGTGTAAAGAAATATATATAAAAAATTATATGATTTATTTATGAAAAAATGCAAAAAATAGTGCAAAATATGAACACACAAATACCAAATCAATATGAAGCAGTGTATGTGAAAAAAACTAATAGACCAAAAAAAGGTTGAATTAAATACTGCTAAGTATATCCAATATATTGCACAACCCAACTAAATATATATATATATATATATATATATATATATATATATATATATATATATATATATATATATATATATATACAGTGGGGCAAAAAAGTATTTAGTCAGTCAGCAATAGTGCAAGTTCCACCACTTAAAAAGATGAGAGGCGTCTGTAATTTACATCATAGGTAGACCTCAACTATGGGAGACAAACTGAGAAAAAAAAATCCAGAAAATCACATTGTCTGTTTTTTTAACATTTTATTTGCATATTATGGTGGAAAATAAGTATTTGGTCAGAAACAAAATTTCATCTCAATACTTTGTAATATATCCTTTGTTGGCAATGACAGAGGTCAAACGTTTTCTGTAAGTCTTCACAAGGTTGCCACACACTGTTGTTGGTATGTTGGCCCATTCCTCCATGCAGATCTCCTCTAGAGCAGTGATGTTTTTGGCTTTTCGCTTCGCAACATGGACTTTCAACTCCCTCCAAAGGTTTTCTATAGGGTTGAGATCTGGAGACTGGCTAGGTCACTCCAGGACCTTGAAATGCTTCTTACGAAGCCACTCCTTCGTTGCCCTGGCGGTGTGCTTTGGATCATTGTCATGTTGAAAGACCCAGCCACGTTTCATCTTCAATGCCCTTGCTGATGGAAGGAGGTTTGCACTCAAAATCTCACGATACATGGCCCCATTCATTCTTTCATGTACCCGGATCAGTCGTCCTGGCCCCTTTGCAGAGAAACAGCCCCAAAGCATGATGTTTCCACCACCATGCTTTACAGTAGGTATGGTGTTTGATGGATGCAACTCAGTATTCTTTTTCCTCCAAACACGACAAGTTGTGTTTCTACCAAACAGTTCCAGTTTGGTTTCATCAGACCATAGGACATTCTCCCAAAACTCCTCTGGATCATCCAAATGCTCTCTAGCAAACTTCAGACGGGCCCGGACATGTACTGGCTTAAGCAGTGGGACACGTCTGGCACTGCAGGATCTGAGTCCATGGTGGCGTAGTGTGTTACTTATGGTAGGCCTTGTTACATTGGTCCCAGCTCTCTGCAGTTCATTCCCTAGGTCCCCCCGCGTGGTTCTGGGATTTTTGCTCACCGTTCTTGTGATCATTCTGACCCCACGGGGTGGGATTTTGCGTGGAGCCCCAGATCGAGGGAGATTATCAGTGGTCTTGTATGTCTTCCATTTTCTAATTATTGCTCCCACTGTTGATTTCTTCACTCCAAGCTGGTTGGCTATTGCAGATTCAGTCTTCCCAGCCTGGTGCAGGGCTACAATTTTGTTTCTGGTGTCCTTTGACAGCTCTTTGGTCTTCACCATAGTGGAGTTTGGAGTCAGACTGTTTGAGGGTGTGCACAGGTGTCTTTTTATACTGATAACAAGTTTAAACAGGTGCCATTACTACAGGTAATGAGTGGAGGAAAGAGGAGACTCTTAAAGAAGAAGTTACAGGTCTGTGAGAGCCAGAAATCTTGATTGTTTGTTTCTAACCAAATACTTATTTTCCACCATAATATGCAAATAAAATGTTAAAAAAACAGATGATGTGATTTTCTGGATTTTTTTTTCTCAGTTTGTCTCCCATAGTTGAGGTCTACCTATGATGTAAATTACAGACGCCTCTCATCTTTTTAAGTGGTGGAACTTGCACTATTGCTGACTGACTAAATACTTTTTTGCCCCACTGTATATGTGTGTGTGTGTGTGCAAATAGTGCTAAATAAAGATCTGGGTGCTAGAAAGTGCAAAAATGGTGTATGCAATATTGCAATACCTGCATATGATATAAAGTGTGCTGCTATAAAGTGTATAATGTTAGTCGTAAGCTTGCTCAAAAAGAGAGTAGATGGATATGGACTCTACGTACTCTTCAACCTCTGGTTCTCAATGAGGCTCTAAGCTACTCGTCATTTCTCTGATCATCCCTTTTTTTAATTCTCTTTTTAATATTTTTATCTCTTCATAATTTTCCTTTTATCATTTTTATTATATTAAAATTATTGTATAAATGGTTGTTATGTGCACAATGATACACAAGACCCCCTGACGAAGGCAGACGCCGAAACGCGCGTCGGGGCTTGGCACATCCCAGGGACCTTTACTACAGCAAGCAGGTAATACCAGGTGGCTCTCTTTCCTCATTTTACTAATAGTTTTGGCACATTTATCTATTACCAGGCTCACAGATTGCCTATTATCATAGGGGCCTTTACACTTTGTGTCGTAGCACATATTAGTTCCATTTATATTTATATTTTTCCCCTTTTTTTCGCCCTTCCCATTTGTCCTATTACGCTTTAGCCACTTTTGCCCAAGCACTTTATGCTTCAGCCACTTTTTGCACAAGCACTTTATCTGTATTTTCCTGGTATCCTGCCATTTATGATTGTATGGCGTATATATATGCTAGCATGTACGTATATCAAAAAAGTCCCATTGTGGTTTTATTGTAACTGTCCTTCCGCCATATTTATGTCCCTGGTGTGCCGTTTAATGGTATCTTCTCACCGCACCATCATTTTTTAATTAATAAACATTGTTATAATATACCCTAATTTTGGACTTTGTGTCAGTCTTTCTTCGTTCCTATTTCTTGTTTTCTGATTGTCCAGTACAATCCCTATTGGTGCACACTGGGGGTGATGGTTTCCTCCCTTACAGAAGTATCAGTGTGCACTGCGCCTTGAGTTTTCTAAATTTAACAAGTATAAAACACGAGGATGGTCTCAAGGAATCTAGATATTTTTTAAGCATGTTGAATTTTAAAGTTGAGGAAATAGATTTTATTATTTTGCTTTTAAAATTTGTTTTAACTCATAATTTTTTTTACTTTTAATGGCTCCTTCTTCCTGCAGCTCCAGGGAACAGCTATGGGTGCAGCTTGTGCACCCTCTTACACAAATCTGTTCCTGGGGCTGTGGGAGAGGGAGCTTTTTTCTACCGATGCCATGGATCGGGTGGTTTTTTGGACCCGTTTTATTGATGATATATTTTTTATCTGGCGTGGTACTTCGGTTGAACTTTTAGATTTTATTAAGTTTTTAAATACAAACCAGCTCAATATAAAACTGACATGCCACTTTGATACTAATTCTGGTGATTTTTTGGACATAACCATTAAGCGTGATAATTTTGGAATGCTGCAGACTGATTTATTTCGCAACAAAAAGGCAGTAAATTCAGTTCTGCATGCTTCCTCTTCACACCCGAAACATGTTATTAATGCTATACCTATTGGGCAATTTTTAAGGCTTAGACGGGTGTGTTCATCTTTTGAGGATTTTAAAATGAGAGCAGAGGAAATGAAAAAAAGATTTTTGGATCGTGGGTATAGCCACAGATGTGTGAAGAAAGCCTATTTCCGGGGTTTAAAAACAGAACGGGACAATTTAATTTTTTCTACAAGCAAGCCTCAGAAAGAAGTTAAAGCGAGACTCATTACAGAATATCACTCCCATTGGGAACTGATGCGTGAGATTTTATCTAAACATTGGTCTATACTTACGAGTGATCCTATTTTAAAGCAATATATACCTGAACGACCGTGTGTTACGGCACGTCGTGCACATAATTTAAAAGACCATCTCACCAAAAGTTTCTATCCTGTTAATGATCAGTCATTACTTTTTCCCTCTCTTGTCTCAAAACCAATTGAAAAATGCGGTTGTGCCCCATGTGGCAATTGTATTGCATGTTCTAATATAGATTGTGCTACCAGTTTCGTTGGATCTGACAATAAGCTATATAAAATTACGCAGACAATCACGTGCAATACCAAAGCAGTAATTTATCACGCAACATGCCCGTGTTCAAAAATTTATGTTGGGCTTACTACGAGACCATTGAAATTACGTGTGCGTGAACACGTAAGAGACATTAGAGCAGCTGAGAAGGAAGAAACTGTGGAACATCTAAAAACGCTACCACGGCTGTTGTGAGTTCTGTTTTTGGGCTCCCTCTGGTGGTTACTGATGGTACTGGGTGACTTGTGTTTCTGCAGTCTCTGGTGTCCACCTGTTCCATCAGGTTATGGGTGTTTCCTATTTAACCTGGCTTTCTTGTCATTTCTTCGCCGGCTATCAATGTAATCAGCATGTCTGTTTACCTTTGCTCCCTGCGTCTGTGATCTTCTGGACAAGCTAAGTTTTGATTTTCCGGTTCTATGTTTTGTTTTCATTTTGTCTTAGTCTAGCCTGCAGTTATGTGATTCCTGCTGCTGGTTGCTCTAGTGGGCTGAAATTACTCCTCATGTTCCATGAGTTGGCACATGAGTTCAAGTAATTTCAGGATGGTTTTTTGAAGGGTTTTTCGCTGACCGCGCAGTTCACTTTTGTATCCTCTGCAATCTAGCTTTAGCGGGCCTCATTTTTGCTGGTTCTGTTTTCATCTCTACGTTTGTGATTTCCTCTCATTTCACCGTTATTACATGTGGGGGGCTGCTATTTCTGTGGGGTGTATCTCTGGAGGCAAGTGAGGTCTGTGTTTCTACTTATAGGGGAAGTTAGTCCTTCGGCTGGAGCGAGACGTCTAGGATCATCGTAGGCACGTTCCCCGGCTACTGCTAGTTGTGTGGTTAGGTTCAGGAGCGCGGTCAGCTCAGTTTCCATCACCCTAGAGCTTGTTTTATTTTTTGTGCTTGTCCTTTTGTGATCCCCTGCCATTGGGATCATGACAGTATAGCCGGCCATAAAAAATAAAAATTGGTCATCGTTTTGGCTGAAGTAGGAGGAAAAGTAGTCTGAGGTTTTTTTTTTTTTTTTTTTTCTTTCCTCCTCTTAATCCTTGAATGGCTCAGACTTTAGCTGTTAATCATGGACGTCCAGAGTTTGGCTTCTAGCCTGAATAATCTTGCTGCTAAGGTTCAAAATATACAAGATTTTGTTGTACATACGCCTATCTCTGAACCTAGAATTCCTGTCCCAGAGTTTTTTTCTGGAGATAGATCTAGTTTTTTGAATTTTAGGAATAATTGCAAGTTGTTTCTTTCCTTGAAATCTCGCTCCTCTGGAGACCCTGCTCAGCAGGTCAAGATTGTTATATCGTTCCTGCGGGGGGATCCTCAGAATTGGGCATTTGCATTGGCACCAGGGGATCCTGCTTTGCTCAATGTGGATGCGTTTTTTCTGGCATTGGGTTTGCTCTATGAGGAACCTAACCTTGAGATTCAGGCTGAAAAAGCCTTATTAGCTCTCTCTCAGGGGCAAGATGAAGCAGAAATATATTGTCAGAAATTTCGGAAATGGTCGGTGCTTACTCAGTGGAATGAGTGCGCTCTGGCTGCAAAATTCAGAGATGGTCTTTCTGAAGCCATTAAAGATGTTATGGTGGGGTTCCCGGCGCCTACAGGTCTGAATGAGTCCATGACTATGGCTATTCAGATTGATCGGCGTTTGCGGGAGCGCAAACCTGTGCACTATTTGGCGGTGTCTTCTGAGCAGGCACATGAGATAATGCAATGTGATAGAATTCAGTCCAGAAGTGAACGGCAAGATTATAGGCGGAAAAATGGATTGTGTTTTTATTGTGGTGATTCAGCTCATGTTATATCAGCATGCTCTAAACGCACAAAAAAGGTTGATAAGTCTGTTACCATTGGTACTTTACAGTCTAAGTTCATTCTGTCTGTGACGCTGATTTGTTCATTGTCATCCATTTCCGTCGATGCCTATGTGGATTCAGGCGCTGCCCTGAGTCTTATGGATTGGTCATTCGCCAAACGCTGTGGGTTTAGTCTGGAACCTCTGGAAGTTCCTATTCCTTTGAAAGGAATTGATTCTACGCCTTTGGCTATGAATAAACCTCAGTACTGGACACAAGTGACCATGCGTATGACTCCTGCTCATCAGGAGGTGATTCGCTTTCTGGTACTGTATAATTTACATGATGTCTTAGTGCTTGGTCTGCCATGGTTACAAATTCATAACCCAGTCCTGGACTGGAAAACAATGTCTGTGTTAAGCTGGGGATGTCAGGGGGTTCATGATGATGCATCTTCGATTTCTATCGCTTCATCTACTCCTTCTGAGGTTCCGGTATTTTTGTCTGATTATCGGGAGCTTTTTGAGGAGCCTAAGCTCAGTTCGCTTCCTCCTCACAGGGATTGCGATTGTGCTATAGATTTGATTCCTGGCAGTAAGTTCCCTAAAGGTCGTTTGTTCAATCTGTCAGTGCCAGAGCATGCTGCTATGCGGAATTATATTAAGGAGTCCTTGGAAAAGGGACATATCCGTCCATCTTCGTCCCCTTTGGGAGCAGGTTTCTTTTTTGTGGCTAAGAAAGATGGTTCCTTGAGGCCTTGCATAGATTATCGTCTTTTGAATAAGATTACAGTCAAATATCAGTATCCTTTGCCATTGTTGACTGATTTGTTTGCTCGCATTAAGGGGGCTAAATGGTTCACTAAGATTGATCTTAGGGGTGCGTATAATCTTGTGCGGATAAGGCAGGGGGATGAGTGGAAAACCGCATTTAATACACCTGAGGGCCATTTCGAGTATTTGGTGATGCCTTTTGGACTTTCTAATGCTCCTTCTGTCTTCCAGTCTTTTATGCATGATATTTTCCGTGAATATCTGGATAAAATTATTATCGTGTATTTGGATGATGTTTTGGTTTTTTCTGATGACTGGGAGTCTCATGTTCAGCAGGTCAGGAAGGTGTTTCAGGTCCTGCGGGCCAATTCTTTGTTTGTAAAGGGTTCTAAATGTATCTTTGGAGTCCAGAAGATTTCTTTTTTGGGGTATATTTTTTCCCCTTCCACTATTGAGATGGATCCCGTCAAGGTTCAGGCTATTTGTGACTGGACGCAGCCTAAATCTCTTAAGAGTCTACAGAAGTTCTTGGGCTTTGCTAATTTTTATCGTCGCTTCATAACTAATTTTTCTAGTGTGGTTAAGCCTTTGACGGATTTGACTAAAAAGGGTGCTGATGTTACTGATTGGTCTCCTGTGGCTGTGGAGGCCTTTCAGGAACTTAAGCGCCGGTTTTCTTCTGCTCCTGTGCTGCGTCAGCCAGATACGTCGCTTCCTTTTCAGGTTGAGGTTGATGCTTCCGAGATCGGAGCGGGGACGGTTTTGTCACAGAGAAGTTCCGATGGCTCAGTGATGAAGCCATGTGCGTTCTTTTCTAGAAAATTTTCGCCCGCTGAACGAAATTATGATGTTGGTAATCGGGAGCTTTTGGCCATGAAGTGGGCATTTGAGGAGTGGCGTCATTGGCTTGAGGGTGCTAGACATCGTGTGGTGGTCTTGACTGATCACAAAAATCTGATGTACCTTGAGTCTGCCAAGCGTCTGAATCCTAGACAGGCTCGTTGGTCGCTGTTTTTCTCTCGTTTCAATTTTGTGGTTTCATACCTGCCAGGTTCAAAGAATGTGAAGGCGGATGCTTTGTCTAGGAGTTTTGTGCCTGATTCCCCTGGAAATTCTGAGCCTAGTGGTATCCTTAGGGATGGAGTGATTTTGTCGGCGGTCTCCCCAGACTTGCGATGTGCTTTGCAGGAGTTTCAGGCGGATAAGCCTGATCGTTGTCCGCCGGAAAGACTGTTTGTTCCGGATAATTGGACCAGTAGAGTCATCTCCGAGGTTCATTCTTCTGTGTTGGCAGGTCATCCTGGAATATTTGGTACTAGAGACTTGGTGGCTAGGTCTTTTTGGTGGCCTTCCTTGTCGAGGGATGTGCGTTCTTTCGTGCAGGCTTGTGGAGTTTGCGCTCGGGCTAAGCCTTGCTGTTCTCGGGCCAGTGGATTGTTGCTACCTTTGCCTATCCCGAAGAGGCCTTGGACGCACATTTCCATGGACTTTATTTCGGATCTCCCTGTCTCTCAAAAAATGTCCGTCATATGGGTTGTGTGTGACCGCTTTTCTAAGATGGTTCATCTGGTACCCTTGCCTAAGTTACCTTCCTCCTCTGAGTTGGTCCCTCTGTTTTTTCAAAACGTGGTTCGTTTGCATGGCATTCCGGAGAACATCGTTTCTGACAGGGGATCCCAGTTTGTGTCTAGATTTTGGCGTACGTTTTGTGCTAAGATGGGCATTGATTTGTCCTTTTCGTCTGCATTTCATCCTCAGACGAATGGCCAGACGGAACGAACTAATCAGACTTTAGAAACTTATTTAAGGTGTTTCGTTTCTGCTGATCAGGATGACTGGGTTTCCTTTTTTTAATTCTCTTTTTAATATATTTATCTCTTCATAATTTTCCTTTTATCATATTTATTATATTAAAATTATTGTATAAATGGTTGTTATGTGCTCTTATTAATATCTTTTATTTTTGAATATTTTTACAGTTTTGGTCTCTAAGATATTATATTGGACTATTTACTTTATGCGAAAATAATACCAAACCTCTTGAGTGAAGATCTGGAATGTTATTGGAAGATATATCAGTCTTTGAATATCGCGATATATTCATAAGATATTACATTGGACTATTTACCTTATGTGAAAATAATACCAAACCTCTTGAATGAAGATCTGGAATGTTATTGGAAGATATATCAGTCTTGAAATATTGTGATATATTCATTCTGTCTTGTATAGTTATAATGCACATTTTATTCTGTATATGTTTATTATTATTTATTTCTTCATGTTTCTCCTGTTTATGAGTGGAATTATGTTGATTGCTTACATATTTATACGCACAGCGCAATCTGAACCAGTTTAATTTAATTTTCGGCGGCACTTTTTTATCTCTGAGTTGCAGCTGGACGGTTGTGCGCGTGCGCGGCTTTCCTTGTCCTTGGTTTCATTCAGCGCGGCGTCTCTCTCCTCGGTGACGTGTTCCCCGCTTTCCCCTATCACGTGATCTACGTGGGCAGGGTTTGGTGGTGTGCGCGTTGCCGGGGTGACGCCGGGTGGATGGGGCCGTGGGCCGGGCGGCTGCGCACGTGCCGCATATGTCGCTCAGCTTCACCAATTCAGGGGCAATCAGCACGCTATATAAACCGACCCCCATTAGCCCTTGTATACGCCCCCGGAAGAAGGCATTCAGCTGAAACGTACGTAGGGACTGGGCACTTATAGGTATGTGGAGCCTCTGTTAGCACTTTTACTTATGCTACCTATGCTGCTGCTAGTGTACAATAGCGGCAGTTTCATTTAGGCACTGTTTGCACTTTAGTATCTCGTTTATATTACCCTATTTTATCATTGTTGCACTACTCTTTATTGTGGTCTTAGCGCGGTATTGTGCAATATAGGGACCCAGTATTGGTCATCAGCACGTCTGCACTTTCAAGCAGCACACTTTATATTATATGCACCATTTTGCACTTTCTAGCGCCTAGATCTTTATTTAGCACTATTTGCACATATTTTGTGCAATATAGGGACCCAGTATTGTCTAATATCATTAGCACGTTTGCACTTTATAGCAGCACACTTTATATCATATGCATATGGTGCATACACCATTTTTGCACTTTCTAGCACCCAGATCTTTATTTAGCACTATTTGCACATATATATATATATATATATATATATTTATATATATATATATATATATATATTTAGTTGGGTTGTGCAATATATTGGATATACTTAGCAGTATTTAATTCAACCTTTTTTTGGTCTATTAGTTTTTTTCACATACACTGCTTCATATTGATTTGGTATTTGTGTGTTCATATTTTGCACTATTTTTTGCATTTTTTCATAAATAAATCATATAATTTTTTATATATATTTCTTTACACTAATTTTTATCTGGGTATATATGACTATATATTTATTTATTTATCTTATATTTTTTGTGCAACATTTGTGCCATATGACTATAGGTATTATTTATTTATTTTGCATTTTTTGAAGTGTTCTATCATACCATTATAGTGTGTCCAATATCTATCAGCTTTATTTTTTGTATATTATTTTTTTACTTTAATTATTATTAATAAAATTACTTTTAATACGATGTCTTTGTGTTGCACATTTTATTTGGGATGATTTATGTCTAGTAGTGCATGACATATACCTTGCATACAAGTGGTTATTTATTGGATTAATCAAATGAGGGTGTTTTACAAAGCCAATCTCTTCAATGTATGGATATATATATTCAATTCACTGAATTTTATGAGGTTAGGTAAACACAAGGGCAAATACTTATTAAAAGTAGTATGGTGATATCATGGGCAGCATTGTGACTCATTGGTTAGCACTAGGGTTGAGCGACGTTTAGTTTTTTAGGGTCGAGTCGGGTTTCACGAAACCCGACTTTCTCAAAAGTTGGGTCGAGTGAAATCGGCCGATCCTATTGAATAGTTGGGGTCGGGGATCGGCCGAAACTCGAAACCCAATGAAAGTCTATGGGTTTTTTTTGTTTTTTTTACATTTCCTTCAGGGCGATATAGCAGGAAAGCCGGTAATTCAATTACCGGCTTTTCATTTCTCCTGCCAAAACCCGACATGATATGAGACATGGTTTACATACAGTAAACCATCTCATATCCCCATGGCAACCATTATGACATCATCGTCGCTGTGCCCGTTGCTGATTGGTCAAGGCCGCCAAGCCTCGACCAATCAGAGACGCGGGATTTCTACATCAATACTGTGCCGGTCGCTGATTGGTCGAGGCCTAGCGGCCTCGACCAATCAGAGACGTGGGATTTCCAGGACAGACAGACAGACAGACAGACGGAAAAACCCTTAGACAATTATATATATAGATATATATGTGTCTGAATGACATATAAAACGAAACCCGACTTTTCATTAGAGATCGCCGACCGCCAACCCGATCCCAGAGCGGTTTTACGAAACCCGACTTTGCTAAAAGTCGGCGACTTTTGAAAAGTGCCGATCTGTTTCGCTCAACCCTAGTTAGCACTGTTGCTTTGCAGGTTCAAATCCCACTAAGGACAACATCTGCAAAGAGTTTGTATGTTCTCCCTGTGTTTGCGTGGGTTTCCTCCGGGTACTCCGGTTTCTTCCCATGCTCCAAAGATGTACTGGTAGTCCCATTGGGGACAGTAATGATAATGTCTGCAAAGGAAAGCTGCGGAATATGATAGCGCTATATAAACAATGCATAATAAATAAATATACCGTATATACTCGAGTATAAGCCGAGAATTTCAGCCCAAAATTTTGGCCTTAAAGTGCCCCTCTCGGCTTATACTCGAGTCACGGTAGGCGGCAGGGTCGGCGGGTGAGGGGGAGAGGGCGCTGAGGCATACTCACCTAGTCCCGGTGATCCTGGCGCTCCCCCTGCCCGTCACACGGTCTTCGGTGCTGCAGTTCTTCCCCTCTTCAGCGGTCACGTGGGACCGCTCATTAGAGAAATGAATATGCGGCTCCACCTCCCATAGGGGTGGAGCCGCATATTCATTTCTCTAATCAGCGGTGCCGCTGACCGCTGATAGAGGAAGAGGCTGCGGCACCGAAGACCGTGTGACAGGCAGAGGGAGCGGGACGCCGGGAGCAGGTAAGTATGTCATATTCACCTGTCTGTGTTCCACACGCCGGGCGCCGCTCTGTCTTCGCGTCCTCTTGCTCTGAGTGTTCAGGTCAGAGGGCGCGATGACGCATATAGTGTGCGCGGCGCCCTCTGCCTGATCAGTCAGACACCGGGACCGGACGCTGGGAGCTGCAAGCAAGAGGTGAGTATGGCTTTTTTTTTTTTATTGCAGCAGCAGCAGCAATGGCACAGCTTTCTATGGCACAGCTATGGGGCAATACTGAACGGCGCAGAGCACTATATGGCACATCTATGGGGCAATACTGAACGGCGCAGAGCACTATATGGCAGCTATGGGGCAATAATGAATGGCACAGAGCACTATATGGCAGCTATGGGGCAATAATGAACGGTGCAGAGCACTATATGGCACAGCTATGGGGCAATAATGAACGGTGCAGAGCACTATATGGCACAGCTATGGGGCAATAATGAATGGTGCAGAGCACTATATGGCACATCTATGGGGCAATACTGAACGGCGCAGAGCACTATATGGCAGCTATGGTGCAATAATGAACGGTGCAGAGCACTATATGGCACATCTATGGGGCAATAATGAACGGTGCAGAGCACTGTATGGCACATCTATGGGGCAATACTGAACGGCGCAGAGAACTATATGGCAGCTATGGGGCAATAATGAACGGCGCAGAGCACTATATGGCAGCTATGGGTCAATAATGAACGGCGCAGAGCACTATATGGCACATCTATGGGGCAATAATGAACGGCGCAGAGCACTATATGGCACAGCTATGGGGCAATAATGAACGGCGCAGAGCACTATATGGCACAGCTATGGGGCAATAATGAAAGGCGCAGAGCCCTATATGGCACAGCTATGGGGCAATAATGAACGGCGCAGAGCACTATATGGCACAGCTATGGGGCAATAATGAACGGTGCAGAGCACTATATGGCACAGCTATGGGGCAATAATGAACAGTGCAGAGCACTATATGGCACAGCTATGGGGCAATATTGAACGGTGCAGAGCACTATATGGCACAGCTTTATATAGCACATCTATGGAGCAATAATGAATGGTGCAGAGCACTATATGGCACAGCTTTATATGGCACATCTATGGGGCAATGATGAACGGTGCAGAGCACTATATGGCACAGCTTTATATGGCACATCTATGGAGCAATAATGAACGGTGCAGAGCACTATATGGCAGTTTTATATGGCACATCTAGCACTATATGGCAGTTTTATATGGCACATCTATGGGGCAATAATGAACGGTGCAGAGCACTATATGGCAGAGCTTTCTATGGCACATCTATGGGGCAATAATGAACAGTATGGAGCATTATATGTGGCACAGCTTTATATGGAGCATCTTATGGGGCAATAATGAACAGTATTGAGCATCTATTTTTATTTTTGAAATTCACCGGTAGCTGCTGCATTTCCTACCCTAGGCTTATACTCGAGTCAATAAGTTTTCCCAGTTTTTTGTGGCAAAATTAGGGGGTCGGCTTATACTCGGGTCGGCTTATACTCGAGTATATACGGAAATAAATAATACCAAATCTGTGTAGTTGTGTGTATTTGATCGTGTTTATTTAAGAAATACCATTTTGTGGACAAAAAACTGTTTGTCTGCTAGAAAGGAGATTTTAATTCATGGAATTTCCTTTAACACATAGCCTTGTGTTACAATGCATCACAACTTGTTAATGATAATCTGACAGATACCACTTAGGTCTTACCTTAGTCATAGCCTAATTTGTAACTACTTACCATGGTGGCCTTTTAGATCACATAAGGATATACAGTATAGTGCCCATAGCATCTAAATGGTTAAAAGGCTATGATTGAGGTTCATGAAGATTTTGGTTTTCTTTCTGTAATGTGGGCTGTTAATAACAGCATCCTCCTGTGTGATGATGCAAGCCCAACTTTTCCTATAGTATACATCAAGGTGGTAGTGGTAACAAACATTGCATAAATGAGTAATAGATGTGACAAAAGAAGATTTTCATTACATGTTATCAGAAATGTAGCGTTATTTCATCACTTAAAAGCCACTTCTCAACTCCCCTGCCCCTTAGGGTACCGTCACACTCAGCAACTTTCCAACGATCACGACCAGCGATATGACCTGGCCGTGGTCGTTGGAAAGTCCTTGTCACACAGACAGCTCTCCAGCGACCAACGATGCCGAAGTCCCCGGGTAACCAGGGTAAACATCGGGCTACTAAGTGCAGGGCCGCGCTTAGTAAACCGATGTTTACCCTGGTTACCATTGTAAATGTAAAAAAAAGAACACTACATACTTACATTCCAGTGCCTGTCACGTCCCCGGCGTCCGCTTCCCTGCACTCCTCCTGCATCCTGTGTCAGCGCTGGCCGTAAAGCAGAGCGGGGACGTCACCGCTGTGCTCTGCTTTACGGCCGGCCGCGCTGACACAGGATGCAGGAGGAGTGCAGGGAAGCGGACGCCAGGGACGTGAAAGGCACCGGAATGTGAGTATGTGTTTTTTTTTTTTTACATTTACAATGGTAACCAGGGTAAACATCAGGTTACTAAACGCGGCCCGGCGCTTAGTAACCCGATATTCACCCTGGTTACCAGTGAACACATCGCTGGATCGGCGTCACACACGCCGATTCAGCGATGTCAGCGGGTGATCCAGCGACGAAATAAAGTTCCAGACTTTCAGCTCCGACCAGTGATGTCACAGCAGGATCCAGAACTCTGCTGCGTGTCAAACACAACGATATCGCTATCCAGGACGCTGCAACATCACGGATCGCTATCGTTATCGTTGTAATGTTGTTCAGTGTGAAGGTACCTTTAGAGAGGTCATTCGCTCTGACTTTCCTAAAATATGTGTTGCTCAAAAGCAAGAGGAACAGCTAGGTCACTGAGTTTATCAGGATGCAGCTGTTTATTAAAAGTCTATGGAGGGAGGTGTGAAGCAAAGTGATAAGCAAAGTGAAAGAGAAAGACACAGGCACATAAAGACCCCTTTCTAGCAATTACTTCACCATATAGTTGGAATCACATCTACTCTGCTCATCACTGCTAATGTATAATTCTTTAATAAACAGCCAGCAGAGAGGAAAATTTGTGAAAAATATAAGATACAAGTCATAAAAGGATAAAACAATTTGTATTTTTAGCATAATATTTATAGTAACTGACAGCTTATTCCAAAAAGTCAACTAAAATTACAGATATACTTTAACTATCTTTGTCTTCTAGAGATACAGGAAAAATATTTATCTTTGTGCCATGTTAGCTAGTAAATAGAAAAAGATTTTTGTTGGGTTTGTGCTGAATCATCTGTGTTCTTCTTTGATTAGTCTACTACTTACCCATGCTTGCTCCTTCACTCTGTGTCAATTGTACACTTGCTGCTGCCTGTGTAAGTCTAATCTCTGTGCTCCGTGCCTGACCCATCCTGACATTATTCCCTTCCTGAACTTGACTCTTTGCTTGTGACCTGACTTCTCTTTTGCCTGCTCCCTGTAAACTATATTAGACTTTCTAGTTTTCTTGACCCCGGCTAGTGAATTGGATTTCGTCTCTGACTATTCCCCGTTGTACTGCGCCACTTCCTGGACCTGACGTCGGATCGTTTGACCTCCCTTTTCTAATCCAGCAAGTAGTATTATATTTCTATTTGTTATTGAACCAAAAAACACAAGGGCTACTTGCACAGTGAACAAGTCTGTAGAAACCTGTTCACACCACCAAAAAACTTGAAGACACAAAAAGAGCACAGCGAGGTCAAAAAATACTCTGTTGTAAAGAAGTCAAAGTAAATGAGCAAGTGCTAGTCAAAAAATGAAAAAAATATATTTATATTGTGCATCAAGCATATCTAGCATATCAAGTTTGACGGTTAACAATTTTTTTTTTTTTTTTTGTAGTGGGGGAAATCAAAATGTAAGTTGGCATACTTATTCATAATCATTCTAATTAAAACTGTCATCAAATTGGAAGATTTTACAGGAACCAAGCAAGGGACTGACCCAAGACGTACGCAGGCAGGCTCCCCAAATTTTGGAAACATATGTAAGTGTAAAGTGCCGAAAGCTGCATCTGTCCATCTATTCTTTGGTATAGTAGCTTAGAACTCTCTTTATACTTGCAAATTCTAGGGACCAAGAGGGACCCAAGCAAGGGACCGACCAACCCAAGTTAGATGCAAGCCCCCAAGTTTTGGAAACAGATGTAAGTGTAAAGTCCTGAAAGCTGCATCTATCTATCTATCCTTTTGTATAGTAGCTTAGAACTTTCTTTATGCTTGCAGATTCTAAGGACCAAGAGGGACCCAAGACACGTAGGCAGGCCCGCCAAGACCCCCCAAGACCATAATGTCTTCTTCTGAGAGCCCCCCAGCACATCATCAGCAAACTGAGGTGTTTATTTTTGTTCTTCATAATTTTTTTATTTTGGTACAACTATGGCAATTGTATTTTAACCCTTTATGTCTTTATTGTGTTTTCACAGGAGGATGAAGCAGAGGGGCTTACAGAAGGAGATGGACAGGGTGGAGAAATACAAGGAGTGGGAGCGCATAGTGTAAGTTTTGCACAGACCGATCATCACATACAACACACTACACCCAACACAAACATTCAGCACAGCACACACAATACATATGCCTCCATCCAAGCACATTATTTATTTATTTATTTTTTTTATTAGTCTTCACAATCCGGGGCTCGACGTAGAGTTCCTCAATGCACCTCCCATGGTCGTCGGAATGATAATCGTGGCAGTCACCAAAGAGTAAGTTCATTTTTGGTTTGGTGTTTAGTAAACTGTAAAATTCATGTGGTGTAATCTTTCCCTTTTTATTCTTCATGCAAGCTTTCACCACATCATCGACAGTTTCAGTCTGCAGTTTAATTGCAGTTAGTAGTATTCTCCATTTAGCAGTTAAGATGCCAAAAGCACATTCCACTACTCTTCGGGCTCTGGTTAAGCGGTAATTAAAAATGTTCTTCCTCTGGGTCAGTCCACTACTTCCAAAGGGTTTCAGCAAATGTGGGGAAAGCTGGAAGGCATCATCTCCAACGCAAACAAATGGTAATGGTGGACCGATGGTTCCAGGGAGAGGTCTAGGGGGCGGAAAGTCAAATGTCTCTCCATACAAACAACGCCCCATTGGTGAAGTTTTAAAGATCTGTGAGTCATTTGCGCGTCCATATGCACCGATATCCACAGTGATGAACTTGTAGTGTGCGTCGGCTATTGCCATCAATACAATTGAGAAGTACTTCTTATAGTTGTAAAACTCTGATCCAGAGCCAGAAGGTTTGACGATCCTTATGTGCTTCCCATCGACTGCTCCAACACAATTTGGGAACTGGCATATTTGTTGAAAATTTTGTGCAATCTCCAGCCACCTCTCCTGTGATGGCTCTGGAATGTATTCCGCTTGTAGGCACTCCCACAATGCCCGGCAGGTATCTCTGATGATCCCTGAAATGGTGGATATCCCAAGCCTAAACTGAAAATGTAGGGATGAGAACGACTCTACAGTTGCAAGGAATCTGTTAACAAAAGGAAAAGACAATAATTAATAAAAACTTCAAAAAACAACATTACAGTTATAAGTCTGATGAATGAGAATCATTTAAAAAAAATAACTTACCGAATAGTCACCATGAGATGCTCCGCTGGTGATATGGAGAAGCACATCTGGGTGTCTCGTCTCCGTATAGAGTCTTTCACATGGCCCAATAAAATTTCGAAATTTTCAGCTTTCATCCTCACATAGTTGAAGAACTTCTGAGGGTTTTCCCTCAGTTCAATGTAAAGTGTAGAATAAACACCACGGGTCATGCGTTGGGCTGCGATGGGATGGATCCACAGCCTTCTCTTCCGCCGCTGCCGCAGGATGCGCAGTCTTTCTTACTCCTTCTCTCGAACAATGACTGCCAACCGATTTGCCTCAAAAGTAAAATCCGCACATATCTTTACAATGTTCGCCAGTACTCCTTCCATCTCTGCCACTTTCTCTACAACCTTTCAAAGATGTGGTGTAAATACACAGTATATATAGTTCTCCAGTAGTTTCCAGTAGCCAATCACATTGAGATCCTCCCTTTTAAAAAATGGATCCATCAAAAAAACGGTTACTACGGATGTGAAAACGGTCATTTTTTTAACAGATCAGGGCAGCTGATCCGTCAAAAAAACGGATCCGTTAGAACCGTTTTCTCAACAAATTTGACGGATCCGTCGATCCGCCATGATGTCGGACCTAACTGATGACAAACAACTGAAGTGTGAAAGAAGCCTTAGAGTCAGCAGGGTTCTCCCTCTCTGCTCTACTCCTTGCATATTTTCCTAGCAATTACAAGCTTTCCAGTAGCGAGATGTTCACTAACTTATTTGCCACAAATCACATTTATTAGAAAAATTCAGCTAAATCGGCAAATTTGAATTTCAAAAGATCCATTTATCTCTAATTGTTATTTTTACTGATCAATTTTAAAAGGTTCAAGTAAATTTAGTAACTTTATAGAGATTGTTATAAGATTATTTGGCACCTGTGTACCCATTAGTAAAAGTCTGTCTTGTGCCTGAATTATGCTTCATAAAAAGGAACCTGTAAGGCTGTTCATGGTGTCCAAACAGCGGGGAGCATGAATTACAACCTGACTGCACAATTTCAGTCAGATGTATTTCCCTCTGAAACGCTCAGGTATATCAGAGAAAATATACTTTGAACATACTTGGAAGATTCCTCATATGCACATAGAGAGAGACCTGTCAAGAGCAGGCTGAGGGCAGTGTGGGACCAGTCTCGTCTCTTGCAATGGTCCCTGGCCAGATCTTGAAGGTGTATATAGTTTCAGATAATACTACACATGTCTGGATTCGTGCTGCTATTACTATACTACAATTTTTGTTGCCTGTAATTTGGGCACCATGAATCAGATTACATATTCCTTGAAAGGATTTTACTACCAAAAAGACAGCATTTAAACAGATGTAAAATCAAATTATTAACTATGATTTCCCCTATTAGCTTACACATCTCAAATAGAAAACTGATCCAACCAATTGGAGTTGCCTGTTGCCTTCAGTTAGTGAACAAAAACACAATATCTGTAATAATTTGCTTCCATCAGTGATGTTGCAGCTGTCTAAATTTACAAGGTCACTTTTAGCACAATGTAAGGCAGACTTTTTAGAGACCTCTGGGTCAAGTTTCAAATATCTGCACATTCTTAGTTCAACTAAAAGCAAGCCCATAGACGATGCACACTTAAAGGATAAATGTTCATCTCTTCTCACATTGAAAACTTCAAAGGACCAATTACTAGAGAGCTGGCATGGCCCGTTTTGTGATATTTCCTGTTCACTGAGTGACTCCTGTGTCCTCTTCATAGCTGGTTATTATGGTATTAGACAAGGAACAACTTTCTGGCAAACAAAAATATATGATCCATGTTTTTCATCTCACCTCCTTTTTGCACTTGTTAAAAGCAATTAGTGTTCCTACCTAAAGCAAAGATTTGATTTAGAAATGTTTAGCTTATATCCACTGGCTACATAAATCTTCCATTATTAGATTATACCCTATTACATTTGAAAAGAATTGGTACCATCTGTTTCTTTAAAGCAAATTAAAGTTAGTGAAAAGGAAGACATTACTTGTGACACTACAAACGCATGCTTATACCTGAACTTTGTAACTCAATATATTATTCGAATGAGTGAAAATATGATGGTGATTCCTTTGGCATTAGGAGGCACTGGTCACACGAGCTCAGGGAGAATATTAGAGGAAAGTCTATAGTCACATCTAGTTACCATTTTAAAGGTAATTAACTGAAACCTAGTTGACTTAGATTTCTCAATGAAATATGTTTGAACTTCAAAAATTTAAATGTCTCCGTACCACAGAAATAATTTAAAACTGATGTTATACATGTGATCCTGAGGTCCAAAAGTGAAAGTGTAACACACATGTTTCATATAATGTAATACTAAACAAAATAACCTTTCTTTACATATATATATATATATATATATATATATATATATATATCTACTATATAAAGCTGAATGTGTGTATGTGTGTATGTATGTCCGGGATTGGCATCTGCACCGTCGCAGCTACAGCCACAAAATTTTGCACAGTCACACGTCTGGACCCCGAGAGTGTCATAGGCTATATTGTGAGGTGAAATTTTAACCCCGCGCGTTCCAATTCACCAAACAATTTTGCCCCTATCTACATAATGGGGAAAAAAGTGAAAGGAAAAGTGTTGGAGGCGTTGAAGCTACAGCCACAAAATTTTGCACAGTCACACGTCTGGACCCCGAGAGCGTCATAGGCTATGTTGTGAGGTGAAATTTTAACCCCGCGCATTCCAATTCACCAAACAATTTTGCCCCTATCTACATAATGGGAAAAAATGAAAGGAAAAGTGTTGGAGGCAAATTGACAGCTGCCAGATGTGAACAAGGGGGACATAAAGAGTGAGAGCGATGGCGCCAAAGAGTATATACCATACAGTTACTAAGGTGGGGCCCCGACATGGGATACTCACCACACACGGGGATATGAACACACACACAAAATGCGCCACACACTTCCACGTGCTTGAACACATATCACCCTCAGCACACATTTCACCACACATTCTCCAACCTCGCCACATAAAAGTCGAAACACAAAAGTCGCCGCTCAAAACTCGCCACGCGCAGAACTCGCCACATGCAAAAACTAGGCTCTTGCAAAACTCGCCACAAGTGCAAAACTCACCTCATGGAAAACTCGCCACACGCAAAACTTGCACATGCGGAAAAATTGCCACATGCACAAAAGTTGCAACACATGCAAAATTTCTTCACACAAAACTTGCACATACTCAAAAGGCACCACACAAAACTCGCCACGTGCAAAACTCGCCATGCGAAAAACTTGCTGCACACAAGTTGCTACACTAACCTGTCACATGCAACTCGACACACAAAAAGTTGCTACACGCATGTTGCCACACACAACTCATCTCACAAAAGTCGCTACATACATGTCGCCACACGCAACTCAACACACACAACTTGACAAACGAAACTCGCCCTAAAACACACACAAGTCTGGTCTTATCCTTCAAAAATAAAAATCTGATTAATAAGCAGACAAACTACAACAAATGTACCATAAAGGAAATACGGCAGCTGTCAGTCACATGACCTGTCTATTATGTGTATGTGTGAGCTAATATATACTGCCAGGGGGAGGGCTTCCTGCTGGCTGGGGATTTATCAGGCTGCCAATTTAGCTTACAAATACTGAGGTAAAAATACTGAGCAAATAACGTGTGAACGAGGTCTAATACAGGAGGAGATGACACACAGGTATATACTATATACAGGAGAGATGACACACAGGTATATACTATATAGAGGAGGAGATGACATACAGGTACATATATATACAGGAGGAGATGACATACAGGTATATACTATATACAGGAGGAGATGACACACAGGTATATACTATATACAGGAGCAGATGACATACAGGTATATACTATATACAGGAGGAGATGACATACAGGTATATGCTATATATAGAAGATGACATGCAGGTATATACTATATACAGGAGATGACACACAGATATATACTATATACAGGGGAGATGACACACAGGTATATACTATATACAGGAGGAGATGACATACAGGTATATACTATATATAGAAGGAGATGACATTCAGGTATATACTATATATAGGGGAGATGACACACAGCAGGTATATAATATATACAGGGGAGATGACATACAGGTATATACTATATACAGGAGATGACATACAGATGTATACTATATATAAGGGAGATGACAAACATGTATATACTGAGGTGATGAGGTGAAAATGAGAGGTGTGAGGTGAAAATGAAAAGGTGTGAGTGCAAAATGAGAGGAGTGAGGAAAAATAATGGAGTGATCAGAAAATGACAGATGTGAGGTTGAAATGACAAGTGTTACGGGGGAATGAGAGGAGTGAGGGAGAAAATGAGAGATGTGAGGGAGAAAATGAGAGATGTGATTGGGAAAATGAGAGGCGGGATGGGAAAATAAGAGAAGTGACGTGCTATAACTAACCACAGATATTTACTATGCCCAGGCAACGCCGGGCTCTTCAGCTAGTATATATATATATATGAACTGGCTATAACAAGGCTACACATCCCTGTTAAAATGCAAGGTTCTTGTCATAAAAAGTAATAATACTAGGGAGAATTATTTAAAAACTTTTCTGAACTTTATTAACACCTATAATCAGTACAGTTCAATTGAAAAAAATTGAAATATTTTCAGGTACAAAAAAAAAACAGTGTAGTTGCATAAATATGCACACCACTAATACTAGTATGTTGTTCAAGTGCCCTTTGAATTTATGACAGAATTCATTTTTTGGGGGTGTCAGTCTATCAGCATGGCACATTTAGCATTGTCAATCTTTGACCATTCTTTCTTGCAGTAACTTTGCAAATCTGTATGATTGAGAGGGCATATCCTATGTACAGTCATCTTCGGGTCAACCAACAGATTTTCAATTACATTCAGGTATGGGCTCTGGCTGGGCTATTACACAAATTTGATCTTTTTCTTGGATAAAAACATTCTTTTGTTGATTTGTAGGTCTACTTAAGGTCATCATTGTGCTGAATGGTGAAATTCCTCTGCAGAGGTCTGAAGGATTTGTAAAAATATTAACTGATAATTGCAGTTCTTAATTCTATTCACCTTGAATAAAACCTCACTTCCAATTTTTAAAAAACAGCCCCAAGGCACACCACTATATTTCATTGTCAATATGTTTTTTTTTGTGATGCTCAGTGTTGACTTCATGCCAAACATACCTTTTGGAATGATAGGCAAAAAGTTCAACCTTTGTCTCTTCAGACCATAACATATTTTCAATCAGTTTTTGAATTGGTAAATATCTGGTGATTTGTGTCACATGTATTGTAAAAATATAACTTATCACATTCAAATAATTTACATTTAAAAATGTTAAACAATTTGTCATTTTGTGATAATTCTAAGATTGTTAATTTTGATGCAAAATGTAACTTATTACATTCAAATAATTTAGTTTTGAAAATTTACAACAATTTGTCACACTCTGATAATTTTTCCCTGTGCAGGACCCATATACTCAGGAAATTGTTGACCCTGCAGAAATCTCACAGTTATCAACTGGCTACACATGCTGTCGGCAACCTTTCACTGTGGAAAATCTTCACCAATCAGTGAACTCATATATCCTTGTAATATATGTCAATTCCCCCCAAAAAATAAATGTTTAAATATGTTTGGAAAAATATATGTTTTGTATGTAAAATTTAGTTTAAAGCATTCAAAGAATTTTGGTTTAATAATGTTAAAAGCAATCTTTCCATTTCTGACCTGCTTTGCGCAGGGGATACATACAGTAGTGCTCAAAAGTTTACATACCCCATCAGAATTTTTGCTTTCTTGTCATTTTTTTCAGAGAATATGAATGATAACACCAAGACCATTTCTGCACTCATGGTTAGTGGTCGGGTGAAACCATTTATTGTCAAACTACTGTGTTTTCTCTTTATAAATCATAATGACAACCCAAAACATCCAAATGACCCTGATCAAAAGTTCACCATGGTGATTTTGGCCTGATGACATGCACAGAAGTTGACACAAATGGGTTTGAATGGCTAGTAAAGGTAACATCCTCACATGTGACTTGTTTTGCTTGCAATCAGTGTGTGTGCATAAAAGCTAAGGGATTTTCTGAGATCCAGACAGACTCTTGCATCATTCATCCAGCCATTAACATTTCTGGATTGTGAGTCATTGGGAAAGCAAAAGAATTGTCAACAGATCTATTGGAAAAGGTAGTTGAATTGTGTAAAACAGGAAAGAGATACAAAAAGATATCCAAGGAATTAGGAACTGATAATGCCAGCAAGTATGACAATCCAGAAATGTCAGTGGCTGGATGAAAGATGCAATAATCTGTGTGGATCCCAGAAAATCACTCAGCTTTTATGCCCACACACTGACTAAAAGCAAAACAGGTCACATGTGAGGATGTTACCTTTAGTAGCCATTCAAACCCATTTGGGTTATTTGGATGTTTTTGTTATCGTTATGATTTAAAAAGAGAAAACAGTAGTTTGACAATAAATGGCTTAACCCAATTACTAACCATGAGTGGAGAAAAGGTTTTGGTGCTATAATTCATATTCTCTGAAAAAAGGCCAAGAAAGCAACAATTTTCATGGGGTATGTAAACTTTTGAGGACACATGTACATGGAGAAGTATAAATTTTGCAGGGAGTGGAAAGAGTTCTACTGGTCAGATATACAGTTGACAACCTTTCACTGTACAAAAGAGATTGGGGAACACACATTTTCCAGCTAACATGGCAATTCTACTATTCCAAAAATGTCTGAACAATTTTAGAAAAATCGATAATTTAAAAATAAAATAATAATTCACTTATGAAGTTTAAAGAAGTTTGGTTGGATAATTTTCAGCAATTTTGCCCTTTCGAACAATTCTATTTAGGGTACTACTGAGAAGTTTCTAGCCTGATTCAGGCACAATAATGTTTAATTTCATCCAACATTAGCAAGAAGGTTAATTTGTTGTATGAAAAAAATTGATTCGCAAATTTACATGCTTCAGAACTGACCACAGGAAAACCTTATTTGACAACATAACTTATTTTTAACACATGGTGCTTGTGCTGTGTTTAACCAATTGCAGCAGCCTCCTCTTCCAAATTCCTCAGCTCCTCTTTACCCCAGTTTGGTTCTCGGATTTTGTCAAACAGAGAATCATTTCCTTTATCTTCATCCATGATGACATGCTGACATTTGTCGCTGTGTGCAAAATATCCAGCGCTTCTTGCCCCCACTTAATTCCCACACTGAGGTTTTTCCTGTCTATTACGATGGGCAGTGTCAGTACCTCCTTGGCTAACAGAGCCTGCAACACTGATTGGCGACAAAAATGTATATTCTCCATATGGCTGGCATGTGGTGGGACTGATGCCTTTTCTAACCTTCGTCAGGCTGCATAATTTTACAACGTTAACAGGCTGCAGAGGTACAATTGTACCTTCATATATATTTTATTGAAATTTGGCCAATATATTCTGGACAAAAACTGCAGAGATCTCACGAAATTTCAGCCCTCTACGGCTTTTCGAAAAAAAAAGTTATTGCAATTTTAAAACGGAATAGTTACAATTGTACCTACTCAGCCGGACAAAGGCTAGCAAAGAAAAGCATTTGGGCCTGGCATTGTTTTGTCAAAACCTTAATCAAGCCGGCCAAAAATATGTGGAAAAACATGTTATGGTCTAATAAGATCAAGGTTGAACATTTTGGTCAAAATTCTAAAAGCTATGCTGGGTGCAAACCCAATACTGTGCAATTGAATGGTACAGATTATTGGTGAAAAGTTCTTAAATTATTATCCTTGATTTTATTTTTATTTTTATATGTAGAATTATTATATCCACTATAACTGTTTGACACTCATATTGCCCAATATCAGCAAAAACTACAAGAGTATTAAAAGCAGATAAAGATTAGGCCTGTATATCTATACGCGAAATCCCATGTACCAAAAAGATTGAAAATGTGTCTGGTCAGGTGTCATGGTTAGGACATGGCTATTGTCCTGTTCTCTCAGGGTTAATATTGTTGGCCTCTCTTTCAAGATGGGAGGGGTATTTATACTCTCTCCTAGCTGGGTTTCAGTGTCAGCTATACGTTCTGCTTCAGTCTGTGTGCTTGATCCCTTGAGTGTGTACCTGGCTTGCATCATGTTTATTTTGCTTTCCGTGCATTACTCTGTTCCTTTTCCTGGATTACTGAACTCTGGCTTTGCTTCTGACTATCCCCTGTCTCTCTCTTTTGGTACCTCGTGATCTCCTGGCTCAGATCTCTGCTTTTTTTATAATTCTCTAGTGCCTGTCCCTTCTCTTTCCTGGCATCTGGCTCTGCCCCTGATCTCCTCTCACTCTGTCACATGTTAAAGGTCCTGTCGGTTTCCAGGTGACTCTGTCACATGTCTAAGATCCTGTTGATTTCCAGACTAGTAATGCAGCGTTTAGCTCAGCTCCTTTGCTGCTGTGTTCAGCTCTCCCTGCAGCACTAATACCCAGTAGCCGTGACATTTTAGCTGACTGTACAGTCTTCCTCCCTGGTGGTGGGGTGTTGGTATGCCATGGATCCAGTACAGGCTCTCACGGGGCAGATTAATGAGCTCCCCCATGTGTTTTAGAAGCTGTCCTCTCTCTCTTCCTCTGCTCCCGAGTGCATGTCTGTGAACCTGTTCTTTGAGGCTCTGGGGCACATTTATGGTGAGCCTGATGGAGTGCTTCTGGCGGGGGATATGGTGATGAACGTGACACAGGGGAGGCACTCTGCTGAATGGTTCTGTTCAGAGTTTATGCGATGGGCAACCAAAGTTTCTTGGAAAGACTCAGCCCTGAGGGGGTTGTTCTGCAAGGGTCTGTCTGACCATCTGATGGACGGTCTGGCACTTCATCCTCCTCTGGATACCCTGGAGGATGCCATGACACAGGTGGTTCGAATGGATCGCAGACTCCGTGCTAGAGGAGTGGATGCAGCAAGAAACTTCCTTGCACTCCAAATTGTGTGACACTGTACCTGTATCTGAGCCCATGGACATTGGGACAGTCTCGGTCATGGAGAAAGAGAGAAGGCACTGCAGAGACAACCAACTGTGCCTTTACTGTGGAGCATCTGGGCATTGGAAAAGGACTACCCCTCCTGCCGTTCTTCTGTGAAACCATCTGAGAAACGACTGAGTCTGGGCAACAATCGAGGAGGTTGTCCAGACTCCCAGGTACATTTCTTCTCACTTGCAAAAATTGTGCTCCAGGTGGAATTGGGAGTTGCTGGTGGTCCTGTGGTGACCACCACTTTTATTGACTGCGGTTCTTCCATTAATTTGAGTGATGCCCAAGTTGTGACTCGTAATAAGATAGGGACAGTCAGGCTGAAAGACCCTGTTAAAATTGTGTGGCTGTTGATTCGTCCCCTCTTACCCGGGAAGGAATTTGTTTCAGGACTGATGTCTTTTCTCTGAAAATGGGTTCCACTGACATGGAAAAATTAAGTTGTTTTGTGATTAATAACCTGCCTGCAGGACTGGTACTGGGAATGCCCTGGCTGCAACATCACAATTCTGTCATTGATTGGGTGGCGGGGGAGATCACTCAATGGGAATGTAAGGGTAATGGTCCATGTTGTAACCTGGGACCTTTTGTTAACCCTGTAAAGTCTGTATCTGGGTCATCTGTCAATCTGTAGGGTATTTCAGAGTACCTGAAAGACTTCCAAGACGTGTTTTCTGAAAGTGAGCCTGAGGTGCTTCCACCACATCGACCCGGTGATTGTGCTATTGATTTAATCCCAGGAGCCAAATTACCTAAGGCTTCGTCTGGGCCTAAGCACCAAGCCATGAAAGAATACATCACAGAGTCTCCGCAAGGGGCATATTCAGCCTTCTGTCTCACCCATGGCAGTAGGGTTTTTCTTTGTGAAGAAAAAAGATGGTAGTTTGCGACCATGCCTCGACTTTCAGGAAGATTACTGTAAAAAACACGTATCCTCTGCCTCTGATTCCTGATTTATGTAATCAACTCACTGGGGCCAAGTAGTTTTCTAAACTTGACTTACAAGGGGCTCATAACCTTATAAGGATGCAGGAGGGAGATGAGTGGAAAACAGCGCTTCTGACGACCAAGGGCTTGTTTGAAAATTTGGTTATGTCCTTCGGTCTCACTAACGCCCCTGCTATTTTCCAGAGTTTCATGAATGTTGTTTTTTCTGACCTGATTGTGCACTATGTTCTCATTTATCTTGATGACATCTTGATATACTCAGAGGACAGTCAGTCACATCTACACCATCTTCATATGGTTCTTGTGAGACTCAGGGAGAACCATTTATACGCTAAGCTGGAGAAGTGTTCATTCTTTATGCAAGAACTGTCTTTTCTGGGTTTAATTGTATCAGGGGAGGGATTCTGCATGGATCCGGGGAAGGCTCAGGCCATTTCTGATTTGGTGCAGCCTCATGTCTTGAAGGGGTTGCAACGATTTATAGGCTTCGCTAACTATTATATGAAGTTCATTAAATGGTTTCCACAGGTGGTGAAACCCTTAACGGACCTCACACTCAAGGGGGCGGATGTAAAAAATTGGTCCGTGGCTGCAAAAAATTCCTTCCAGACACTGAAGAAATGTTTTACTTCAGCACCTGTGTTGATACAACCTGATTCGTCGAGACCTTTTATCGTTGATGTTGACGCTTCATAGGTGGGGGTGGGATTAGTGTTGTCTCAGGGCCCATCCACCATTACTAACCTTAAAACCTGTGCCTTTTTCTCTAAAAAAATCTCTTCGGCCAAGAGAAAATATGATCTCAGCAACAGGGAATTGTTGGCAATTAAAATGGCCTTCGGAGAATGGAGGCATTTTCTGGAGGGGGCTGTTCATCCTGTTACGGTCATCACTGATCATAAAAATTTGGCCTATATCGAGTCCGATAAGAGATTGACCCCCAGACAGGCTCGGTGGGCCCTTTTTTTTCTCGGTTTCATTTTACCATTACGTTCCGACCAGGGTCTAAAAATGTAAAGATGGATGCCTTATCTCGAAGTTTTGATTCTGTGTCCCCTCCAGAACCTCCATTCTTCAACCGGGAGTGGTTGTAGCAGAAGTCTCATCTGAGTTACAGAGAGAGATTTTGGAAGCACAAGCTCCCAGAAATAAACCCCCAGGTAAAATATTTGTACCCAATCATTTCCATCTCACACTTCTGCAAGAATTTCATGATTCTGTGTTGAGTGCACACCCTGGGATTGCAGCTACCCAGGGGGCAGTAGCTAGGAATTTTTGGTGGCCCTCTATGGGTAATGATATCAAAGAGTTAGTGAATACTTGTGGGGTGTGTGCTCGTTCTAAGAACTCTCTGTTCCGGCCGGCTGGGGAATTGGTACATTTGCGAATTCTGGATAAAGCTTGGACACACCTTTCCAAGGATTTTATCACTAATGTTCTGTCTTTCAAGGGCAACTTTGCAGTTTGGGAAGTGGTTAATAGGTTTTCGAAGCAAGCCCATTTCGTGCAGTTACCTGCATTACCTTCTGCTGAAACCTTAGTTCACATGTTTATTCAACATATAGTTTGGTTTTATGGGGTCCCTGTGAATGTGGTGTCTGACAGGGGTGTGCAATTTGTGACTAGGTTTTGGAGGTACGGTGTTCATTTTAGGACATGGTCACAAATCAAAGTTGAACATCAGAAATACTCTGTCTGATACCTCATTCTGATACTTGACTCTTATACCTGACTTTCACACATGGTCACAAATCAAACTCAAACATCAGAAATAACATCAGAAATGCTCTGTCTGATACCTCATTCTGATACTTGATTCTGATACCTGACTTTCACATATCAAAGTCACAAATCAAAGTCAAACATACAGAAATATAACAGAAACCATGGAAAGTCTACTTCTAAAGCAGATAGATGAAGCTGCAACCCATAATGAGGTCCTGGTTATGGGGGACTTTAACTACCCGGATATTAACTGGGAAACAGAAACCTGTGAAACCCATAAAGGCAACAGGTTTCTGCTAATAACCAAGAAAAATTATCTTTCACAATTGGTGCAGAATCCAACCAGAGGAGCAGCACTTTTAGACCTAATACTATCTAATAGACCTGACAGAATAACAAATCTGCAGGTGGTCGGGCATCTAGGAAATAGCGACCACAATATTGTACAGTTTCACCTGTCTTTCACTAGGGGGACTTGTCAGGGAGTCACAAAAACACTGAACTTTAGGAAGGCAAAGTTTGACCAGCTTAGAGATGCCCTTAATCTGGTGGACTGGGACAATATCCTCAGAAATAAGAATACAGATAATAAATGGGAAATGTTTAAGAACATCCTAAATAGGCACTGTAAGCGGTTTATACCTTGTGGGAATAAAAGGACTAGAAATAGGAAAAACCCAATGTGGCTAAACAAAGAAGTAAGACAGGCAATTAACAGTAAAAAGAAAGCATTTGCACTACTAAAGCAGGATGGCACCATTGAAGCTCTAAAAAACTATAGGGAGAAAAATACTTTATCTAAAAAACTAATTAAAGCTGCCAAAAAGGAAACAGAGAAGCACATTGCTAAGGAGAGTAAAACTAATCCCAAACTGTTCTTCAACTATATCAATAGTAAAAGAATAAAAACTGAAAATGTAGGCCCCTTAAAAAATAGTGAGGAAAGAATGGTTGTAGATGACGAGGAAAAAGCTAACATATTAAACACCTTCTTCTCCACGGTATTCACGGTGGAAAATGAAATGCTAGGTGAAATCCCAAGAAACAATGAAAACCCTATATTAAGGGTCACCAATCCAACCCAAGAAGAGGTGCGAAACCGGCTAAATAAGATTAAAATAGATAAATCTCCGGGTCCGGATGGCATACACCCACGAGTACTAAGAGAACTAAGTAATGTAATAGATAAACCATTATTTCTTATTTTTAGGGACTCTATAGCGACGGGGTCTGTTCCGCAGGACTGGCGCATAGCAAA
Source organism: Ranitomeya imitator (assembly GCF_032444005.1). Classification (NCBI taxonomy): domain Eukaryota; kingdom Metazoa; phylum Chordata; class Amphibia; order Anura; family Dendrobatidae; genus Ranitomeya; species Ranitomeya imitator. Next base: position 233,689,376 of record NC_091287.1, on the reverse strand, counting down.
TGTGGTGCCAATATTCAAAAAGGGCTCTAAAAGTGAACCTGGAAATTATAGGCCAGTAAGTCTAACCTCTATTGTTGGTAAAATATTTGAAGGGTTTCTGAGGGATGTTATTCTGGATTATCTCAATGAGAATAACTGTTTAACTCCATATCAGCATGGGTTTATGAGAAATCGCTCCTGTCAAACCAATCTAATCAGTTTTTATGAAGAGGTAAGCTATAGGCTGGACCACGGTGAGTCATTGGACGTGGTATATCACGATTTTTCCAAAGCGTTTGATACCGTGCCGCACAAGAGGTTGGTACACAAAATGAGAATGCTTGGTCTGGGGGAAATTGTGTGTAAATGGGTTAGTAACTGGCTTAGTGATAGAAAGCAGAGGGTGGTTATAAATGGTATAGTCTCTAACTGGGTCGCTGTGACCAGTGGGGTACCGCAGGGGTCAGTATTGGGACCTGTTCTCTTCAACATATTCATTAATGATCTGGTAGAAGGTTTACACAGTAAAATATCGATATTTGCAGATGATACAAAACTATGTAAAGCAGTTAATACAAGAGAAGATAGTATTCTGCTACAGATGGATCTGGATAAGTTGGAAACTTGGGCTGAAAGGTGGCAGATGAGGTTTAACAATGATAAATGTAAGGTTATACACATGGGAAGAAGGAATCAATGTCACCATTACACACTGAATGGGAAACCACTGGGTAAATCTGACAGGGAGAAGGACTTGGGGATCCTAGTTAATGATAAACTTACCTGGAGCAGCCAGTGCCAGGCAGCAGCTGCCAAGGCAAACAGGATCATGGGGTGCATTAAAAGAGGTCTGGATACACATGATGAGAGCATTATACTGCCTCTGTACAAATCCCTAGTTAGACCGCACATGGAGTACTGTGTCCAGTTTTGGTCACCGGTGCTCAGGAAGGATATAATGGAACTAGAGAGAGTACAAAGGAGGGCAACAAAATTAATAAAGGGGATGGGAGAACTACAATACCCAGATAGATTAGCGAAATTAGGATTATTTAGTCTAGAAAAAAGACGACTGAGGGGCGATCTAATAACCATGTATAAGTATATAAGGGGACAATACAAATATCTCGCTGAGGATCTGTTTATACCAAGGAAGGTGACGGGCACAAGGGGGCATTCTTTGCGTCTGGAGGAGAGAAGGTTTTTCCACCAACATAGAAGAGGATTCTTTACTGTTAGGGCAGTGAGAATCTGGAATTGCTTGCCTGAGGAGGTGGTGATGGCGAACTCAGTCGAGGGGTTCAAGAGAGGCCTGGATGTCTTCCTGGAGCAGAACAATATTGTATCATACAATTAGGTTCTGTAGAAGGACGTAGATCTGGGGATTTATTATGATGGAATATAGGCTGAACTGGATGGACAAATGTCTTTTTTCGGCCTTACTATGTTACTATGTTACTCTGTCTGATACCTCATTCTGATACTTGACTCTGATACTTGACTCTGATACTTGACTTTGATACCTGACTCTGATACTTGACTCTGATACTTGACTCTGATACTTGACTTTGATACCTTACTCTGATGCTTGACTTTGATACCTGACTCTGATACTTGACTTTGATACCTGACTCTGATACTTGACTCTGATACTTGACTCTGATACTTGACTTTGATACCTGACTCTGATACTTGACTCTGATACTTGACTTTGATACCTGACTCTGATACTTGACTCTGATACTTGACTTTGATACCTGAGTCTGATACTTGATTCTGATACATGAAATTAGTAAAATTAGTAAAATTAGCTAAAATTAGTACCTGGGATCACTTGAGCTTGTGGTGCAATGGTAATGCCGACGGCTGTAGCCTCTAGACGCAGGATCCGTTTTTTTTCCGCCGATCCTTTTTTTTCTCCCGCCGGATCGGTTTTATTTTTCTTTCGGATCCGTTTTTGTCGGCCGGATCCATTTTTTTCCGCCAGATCCGTTTTTTTCTGCAGGATCCGTTTTTTTCCCTCAGGATCCGTTTTTTTTTTCTGGATCCGTTTTTGTCTGCCGGCTCCGTTTTTTTTCTGCCTGATCCTTTTTTTACACCGGATCCGTTTTTTTTTACACCGGATCCGTTTTTTTTTACACCGGATCCGTTTTTTTTTTCGCCAGATCCGTTTTTTTTTTCTGCCAGATCAGTTTTTTTTTTTTGCCGGATCCGTGTTTTTTTACGCCAGATCCGTTTTTTTCTGCCGGATCCATTTTTTTTCGCAGGATCCATTTTTTTTTACGCCAGATCCGTTTTTTTTGCCACCTCCGTTTTTTTTACGCCGGATCGGTTTTTCTTCCGCCGGATCAGTTTTTTTCACCGGATCCGTTTTTTTACGCCGAATCCGTTTTTTTCTGCCGGATCTGTTTTTTTGAACGCCATATCCATTTTTTTTACGCCAGATCCGTTTTTTTAACGCCGGATCCGTTTTTTTTACACCGGATCCGTTTTTTTCGCCAGATCCGTTTTTTTTACGCCAAATTCGTTTTTTTTTCGCCGGATCCGTTTTTTTCTTCCGGATCCGTTTTTTTACGCCTGATCCGTTTATTTTTACGCCGGATCCGTTTTTTTTACGCCGGATCCGTTTTTTTTCTGCCGGCGGAAATACGGATCCGGCGTAAAAAAAACGTTTTTTACGCCGGATCCGTTTTTTTTTACGCCTGATCCGTTTTTTTTACGTCGGCAGAAGAAAAATGAATCCGGTGTAAAAAAACGGATACGGCGCAAAAATAAACTGATCAGGCGTAAAAAAAAAACGGATCCGGAAGAAAAAATGGATCAGGCGAAAAAAAAACGGATTCGGCGTAAAAAAAATGGATCAGGCGAAAAAAAACGGATTCGGCGAAAAAAAAATCCGGTGTAAAAAAACGGATCCGGCGTAAAAAATGGATATGGCGTAAAAAAACATCCGACAGAAATAAACTGATCAGGCGTAAAAAAAAAACGGATCCGGAAGAAAAAATGGATCAGGCGAAAAAAAACGGATTCGGCGTAAAAAAAATGGATCAGGCGAAAAAAACCGGATTCGGCGAAAAAAAAATCCGGTGTAAAAAAAATGGATCCGGCGTAAAAAATGGATATGGCGTAAAAAAACATCCGACAGAAAAAAACGGATCCGGCGAAAAAAAACGGATTCGGCGTAAAAAAAATGGATCAGGCAAAAAAAACGGATCCAGCGAAAAAAAAATCCGGTGTAAAAAAAACGGATCCGGCGTAAAAAAAAACGGATCTGGCGTAAAAAAATGGATATGGTGTAGAAAAACAGATCCGGCAGAAAAAAACAGATCAGGCGAAAAAAACGGATTCAGCGTAAAAAAACGGATCTGGCGAAGAAAACAGATCCGACGGAAGAAAAACGGATCAGGCAAAAAAAAAACAGATCCGGCGTAAAAAAAACCGGATCCGGTGAAAACAAAATGGATCCGGCGTAAAAACACCCGGATCCAGCGTAAAAAAACAGATCCGACGTAAAAAAAAAATCGGATCCGGCGTAAAAAAACGGATCCGGCGTAAAAAAACAGATCCGGCAGAAAAATAAAACCGATCCGGTGGAAAAAAACGGATCCTGCGTCTAGACACTACAGCCGTCGGCCTTACCATTGTGCCACAAGCTTAAGTGATCCCAGGTACTAATTTTAGCTAATTTTACTAATTTTACTAATTTCATGTATCAGACTCAAGTATCAGAGTCAAGTATCAGAGTCAGGTATCAGAGTCAGGTATCAGAGTCAAATATCAGAGTCAGGTATCAGAGTCAGGTATCAGAGTCAGGTATCAAAGTCAGGTATCAGAGTCAGGTATCAGAGTCAGGTATCAGAGTCAGGTATCAGAGTCAAGTATCAGACTCAGGTATCAGACTCAAGTATCAGAATGAGGTATCAGACAGAGTATTTCTGATGTTTGACTTTGATTTGTGACCATGTCCTAAAATGAACACCGTATGGAGGGATTTTTGTAAGAAGTTAGAGGTTACGTTGTCATTCTCTTCTGATTAGAAACCGGAACCTAACAGACAGACTGAACGCACCAACCAGTCGTTGGAACAAATTTTGAGATGCTTGGCCTCCAGACAGGAGGACTGGTATGAGGTTTTACCCATGGCAGAATTTGCATTCAATTGTCGTATTTATCAGTCTACTGGCAAATATCCCTTTCAGGTCAATTATGGGTTTGTTCCGCAGTTTGGAGAATTTTCCCTCATGGATTCTGGTTGCCCTGGTGCCGAGGGTTTGGTGCAACAGTTATCAACCCTTTGGAGGGAGGTTCAGAGGATCATCTCCAAAGCTCAAAAAAGGTACAAACATTTTGCGGACAGGAGGAGGGAGTCAGCTCCTACACTGACAGTGGGGGAGAAGGTGTGGTTTTCTACCCATAACATCAAACTTAAGGTACACTCTATGAAGTTGGGCCCCAGATTTATAGGTCCATACATGATTATAGAGGTTATCAACCCAGTGACCTATAGGGTACAGTTGTCTACCTCCTTTAAAATTTCTAATGTTTTCCACAGGTCCCTATTATAACCTGTGGGGACGGTTAGAGAAGATTCCACATTTAATGTTTCAGTATTGGTAGAGGGTCAGCTGGAGTACAAGGTATGGCATCTCATTGATTCACGGTGGGTACGTCAAAGACTTTAGTACTTAATATATTGGAAGGGATTTTCCATTGAGGATCGGTCATAGATTCCCGCCAGTTCGGTGCATGCTGATCGACTGGCACAGGCTTTTCATGCCAGATACCTTGAGCAGCCTGGGGGTCCATTGGCCCCCAGTTAAGAGGGGGGTACTGTCATGGTTAGGACATAGTTAATGTCCTGTTCTCCCTGCATTAATATTGTTGGCCTCTTTCAAGATGGGAGGGGTTAGTTACCGATCATTACAGTAATGAATATGCGGCTCCACTCCTATGGGAGGTGGAGCCACATATTCATGACTGTAATGAGCGGTACTGTGTGACCGCTCAGTACAGGAAGAATCTGCAGCGCTGGAAGAAGTAGGGACTGCAGGGACCGCGCCGGGAGTAGGTAAGTATAATTTGAGAGCCCCCACCCCTCCTCACCTGCCAACCCCCGGGTATGACTTGAGTATAAGCCGAGAGGGGGACTTTCAGCCCCCAAAAAATGGGCTGAAAATCTCGGCTTATACTCGAGTATATACGGTATATCTCCCTGAGAATGTGCTTCCAGAGCTTATTTTAAATGAAAGGAGTGCTACCAGTGTGAGACATGACATGACAATGAATGACAGTCTGCTCTCCTGATCTACATGCCTCCCACTGGTAACACCCCCTTGCATTTAAAATCAGCTCTGGAAGCAGATTCTCAGAAAGATCTATGATTCCTCCATAAATCTCAAGAGCTCATTTAAATATTAGGAAAATTTTGTTTTCTCTGGAATAAAAAATGGGATCACAGATCAAGATATCATTTTATTCAAATTTCCATGACCTGTATACTCATATAGATAGCTTAGGAGGGCTTATCCTACAGACAGATTTCCTATAAAAATTATCATCATTATAAATCAGACCAAGGAGTCCTGGAAGTGATGACATGTCTTTGAGATTTGTTTCCTTTTATTCATAGGAGCATTTGTGAGGTCAGACACTGAAGAAGGATGAGAGGGCCTCATTCACAATCTCTGTTCTAGATTATCCTATAGCGAACCTATGAACAGTTCTCAGCATAGGAAATCCTGCTGAGTAGAAAATTACATAATGTCACCTTAGATATGCCTAACTTAAGGTGATTCCACTGCAGGTCCTGAGAAAAATGCAATGAAAAAGGTAAACCTCATGAAATCACTGCCATTCTCATTGTGCTGGAAACCATAATGACACCAAATATAGGGCATCCAGAGCAATCATTTATCTTGTACCCCCTCATAAACATGCAGCAGGGAATAATGCATATAACCTACCAAATGGGACTGCTTAATCCTTCAGTCAAATTTAGTAGCAACTCTGCAGATACAAGCCTTTTTTGCGGCTCCCCTGATGAGTCAGAAGGGACGAAATGCGTCGGAGGGACATGGCTGGGACTTCCACTGTATGTCAGTAGAGGAATAATGTGGTGATGCGAACCAAACCTCTCCCAGAGAAAATTTTCCTCTTTATCTACTAAATGAATAGTTGAGAAAAGGTTGGATAATGGAGTAGTTATAGCTAATAAGGGTGAACAGTATGACAGTTAAAGCTAATAAGGACAGACAGCATGGCAGTCATAGTTAATTAGGACACACTGTGTGGATATTATAACTGATAAGGGCAGTATTGAAGTTATAGGTAATAAGAATGGACAGTATGATGGTTGTTGTTAATAAGAGTGGACAGTGTATCAGTTGCAGTTCATAAGGGGGGACAGTATGGCAGTTATAGATCATAAGGGTATGATCACAGCTAACACCCAGCACTATGTGCAGCACTTTAACACCTGGAACACTGCAATCAAACAAAATTGCAGTGTGGGATAGGTAAGCCCCCTCCCTGCGCGCTTCCCTGAGACCCAAAGAACAACATGATGTGATTGCGTTGTTACGAGGGACTCCTCCCTGCAGGTCCCTGGATCCAAGATGGCTGTGGGGGCCTTTCGAATTCTGCAGGGAGGTGGCTTGTCAGTGCCTGGTGAGAGCAGGCGCTGAGAAGCCTCCTACACTGCCTGTCAGACCACTGATCTAACACAGTACTGTGCAAAGTGTCATGTCAGCGATCTGACTTTATACAGTGATGTCCCACCCTGGAACAATGTGAAAAGGTAAAAAATATATATATATATATATATATATATATATATATATATATATATATATACTGTGTAAAATTATTAAAAAAAAATTCCTAAATAAAGAAAAATATTTTTCCGAAAAATATATTTCTTTATGTAAATAAAAAACAAACAATAAAAGTACACGTATTTAGTATTGCCACTGTTAGGAGTCACGTTTCCTCTGCTGCACAGGGGGAATCTCGATCCGTCTCCGCTGCGGTCTCCCATTCTTCTCCAGCCGCGGTGGAGTCTGCTCAGCAGGGACGTTGAAAATTTTATGTGGTGGACTGGAAGGGTTATGGCCCCGAGGACAGGTCCTGGGAGCCTGTTGAGCACATTCGGACCCCGCAGCTCATTGCTGCCTTCGAACGTAGCGAGGCCCAAGGAGGGGAGGGCCCTAGGAGGGGGGGTAATGTTAGGAGTCGAGTTTCCTCTGCTGCACAAGGGGAATCTCGATCCGTCTCCGCTGCGGTCTCCCATTCTTCTCCAGCCGCAGTGGAGTCTGCTCAGCAGGGACGTCGATCCCAGCGTCTCGCTCAGTCTGACTCTGTGCGAAGAGTTACTGTTGCTTTTCCTGCTTCTGCCATTGAAGCCAGTGCTGTGCAGCGGCGAGTGGACGTTTCTGGATCTAAGTCCTGCTTTTCTCTGTCTGAGCATGCCCAGGGCAGGATCTCCCGTTGGAGATCGAGGGTCACATGCTCAGGTATTGCAGCACATCCCATTGGTCCTCCTGGAAGGTCCTGAAAGGGCTTCCTGTGCTGCAACTATATAAGCTGCGCATGACCGCACGGCCATGCGCTAGTATTGTCTTGTAATTATGTGTGTGTGTTGTGAGTGAAAGTCGCTCTTTAAATAACCCTCCCTATTAAATGACTGTTCGCGGAAGGTGTATGTTTGCTATCTAGCGCCCGACTTATCCAACAGCACGTAACACACATTACAGCTACCAGTTGCTGTGTCCGCCAGTACGGCGCCGTGCGCTTGCTCTGCGCTTTCCTGACCCAAGCCTGGGTGGTTAGTGGTGTCCGTCAGTGCGGCACCGCACGCACTCTTGTGCCTTTATATTATTATTTATGTTCCTCTGACACCCCAGTTGCGGTGTCGAGCGCATGGGGTCTTCTGAACTCAAATCCTCAGTCTCGGGTTTGAGATTAGTGACTCCTTGCTTGCGCTCTATGTGCGGTACCGCGGTCCTGTGATGCAACAGGGTCGCTTCCTTCACACAGGGTGAAGTTAACCCATGTGTGTATTCTTATAGTACCGCCATATAGTCCGTCTTTACTAGCAGCGGGGTTTTTACCTGCACGGTGGACCTCGGACTGCGAACGCACCTAGCTCCACTTCATCTTGTACTTGGTGCGTTCTGCCAGTCCTTAACAGCCGCACCCGTAATAACCCGACCTATTAAACTGTCCCACTAGTTAACCCCTTCAGTGAACACCATAAAAAAGGAGGCAAAAAGCAATGCTTTACCATCATGCCATTGAACAAATAGTGGAATAACACGAGACGAAAAAGATGGAGATCAATAGTCATGTTACCACTGAAAACGTTATCTTGTCCTGCAAAAAAAAGCCACCATACAGCATCATCAGCAAAAAGTAAAAAAGTTATAGCACTCAGAATAAAGTGATGCAAAAATAATTATTTTTTATATAAAACATTTTTAATTGTATAAAAGCGCCAAAACATAAGAAATGATATAAATGCGGTATCGCTGTAATCATAGTAACCCGAAGAATAAAACTGCATTATCAATTTTACGACACGCAGAATGGTATAAGCGCCTCACCCAAAAGAAATTCATGAATTGCTGGTTTTTGTTCATTCTGCCTCCTAAAAATCATAATAAAAAGTGATCAAAAATTGTCATGTTCCCAAAAATGGTACCAATAAATACGTCAACTCATCCTGCTAAAAACAAGACCTCACATGACTCTGTGGGCCCAAATATGAAAAAATTATAGCTCTCAAAATGTGGTGATGCAAAAACTATTTTTTGCAATAAAAAGCATCTTTTAGTGTGTGACAACTGCCAAACAAAAACCCACTATAAAAACCCGCTATAAATAGTAAATCAAGCTCCCCTTTATCACCCCCTTAGTTAGGGAAAAATAATAAAATAAAAAAAGTATTTATTTCCATTTTCCCATTAGGGTTAGAGTTAGGGCTAAAGTTAGGGTTGGGGCTAAGGTTAGGGTTAAGGTTGGGGTTAAAGTTATGGGAGGTGCTAAAGTTAGGGTTGGTGCTAAAGTTAGGGTTAGGGTTGGGCTAAAGTAAGGGTTAGGGTTGAGGCTGGAGATGGGGCTAGGATTTGGATTATGTTTACGGTTGGGAATAGGGGTGGGATTAGGGTTAGGGGTATGCCAGGGTTAGGGGTGTGGCTAGGGTTATGGTTAGGCTTGAGATTAGGGTTAGGGTTGTGAGTTGGAGTTAGGGGTGTGGTTAGGATTGGGATTAGGGTTAGGGGCAGTTCCGGTTAGGTGTGTGGTTAGGGTTATGGTTAGGATTGGGATTAGGGTTAGGGGTGTGCCTTGGTTAGGGTTGGAGGTAGAATTGGGGGGTTTCCACTGTTTAATCACATCAGAGGCTCTCCAAATGCGACATGGCGTCCAATCTCAATTCCAGCCAATTCTGCTTTGAAAAAGTAAGATCGTTCTCCTTTCCTTCCGAGGTCTGCCGTGCGCCTAAACAGTGGTTTACCCCCACATATGGAGTATCAGCATACTCAGGACAAATTGGATAACTTTTCCAGTCCAATTTCTCCTGTCACCCTTGGGAAAATACAAAACTGGGGGCTAAAAATCATTTTTGTGGAAAAAAACGATTTTTTATTTTCACTGCTCTGCGTCATAAACATTAGTGAAACACTTGGGTTTTAAAGTTCTAGATAAATTCCTTGGGGGTCTAGTTTCTAATTTGGGGTCACTTGTCAGGGAGTTTCTACTGTTTAAGTACATCAAGGGCTCTGCAAACGCAGCGTGACATCCACAGATCATTCCATCTACTGTAAGTCTGTGTTCTATAATCCCACCCAGGACAAAATCTGCAAAGAGTTTGTATGTTCTCTCCGTGTTTGCATGGGTTTCCTCCGGGTACTTCAGTTTCCTCCCACATTCCAAAGACATACTGATAGGGATTCTAGATTGTGAGCCCCATCGGTGACAGTGATGATAATGTGTGCAAAACTGTAAAGCGCTGCGGAATATGTTAGCGCTATATAAAAAAAAGATTATTATTATTATTATTCCAAAACAGCGCTCCTTCCCTTTTCGAAGCCTTTTTGTTGTTCAAAGTGCTCATCTATATAAGTTCCTTCGGGGGTTGACTTTCCAAAATGGTGTCACTTGTGGGGGGTTTCCACTGTTTAGGCACATCAGGGGCTCTCCAAATGCGCAATGGCGTCTGATCTCAATTCCAGCCAATTTTGCTTTGAAAATGTCAAATGGTGCTCCTTCCCTTCCGAGCTCTGCCATGCACCCAAACAGTGGTTTACCCCAACATATGGGGTATCAGTGTACTCAAAGCAAATTGCAAAACAAGTTTTTTGGTCCAATTTCTCCTGTTACCCTTGGGAAAATAAAAAATTGAGGGAGAAAATATCATTTTTGTGAAAAAAATATGATTTTTTTATTTTTATGTCTCTACATTATAAACTTCTGTGAAGCACTTGGGGGTTCAAAGTACTCACCACACATTGATATAAGTTCCTTAGGGGGTCTACGTTCCAAAATTGTGTCACTTGTGGGAAGTTTCCACTGTTTAGGCACATCAGGGGCTCTCCAAACGCGACATGGCGTCCTATCTCAATTCCAACCAATTTTGCATTGAAAAGTCAAAAGGAACTTCTTCCCTTCCGAGCTCTGTCATGTGCCAAAAGTGGTTTACCCCCACATATGAGGTATCAACGTACTCAGGACAAATTGTAAAACAACTTTTGGGGTTCAATTTCTCCTGTTACCCTTGGTAAAATAAAACAAACTAGATCTGAATTAAATTTTTTGTGAAAAAAAAGTTAAATGTTCGTTTTTTATTAAACATTCCAAAATTTCTTGTGAAGCACCTGAAGTGTGAATAAACTTCTTGAATGAGGTTTTGAGCACCTTGAGGGGTGCAGTTTTTAGAATGGTGTCACTTTTGGGATTTTTCTTTCATATAGACCCCTCAAAGTGACTTCAAATGTGATGTGGTCCCTAATAGAAAATGGTTTTGTAAAAATGAGAAATTGCTGGTCAACATTTAACCGTTATAACTTCCTAACAAAAAAAGTTTGGTTCCAAAATTGTGCTGATGTACAGTAGACATGTGGGAAATGTTACTTATTAAGTATTTTGTGTGACATATCTCTGTGATTTAAGGGCATGAAGTTCAAATTTGGCAAATTGTGAAATTTTCTAAATTTTCACCAAATTTCAATTTTTTCACAAATAAACACAAGTCATATCAAATAAATTTTACCACTAATGTTAAGTAAAATATGTCAAAAGAAAAAGTGTCAGAATCACTGGGATCCATGGAAGCATTCCAGAGTTATTACCTCATAAAAGGACATTGTTCAGAATTGTAAAAATTGGCCTGGTCATTAACATGCAAACCACCCTTGGATGTTAAGGGGTTAAGTAACAGTGTGGTGGTTATAGTTCAAAAGGTTGAAAAGTGGAAGGTTATAGCTAATAAGGGAAAACATTATGGTGGTCATAGTTCAGAACAGTAAACAGTGTGGTGGATGGAGGATGGTGTGGAGGAAATACTTTAAAGGAGAGAACAGTGTAGAGCAATGTACCATGAGAAAAACAGTGTGGGGGATATATTTTTTTCAAAAAGTACAGTGAAAGTCAATTATTTATTCAGAGGCACATTGTCAGACAAATATTTTTATTCAGGGACTATATTAAGACAATGTTATTTTTTATTGGCACTCTGTCATGATATACTGCAGAAGGCTGGAGAAGACAGAGTCTGCAGAGGTTAATTGTGGATGTGAAAGGTCATCATGGCGTCTAGACTAGATAGAGACAACAGGAATGAGATTGACTCTAATCAGAAAAGATGTCACCTATAAGATACCTGAGTGTAATTGTTTATTTGATATACAGATTGTGTCTTATCAATACTGTTGCTTCTATATAGTCCACAGTCTGATGATGGCTATTAACAACTGCCAGTAAATCCTTACCATTGTTAAGGATAAACTATGAGTTGTAGATTCTCCTGCTGTAGAAAAGTGGGGAACACAGTGATTGTGTGTTAATGTATATGTTGTATATTGGAAACCTTCAAAAAGAACCTTAAGACCCACCTCTTCCGACAAGCCTACAACCTGCACTGATCATTAGCCTGCTTAACCGCCAAACAACAAGCTCTACCCTCTCCTAGTGTATCCTCACCCATCCCCTATAGACTGTGAGTCCTCGCGTGCAGGGTCCTCTCTCCCTCTGTACTTGTGTGTGCCTTATTTTGCTCATGTATATTGCACTTGTCTATATTTGCCCTTTCTACATGTAAAGCACAATAGAATAAATGGCGCTATAAAAATGTATGCTAATAATAATATATAGTTATTGTGTGTATCATTGTTTCTGTATTATATGGGGTGGCTTATACTGAGTTTGTATGTGTAAACATATTGTTTGATTGGGTTCAGCACTCAAACTTGGCTTTAGTCATGGCGGCAATACTATAACAGCAATTGTGAGGCAGACCTGCAGACAATGAGTGTAACTGAGTTTTATACTTCATGTCTGTGAGCCAATGGAATAAAAAAACTCTGGGAAAATCCTGTGTTTAATTGGAGTTTCTGACCTCTGTATATTGTATATCCAGGACATATAAGTTAAAGGGGTTTTCCATGTCAGAACAAACTTTCTGTAAGTACTGTAGCATGCACAATCCTAACAGTGAATAAATATACTCACTATAAGAATTCAGCTCTGTAAGCGTCACATGACCACTCGTGTGCAATTTGCATTCTTTTGGTCTCGTGCCAACGAGCTTCTCATTCGTCTTATCTCAATGAAGCAGAGAATCAGTAAAAAAGCAAGATGGCATGTGACTGTAAGCAAACAGGTGGCATATAAAAGGACACACGACAACTACTTAAAATGTTTACGCAGTGTATAGAAGGGGGTGGCAAACTGAATTTTTGCCCCAATTGCAGTAAAATCTAGCTTTGGCTATGAGAAATGGTAAGAGTAGAGATTCATGGTACAAGTGTGTTTCATACAAATTCCCAGGCATTGGGAAGAGGCAGCGGCCTCTCTGCTCTGCTCAGCTCTGACAAGCCCAGTAATTCTTCATAGAACTTATCTGTAGGCTGTAATACTAGACAGAATCATGACAGCATTTAAACAGGTGAGATGTACCTAGTCCTTTATTTTGGCACTGGTGGAAATCTTTGTAGAAATGTCCTATTTTTCCTTCCTTGTAGAACCCTATAGTGTTAAATTAACCCCTTCCCGACCCATGACGCCACGTAGGCGTCATGAAAGTCGGTGCCAATCCGACCTGTGACGCCTATGTGGCGTCATGGAAAGATCGCGTCCCTGCAGATCCGGTGAAAGGGTTAACTCCCATTTCACCTGATCTGCAGGGACAGGGGGAGTGGTAGTTTAGCCCAGGGGGGGTGGCTTCACCCCCCCCCCCCCCCGTGGCTACGATCGCTCTGATTGGCAGTTTCACTTTCAACAGCCAATCAGAGCGATTTGTAATATTTCACCTATTAAAACTGGTGAAATATTACAATCCAGCCATGGCCGATGCTGCAATATCATCGGCCATGGCTGGAAACACTAATGTGCCCCCACCCCACCGATCGCCCCCCCCCAGCCCCCCGATCAGTGCTATGCACCGCTCCGTCCTGTGCTCCACTCCCCCCGTGCTCTTGTCCGCCCCCCCGTGCTCCAATCACCCTCCCGTGCTCCGATCCACCCCCCAGTGCTCCGATCCACCCCACCCATGCTCCGTTCCACCCCCCGTGCTCCGTTCCACCCCCCGTGCTCCGATCCACCCCCCATGCTCCGATCCCCCCCCCGTGCTCCCCCCCACCCCATCATACTTACCGATCCTGCTGGGGTCCGTCCGTCTTCTCCCTGGGCGCCGCCATCTTCCAAAATGGCGGGCGCATGCGCAGTGCTCCCGCCGAATCTGCCGGCCGGCAGATTCGTTCCAAAGTGCATTTTGATCACTGAGATATAATCTATCACAGTGATCAAAATAAAAAAAATAATAAATGACCCCCCCCCCTTTGTCACCCCCATAGGTAGGGACAATAAAAAAAATAAGGAACTTTTTTTTTTCCACTAAGGTTAGAATAGGGTTAGGGTTAGGGTTAGGGTTTCGGTATGTGCACACGTATTCTGTTCCTCTGCGGATTTAAACCGCTGCGGATTTATGGCGGATTTACCGCTGTTTTTCTGTGCATTTCACTGCGGTTTTACAACTGCGATTTTCTATTGGAGCAGTTGTAAAACCGCTGCGGAATCCGCAGAAAGAAGTGACATGCTGCAGAATGTAAACCCCTGCGTTTCCGTGCAGTTTTTCCGCAGCATGTGTACAGCGATTTTTGTTTCCCATAGGTTTACATTGAACTGTAAACTCATGGGAAACTGCTGCGGATCCGCAGCATTTTCCGCAGCGTGTGCACATACCTTTAGAATTAGGCTATATGCACACGGTGCGGATTTGGCTGCGGATCTGCAGCGGATTGGCCGCTGCGAATTCGCAGCAGTGTTCCATCAGGTTTACAGTACCAAGTAAACCTACGGAAAACCAAATTCGCTGTGTTCATGGTGCGGAAAATACAGCGCGGAAACGCTGCGTTGTATTTTCCGCAGCATGTCAATTCCTTGTGCGGATTCCGCAGCCTTTTACCGGCGGATTTTTCAAAAATGATGCTGAAAATCTCACACGAATCCGCAACGTTGGGCACATAGCCTGAGGGTTAGGGTTGGAATTAGGGTTGTGGTTAGGGTTGTGATTAGGGTTATGGCTACAGTTGGGATTAGGGTTAGGGGTGTGTTGGGGTTTGTGTTGGAGGTAGAATTGAGGGGTTTCCACTGTTTAGGCACATCAGGGGTCTCCAAACGCAACATGGCGCCACCATTGATTCCAGCCAATCTTGTATTCAAAAAGTCAAATGGTGCTCCCTCACTTCCGAGCCCCGACGTGCGCCCAAACAGTGGTTTACCCCCACATATGGGGTATCAGTGTACTCAGGACAAACTGTGCAACAATTTCAGGGGTCCAATTTCTCCTGTTACCTTGTGAAAATAAAAAAATGCTTGCTAAAACATAATTTTTGAGGAAAGAAAAATGATTTTTTATTTTCATGGCTCTGCGTTGTAAACATCTGTGAAGCACTTGGGGGTTCCAAGTGCTCAACACATATCTAGATAAGTTCCTTGGGGGGTCTAGTTTCTAAAATAGGGTCACTTGTGGGGGGTTTCTACTGTTTAGGCACCCCAGGGGCTCTGCAAACGCAACGTGACGCCCGCAGACCATTCCATCAAAGTCTGCATTTCAAAAGTCACTACTTCCCTTCTGAGCCCCGACATGTGCCCAAACAGTGGTTTACCCCCACACATGGAGTATCAGCGTACTCAGGAGAAACTGGACAACAACTTTTGGGGTCCAATTTCTCCTGTAGCCCTTGGGAAAATAAAAAATTCTGGGCTAAATAATTATTTTTGAGGAAAGAAAACGTATTTATTATTTTCACGGCTCTGCATTATAAACTTCTGTGAAGCACTTGGGGGTTCAAAGTGCTCACCACACATCTAGATAAGTTCCTTCCGGGGTCTAGTTTCCAAAATGGGGTCACTTGAGGGGGGTTTCTACTGTTTAGCCACATCAGGGGCTCTGCAAACGCAACGTGACGCCCGCAGAGCATTCCATCAAAGTCTGCATTTCAAAACGTCACTACTTCAATTCCGAGCCCCGGCATGTGCCCAAACAGTGGTTTACCCCCACATATCGGGTATCACCGTACTCAAGAGAAACTGGACAACAATTATTGGGGTCAAATTTCTCCTGTTACCCGTGGGAAAATAAAAAATTGCAGGCTAAAATATCATTTTTGAGAAAATAATTTTTTTTTATTTTCATGGCTCTGCGTTATAAACTTCTGTGAAGCACTTGGGGGTTCAAAGTCCTCACCACACATCTAGATTAGTTCCTTTGGGGGTCTAGTTTCCAAAATGGGGTCATTTGTGGGGGATCTCCAATGTTTAGGCACACAGGGGCTCTCCAAACGTGACATGGTGTCCGCTAATGATTGGAGCTAATTTTTCATTTAAAAAGCCAAATGGCGTGCCTTCCCTTCCGAGCCCTGCCTTGCGCCAAAACAGTGGTTTACCCCCACATATGAGTGGTATCAGCGTACTCAGGACAAACTGGACAAGAACATTTGGGGTCCAATTTCTCCTATTACCCTAGGCAAAATTGGAAATTCCAGGCTAAAAAATCATTTTTGAGGAAAGAATAATTAATTTTTATTTTCATGGCTCTGCGTTATAAACTTCTGTGAAGCACTTGGGGGTTTAAAGTGCTCAATATGCATCTAGATAAGTTCCTTGGGGGGTCTAGTTTCCAAAATGGGGTCACTTGTGATGGAGCTCCAATGTTTAGGCACACAGGGGCTCTCCAAACGCAACATGGTGTCCGCTAACAATTGGAGCTAATTTTCCATTCAAAAAGTCAATTGGCGCGCCTTCCCTTCCGAGCCCTGCCGTGTGCCCAAACAGTGGTTTACCCCCACATATGAGGTATCGGCGTACTCGGGAGAAATTGCCCAACAAATTTTAGGATCCATTTTATCCTATTGCCCATGTGAAAATGAAAAAATTAAGGCGAAAATAATTTTTTTGTGAAAAAAAAAGTACTTTTTCATTTTTACAGATCAATTTGTGAAGCACCTGAGGGTTTAAAGTGCTCACTAGGCATCTAGATAAGTTCCTTGGGGGGTCTAGTTTCCAAAATGGGGTCACTTGTGGGGGAGCTCCAATGTTTAGGCACACAGGGGCTCTCCAAACGTGACATGGTGTCCGCTAAAGAGTGGAGCCAATTTTTCATTCAAAAAGTCAAATGGCGCTCCTTCCCTTCCAAGCCCTGCCGTGCGCCCAAACAGTGGTTTACCCCCACATATGAGGTATTAGCGTACTCAGGACAAATTGGACAACAAAATTCGTGGTTCAGTTTCTCCTTTTACCATTGGGAAAATAAAAAAATTGTTGCTAAAAAATAATTTTTGTGACTAAAAAGTGAAATGTTAATTTTTTCCTTCCATGTTGCTTCTGCTGCTGTGAAGTACCTGAAGGGTTAATAAACTTCTTGAATGTGGTTTTGAGTACCTTGAGGGGTGCAGTTTTTAGAATGGTGTCACTTTTGGGCATTTTCAGCCATATAGACCCCTCAAACTGACTTCAAATGTGAGGTGGTCCCTAAAAAAAATGGTTTTGTAAATTTAGTTGTAAAAATGAGAAATCGCTGGTCAAATTTTAACCCTTATATAACTTCCTAGCATAAAAAAAATTTGTTTCCAAAATTGTGCTGATGTAAAGTATACATGTGGGAAATGTTATTGATTAACTATTTTGTGTCACATAACTCTCTGGTTTAACAGAATAAAAATTCAAAATTTGAAAATTGCAAAATTTTCAAAATTTTCGCCAAATTTCTGTTTTTATCACAAATAAACGCAGAATTTTTTTGACCTAAATTTACCACTAACATGAAGCCCAATATGTCACGAAAAAATAATCTCAGAACCGCTAGGATCCGTTGAAGCGTTCCTGAGTTATTACCTCATAAAGGGACACTGGTCAGAATTGCAAAAAACGGCAAGGTCTTTAAGGTCAAAATAGGTTGGGTCATAAAGGGGTTAATGGAGTTACTATTAGCAGGGGTAGCAGTAGTGTATCTGCTGCAGTTGTGAAGTGTTATAGGAGAGCCCCCTTTCCCTGAATTTCTCCAATTTCTAAATTATTTTTGACATATTATTTTTTAAACTACGGTAAGTAAAATTCAATATTTTAAAGGTGGCTCTAAAAGCTCGTGTGCTTTTTCCTCTATGCCTAAAAGGCTCTGCAAGACTTTCCCTTTGCTTTAGAGTGAAGGCTTTAGTTTCCAACCAGTAGTCCTACACAGCTGTAACTCAAGTGAGGAGGGATTGTTTTTCATATAATGGAGAGAGATTAGGGCACTTCACTGTCGGAGACTTTCTGCAAATTACTTGCGAGAGCAGTGCGCTCCACCATTATAAAAAAGTACACTACGATATTATTTTCAACAATTCACTTAAAACTTATAGAAACAATTCAACAAAAATTAGCACGTCTATTAATAAAATAGATTACTAATTTGTTTATCTGTGCTAAGTTCTGTTTTTTACGGCAACAGCATCATTGAAGTTGTATGTTTTTTTTACAATATGAATAAAAAAATTTTTGGGGTATTCTCTTAAACATTGTTACAATGAGCATAATATTTGCATGATAAATATGGTCATATTTTAAAAGGTCAAGGGTCTGTGCCACCACACAGATTAATCGATTTTATCCACTGAGATTTTTAACATATTACTAAAAAAAGATATTCAGCTATTAAGAGAGTATTTGATGTTGTCCTCTATAAGGTTAACTTTGGTTAGTGAAATAATTCTCAGTAACTTAATATCATTAAACTGTTCATGCTAGAATGGTCTATCCTTTCTTTGAGGGATTTACCTTAATGATATCATTCCAAAAGAGTCTGGTTTAGATCAAACTAGGTTAAAGATCAAGGCTGTCAGAAAATGATGTCATTAGATTCCATTACTAATAAAATCAGGGGTCATTCTGAGTACAAACGAAGACCAAAGTAATGTTTTTATTGACATTTTCAGTTTAATCTCAATTTATATACAGTTAATTTCAAAAGTATTCAAATGACCTATTCTTTTTTATGTAAAAATTAGCTTTTAGACTTTCTTAATAATGATCAACAAAAGAAAGACTATTCCCAAAGTTAACACACATTTACGCTAAAGGATTGACATTTTTCTGCTTTCATTGAACTTACAGGACACTAACTAACTCAATGTATATATAATGACAACTCAACTTATTTAAGGTTTTTCATTGGATTGCAATATAACTATACCTGTGTATTTAAGTTAATATAGATTTAAATATCCATTGATGAATGGATAATCCAAAATGACCAAATATTTTTTGTTTTATTTAATCACCAATGCACTGAACTTTCTGTGAGCAATAAAGTGGCTACTGGTGCTGCCCACTAAAACATGTTTCCACATAAACAAAACCACAACCTTTTCTTCAAAATCCACAGGACAGGTGTTTCCTATTGAGAGTGTTATTAATTGGAACACTGAATGTTTAGTTTATTTGACAGAGTGTACACTGTGCACCTTGCAATACGTAGGATGGACTACAAGTCAATTGAAAAATTGAATTAGAAGGCACATGTACGAGTAGCTCCACTGCGCAAAACATCTCAGCGGTTTCCAAACACTGCAAACTTACACATGGTGGAAATACTGGCACTCAGTTATAGAGATAGAAAAGGTCTTCAAAGCGTTCACAGGTGGTGGTTTGAGGAGAAAAATCTTAAATAGGGAAGCATATTGGATCTTTAAGTTGCAGACAAAAACCCAGAAGGAACTTACCATACGACAGGGTCTTATACTACCATATAATTAATGCTGAGATATAGTATGATTTTTCTGACTTGCTCATTCACTTTTTTGTTTTATTTATATTTTTCAAATGTTCTCCAATATTTTATATTGCGATTGCATGTTCTTTGCCATTCTATGTATGCTTTCCAGGATGTCTGTTTTATATATTATCTACCGATCATGCTGCAGGGATTCGTTACTTTGTTTCCTCCCTTGGTAGTAATTGACTGGTTATGTTACACCTTACTGCTGTCCATTAGATATATAAGTCACTGCATAGCGGTAAAAGACAGATCATGATTAAGACCTCACGGTCGAAATGCGTCAGTCGCTAGCCATCTTGGGCTTCCAAGTGTATCCACTATATGTCCTTTTAATGTTTCTACAATAACGTGAAGTTTTATCCCTGATCATGCTGAAGAACCTCTTTCACATTGTTGGCTTCTGCACGCCTAGAGCCGGGACAACTCCCTGCGTGGACTTCATCTTCTTCTGAATAAGTGATATACACAGTGAGCTGACTCTCCTATTCCCTGTCCCTCTATATATATATATATATATATATATATATAATCCTAGTGTGTTGCTTGATAAGAAGGCATAAAGCCAGTGTGGCAGATGATAACTGACTCAAGCTATGGGGGAATTGCTTCCCGACTCCATATATGACAGTCATGTGAGATCCATAGATCAATAATTATTTGCATAAATCTTATACCTATAACATGTGATATTATATTTAAAAATGAAATCAAACAGTCCTTTCTGAAACTTGTGAAATGAATCAACTATCACTTTCAAGCACTCAATACAATCTCATTAACAGTAAGAGAACTAATATACAGGTCCTTCTCAAAAAATTAGCATATAATGTTAAATTTCATTATTTACCATAATGTAATGATTACAATTAAACTTTCATATATTATAGATTCATTATCCACCAACTGAAATTTGTCAGGTCTTTTATTGTTTTAATACTGATGATTTTGGCATACAACTCCTGATAACCCAAAAAAACCTGTCTCAATAAATTAGCATATCAAGAAAAGGTTCTCTAAACGACCTATTACCCTAATCTTCTGAATCAACTAATTAACTCTAAACACATGCAAAAGATACCTGAGGCTTTTATAAACTCCCTGCCTGGTTCATTACTCAAAACCCCCATCATGGGTAAGACTAGCGACCTGACAGATGTCAAGAAGGCCATCATTGACACCCTCAAGCAAGAGGGTAAGACCCAGAAAGAAATTTCTCAACAAATAGGCTGTTCCCAGAGTGCTGTATCAAGGCACCTCAATGGTAAGTCTGTTGGAAGGAAACAATGTGGCAGAAAACGCTGTACAACGAGAAGAGGAGACCGGACCCTGAGGAAGATTGTGGAGAAGGACCGATTCCAGACCTTGGGGAACCTGAGGAAGCAGTGGACTGAGTCTGGTGTGCAGGAAATGGGCTACAGGTGCCGCATTCCCCAGGTAAAGCCACTTTTGAACCATAAACAGCGGCAGAGGCGCCTGACCTGGGCTACAGAGAAGCAGCACTGGACTGTTGCTAAGTGGTCCCAAGTACTTTTTTCTGATGAAAGCAAATTTTGCATGTCATTCGGAAATCAAGGTGCCAGAGTCTGGAGGAAGACTGGGGAGAAGGAAATGCCAAAATGCCTGAAGTCCAGTGTCAAGTACCCACAGTCAGTGATGGTGTGGGGTGCCATGTCAGCTGCTGGTGTTGGTCCACTGTGTTTCATCAAGGGCAGGGTCAATGCAGCTAGCTATCAGGAGATTTTGGAGCACTTCATGCTTCCATCGGCTGAAATGCTTTATGGAGATGAAGATTTCATTTTTCAGCACGACCTGGCACCTGCTCACAGTGCCAAAACCACTGGTAAATGGTTTACTGACCATGGTATTACTGTGCTCAATTGGCCTGCCAACTCTCCTGACCTGAACCCCATAGAGAATCTGTGGGATATTGTGAAGAGAAAGTTGAGAGACGCAAGATCCAACACTATGGATGAGCTTAAGGCCGCTATTGAAGCATCCTGGGCCTCCATAACATCTCAGCAGTGTCACAGGCTGATTGCCTCCATGCCACGCCGCATTGAAGCAGTCATTTCTGCCAAAGGATTCCCGACCAAGTATTGAGTGCATAACTGAACATTATTATTTGATGGTTTTTTTGTTTGTTATTAAAAAACACTTTTATTTGATTGGATGGGTGAAATATGCTAATTTATTGAGACAGGTTTTTTGGGTTATCAGGAGTTGTATGCCAAAATCATCAGTATTAAAACAATAAAAGACCTGACAAATTTCAGTTGGTGGATAATGAATCTATAATATATGAAAGTTTAATTGTAATCATTACATTATGGTAAATAATGAAATTTAACACTATATGCTAATTTTTTGAGAAGGACCTGTATAGATAAATTCCATAAGCTTATTGATTGCTAACATATTGGGATTCTAGAAAACATCAAATACTGCTCTAAAATATCTACTTATGACAAGGTAATGAAGTGGCTAAACAGTTTCAGAAATCAGACAGCTATCGTATAGGACACGGAAGGGAAAGACTATAATTTTGGAGTATTGGATTTTCAGTATATTTAAGGATGGTGGATAATTGTTCTGCTTTACTTTTAGTATCTATTTTTCTTTTGCATAGTGAAAGCATATATGTAATCACAGCAACGTGAAGCATTTATTTTACATAAAACATGATGGAATAGATAAGACAAACTTTGGTAATCCAAACACAATAAAACTTTCTGACACATTGGAAGGCCTGTCAGGTTAATACATCTAAAACAAAGATGGGCAACGCAGGACTTGCTTCCACGCGCTCTTCACTCCTCTGAAGCCTAAATAAAACCTGTCAGTTTTCCTTTCATGCCTGTTTCAATAAATACTTACAATATATCTACCATTTAAAAAAAATGGAAAAACACAATTCAAATTAATTCAGCAGTATTTTTCCACAACTATAGTATGTCCTTCCTCCTCTAAATGTAAAAATAAATTGACAACTGGGAGTTACCATTCTTCTTTGGCCAGAGACACACCAGCGTATGGCATCTGATGCGAGAGCATCGGATGCGATATGCTAAT
This sequence comes from Ranitomeya imitator, assembly GCF_032444005.1. NCBI lineage: Eukaryota > Metazoa > Chordata > Amphibia > Anura > Dendrobatidae > Ranitomeya > Ranitomeya imitator. Next base: position 233,666,800 of record NC_091287.1, on the reverse strand, counting down.
GACCTTCGCCTCCTGTTCTGCTGCGAGCGGGAGCTGAGTGTCATGCGTCTGTTCTCCGATTCTCTTGCATGATATGATCGGAGCACAGCTGTGGAGGAGACGGAGAAAGTAAGCTATCCATCTCCACTGCTGCCGGCATCGGTGTATATCACACCGCACTCAGGTGCTATCTGAGCGCAGTGCGATTTTTCATTCACACCGATAGACTTGTATGGGTGCGTGTGAGCTGAATTTCGCTGTCAATCACAGCATACTGCGACAGTTTACTCATGCCAAATCGACATGAGAAAATAATCTCAGATCTAAGCTGCACAGTGGCTCAGTGGATAGCACTGCAGCCTTGCAGTGCTGGGGTCCTGGGTTCTAATCCCACCTTGGACAACATCTGCAAGGAGTTTGTATGTTCTCCCCGTGTTTGCGTGGGTTTCCTCCGGGTACTCCGGTTTCCTCCCACATTCCAAAGACATACTGATAGGGAATTTAGATCGTGAGCCCCGTCAGGGACAGTGATGACAATGTGTGCAAAAGTGTAAAGCGCTGCGGAATATGTTAGCGCTATATAAAAATAAAGATTGTTTATTTAAGCTGCCCCATAAAATAACACTGAGCAGAGTACTATGTGATGTTTTATTGCATAGCACTCGGCTGTGTTATACGGTAGTGTGACTGTGACCTTATGTCTAGTAACATGTTTCAGTGAGATGGATAATGGCAAACATAGCTTTTGCTTAACATTACATTTTTATAAATAGGGCAGGAATAATACAGAACCCAAAATTGGGCAAAACAATGTTTCAAAATAACTTTTCTGGTTATATTCCTATTTCTTATGGAAAACATGGACAATTCACATGCTGATCCTACCCAAATCTTTCCATGCCTTACTGCCATGGCCCTAAATGAAGGCATCACAATTATTTTACTGTCATTTTGCAGTATCCACACAATGGTAAAAGTTCTCTACTCCAACAAAATATCCCTCAAAAACATCAATCTTGAAGCTAACTTGAGTTTTACGAGAACATTAGAATTTAGTCATTTTCATCACTTTATGTCTCTTGCAAATTTCACTTGAGTGTAAAACAAGTGCATTTTGGCAGCGGTTCTTAAGTTCAACCGCAGGTCTTATTATCACTGGAGATGAGCAAATCAATTCAAGATAAATCAAAATTCCCAGATTTGCCAGAATATAATGCAATTCAAAGAAGGAATACTTACCGAAGGCTAACGTCTGTATGCATGGGTGAATGTGGACACCTCTCAGCAAAGCCTATATATGGGTTGGCCGGAACCAAGTGTGATTAGATGTAATTAAAATCCACATGGTGAAGGGAGGAGTGCTCAGTCAGTAAGCTAACATAGAAATGACAGAAAAACGACTGGCACATCCAAGCTAGTGTGAATAGGTGCGTACCAGGAGCAGCTACCTCCATATACAATATACAAAAAAAGGTTGCACTCTATCGTGCCAAAGCATGTCGAATATGAAATACATGAAATATGAATAGCAAAATGGCTTTTTGAACATTAGGAAAAATATTTGTGAGACGCTTTGCACAGAATTTAGCCAAATAGTGTGAGAAGGAGAACACACACACATGCATACAGTGTATCACAAAAGTAAGTACACCTCTCACATTTTTGTAAATATTTTATTATATCTTTTCATATGACAACACTGAAGATATGACCCTTTGATATAAAGTAGTCAGTGTACAGCTTTTAGAACACTGTAAATTTGGTGTGCACTCTAAATAGCTCAACACACAGCCATTAATGTCTAAAAGGCTGACAAAAAAAATGAATATACCCTTAGGTGAAAATGACTAAATTGTGCCAAATTTACAATTTTCCCTATGTGACTCATTAGTTCTACAAGGTCTCAGGTGTGAATGGGGAGCAGATGTGTAACTTTTGGTGTTATCACTCTTACACTTTCATACTGGTCACTGGACGTTCAACATGGCACCTCATGGCAAAGAACTCTATGAGAGAAAAATAATTGTTACTCTATAGAAAGGTGGCCTGGGCTATAAGATTGCCAACACCATGAAACTGAGCTGCAGCATGGGCCAAATATGGGCCAAAACCATA